>NW_026048538.1:170000-470000 GCF_023864345.2 Schistocerca serialis cubense | reverse complement strand
CAGATCGTAGAAAGTGAGAGTGTCAGTCCTCCTGTACTTAAGTCGGCATTGTGCCTTTTTTATTAAATTCGGATGCAATTTCTGTGCTTCATCGTCAATGAGAAGATGCAAGGTATACAGTAAACCGGAAGTGAGGCATCAGAATCTAAAACTGGACTCGCAGGAGAGGTCCAGATCGTAGAAAGTGAGAGTGTCAGTCCTCCTGTACTTAAGTCGGCATTGTGCCTTTTGTATTAAATTCGGATGCAATTTCTGTGCTTCATCGTCAATGAGAAGATGCAAGGTATACAGTAAAGCGGAAGTGAGGCATCAGAATCTAAAACTGGACCCGCAGGAGAGGTCCAGATCGTAGAAAGTGAGAGTGTCAGTCCTCCTGTACTGAAGTCGGCATTGTGCCTTTTGTATTAAATTCGGATGCAATTTCTGTGCTTCATCGTCAATGAGAAGATGCAAGGTATACAGTAAACCGGAAGTGAGGCATCAGAATCTAAAACTGGACTCGCAGGGGTGGTCCAGATCGTAGAAAGTGAGACTGTCAGTCCTCCTGTACTTAAGTCGGCATTGTGCCTTTTGTATTAAATTCGGATGCAATTTCTGTGCTTCATCGTCAATGAGAAGATGCAAGGTATACAGTAAACCGGAAGTGAGGCATCAGAATCTAAAACTGGACTCGCAGGAGAGGTCCAGATCGTAGAAAGTGAGAGTGTCAGTCCTCCTGTACTTAAGTCGGCATTGTGCCTTTTGTATTAAATTCGGATGCAATTTCTGTGCTTCATCGTCAATGAGAAGATGCAAGGTATACAGTAAACCGGAAGTGAGGCATCAGAATCTAAAACTGGACTCGCACGAGAGGTCCAGATCGTAGAAAGTGAGAGTGTCAGTCCTCCTGTACTTAAGTCGGCATTGTGCCTTTTGTATTAAATTCGGATGCAATTTCTGTTCTTCATCGTCAATGAGAAGATGCAAGGTATAAAGTAAACCTGAAGTGAGGCATCACAATCTAAAACTGGACTCGCAGGAGAGGTCCAGATCGTAGAAAGTGAGAGTGTCAGTCCTCCTGTACTTAAGTCGGCATTGTGCCTTTTGTATTAAATTCGGATGCAATTTCTGTGCTTCATCGTCAATGAGAAGATGCAAGGTATACAGTAAACTGGAAGTGAGGCATCAGCATCTAAAACTGGACTCGCAGGAGAGGTCCAGATCGTAGAAAGTGAGAGTGTCAGTCCTCCTGTACTTAAGTCGGCATTGTGCCTTTTGTATTAAATTCGGATGCAATTTCTGTGCTTCATCGTCAATGAGAAGATGCAAGGTATACAGTAAACCGGAAGTGAGGCATCAGAATCTAAAACTGGACTCGCAGGAGAGGTCCAGATCGTAGAAAGTGAGAGTGTCAGTCCTCCTGTACTTAAGTCGGCATTGTGCCTTTTGTATTAAATTCGGATGCAATTTCTGTGCTTCATCGTCAATGAGAAGATGCAAGGTATACAGTAAACCGGAAGTGAGGCATCAGAATGTAAAACTGGACTCGCAGGAGAGGCCCAGATCGTAGAAAGTGAGAGTGTTAGTCCTCCTGTACTTAAGTCGGCATTGTGCCTTTTGTATTAAATTCGGATGCAATTTCTGTGCTTCATCGTCAATGAGAAGATGCAAGGTATACAGTAAACCGGAAGTGAGGCATCAGAATCTAAAACTGGACTTGCAGGAGAGGTCCAGATCGTAGAAAGTGAGAGTGTCAGTCCTCCTGTACTTAAGTCGGCATTGTGCCTTTTGTATTAAATTCGGATGCAATTTCTGTGCTTCATCGTCAATGAGAAGATGCAAGGTATACAGTAAACCGGAAGTGAGGCAGCAGAATCTAAAACTGGACTCGCAGGATTGGTCCAGATCGTAGAAAGTGAGAGTGTCAGTCCTCCTGTACTTAAGTCGGCATTGTGCCTTTTGTATTAAATTCGGATGCACTTTCTGTGCTTCATCGTCAATGAGAAGATGCAAGGTATACAGTAAACCGGAAGTGAGGCATTAGAATCTAAAACTGGACTCGCAGGAGAGGTCCAGATCGTAGAAAGTGAGAGTGTCAGTCCTCCTGTACTTAAGTCGGCATTGTGCCTTTTGTATTAAATTCGGATGCAATTTCTGTGCTTCATCGTCAATGAGAAGATGCAAGGTATACAGTAAACCGGAAGTGAGGCATCAGAATCTAAAACTGGACTCGCAGGAGAGGTCCAGATCGTAGGAAGTGAGAGTGTCAGTCCTGTACTTAAGTCGGCATTGTGCCTTTTGTATTAAATTCGGATGCAATTTCTGTGCTTCATCGTCAATGAGAAGGTGCAAGGTATACAGTAAACCGGAAGTGAGGCATCAGAATCTAAAACTGGACTCGCAGGAGAGGTCCAGATCGTAGAAAGTGAGAGTGTCAGTCCTCCTGTACTTAAGTCGGCATTGTGCCTTTTGTATTAAATTCGGATGCAATTTCTGTGCTTCATCGTCAATGAGAAGGTGCAGGGTATACAGTAAACCGGAAGTGAGGCATCAGAATCTAAAACTGGACTCGCAGGAGATGTCCAGATCGTAGAAAGTGAGAGTGTCAGTCCTCCTGTACTTAAGTCGGCATTGTGCCTTTTGTATTAAATTCGGATGCAATTTCTGTGCTTCATCGTCAATGAGAAGGTGCAAGGTATACAGTAAACCGGAAGTGAGGCATCAGAATCTAAAACTGGACTCGCAGGAGAGGTCCAGATCGTAGAAAGTGAGAGTGTCATTCCTCCTGTACTTAAGTCGGCATTGTGCCTTTTGTATTAAATTCGCATGCAATTTCTGTGCTTCATCGTCAATGAGAAGATGCAAGGTATGCAGTAAACCGGAAGTGAGGCATCAGAATCTAAAACTGGACTCGCAGGAGAGGTCCAGATCGTAGAAAGTGAGAGTGTCAGTCCTCCTGTACTTAAGTCGGCTTTGTGCCTTTTGTATTAAATTCGGATGCAGTTTCTGTGCTTCATCGTCAATGAGAAGGTGCAAGGTATACAGTAAACCGGAAGTGAGGCATCAGAATCTAAAACTGGACTCGCAGGAGAGGTCCAGATCGTAGAAAGTGAGAGTGTCATTCCTCCTGTACTTAAGTCGGCATTGTGCCTTTTGTATTAAATTCGGATGCTATTTCTGTGCTTCATCGTCAATGAGAAGGTGCAAGGTATGCAGTAAACCGGAAGTGAGGCATCAGAATCTAAAACTGGACTCGCAGGAGAGGTCCAGATCGTTGAAAGTGAGAGTGTCAGTCCTCCTCTACTTAAGTCGGCATTGTGCCTTTTGTATTAAATTCGGATGCAATTTCTGCGCTTCATCGTCAATGAGAAGGTACAAGGTATACAGTAAACCGGAAGTGAGGCATCAGAATCTAAAACTGGACTCGCAGGAGAGGTCCAGATCGTAGAAAGTGAGAGTGTCAGTCCTCCTGTACTTAAGTCGGCATAGTGCCTTTTGTATTAAATTCGGATGCAATTTCTGCGCTTCATCGTCAATGAGAAGGTGCAAGGTATACAGTAAACCGGAAGTGAGGCATCAGAATCTAAAACTGGACTCGCAGGAGAGGTCCAGATCGTAGAAAGTGAGAGTGTCAGTCCTCCTGTACTTAAGTCGGCATTGTGCCTTTTGTATTAAATTCGGATGCAATTTCTGCGCTTCATCGTCAATGAGAAGGTGCAAGGTATACAGTAAACCGGAAGTGAGGCATCAGATTCTAAAACTGGACTCGCAGGAGAGGTCCAGATCGTAGGAAGTGAGTGTGTCAGTCCTCCTGTAATTAAGTCGGCATTGTGCCTTTTGTATTAAATTCGAATGCAGTTTCTGTGCTTCATCGTCAATGAGAAGGTGCAAGGTATACAGTAAACCGGAAGTGAGGCATCAGAATCTAAAACTGGACTCGCAGGAGAGGTCCAGATCGTAGAAAGTGAGAGTGTCAGTCCTCCTGTACTTAAGTCTGCATTGTGCCTTTTGTATTAAATTCGGATGCAGTTTCTGTGCTTCATCGTCAATGAGAAGGTGCAAGGTATACAGTAAACCGGAAGTGAGGCATCAGAATCTAAAACTGGACTCGCAGGAGAGGTCCAGATCGTAGAAAGTGAGAGTGTCATTCCTCCTGTACTGAAGTCGGCATTGTGCCTTTTGTATTAAATTCGGATGCAATTTCTGTGCTTCATCGTCAATGAGAAGATGCAAGGTATGCAGTAAACCGGAAGTGATGCATCAGAATCTAAAACTGGACTCGCAGGAGAGGTCCAGATCGTAGAAAGTGAGAGTGTCAGTCTTCCTCTACTTAAGTCGGCATTGTGCCTTTTGTATTAAATTCGGATGCAATTTCTGCGCTTCATCGTCAATGAGAAGGTACAAGGTATACAGTAAACCGGAAGTGAGGCATCAGAATCTAAAACTGGACTCGCAGGAGAGGTCCAGATCGTAGAAAGTGAGAGTGTCAGTCCTCCTGTACTTAAGTCGGCATTGTGCCTTTTGTATTAAATTCGGATGCAATTTCTGCGCTTCATCGTCAATGAGAAGGTGCAAGGTATACAGTAAACCGGAAGTGAGGCATCAGAATCTAAAACTGGACTCGCAGGAGAGGTCCAGATCGTAGAAAGTGAGAGTGTCAGTCCTCCTGTACTTAAGTCGGCATTGTGCCTTTTGTATTAAATTCGGATGCAATTTCTGCGCTTCATCGTCAATGAGAAGGTGCAAGGTATACAGTAAACCGGAAGTGAAGCATCAGAATCTAAAACTGGACTCGCAGGAGAGGTCCAGATCGTAGGAAGTGAGTGTGTCAGTCCTCCTGTAATTAAGTCGGCATTGTGCCTTTTGTATTAAATTCGAATGCAGTTTCTGTGCTTCATCGTCAATGAGAAGGTGCAAGGTATACAGTAAACCGGAAGTGAGGCATCAGAATCTAAAACTGGACTCGCAGGAGAGGTCCAGATCGTAGAAAGTGAGAGTGTCAGTCCTCCTGTTCTTAAGTCGGCATTGTGCCTTTTGTATTAAATTCGGATGCAATTTCTGCGCTTCATCGTCAATGAGAAGGTACAAGGTATACAGTAAACCGGAAGTGAGGCATCAGAATCTAAAACTGGACTCGCAGGAGAGGTCCAGATCGTAGAAAGTGAGAGTGTCAGTCCTCCTGTACTTAAGTCGGCATAGTGCCTTTTGTATTAAATTCGGATGCAATTTCTGCGCTTCATCGTCAATGAGAAGGTGCAAGGTATACAGTAAACCGGAAGTGAGGCATCAGAATCTAAAACTGGACTCGCAGGAGAGGTCCAGATCGTAGGAAGTGAGTGTGTCAATCCTCCTGTAATTAAGTCGGCATTGTGCCTTTTGTATTAAATTCGAATGCAGTTTCTGTGCTTCATCGTCAATGAGAAGGTGCAAGGTATACAGTAAACCGGAAGTGAGGCATCAGAATCTAAAACTGGACTCGCAGGAGAGGTCCAGATCGTAGAAAGTGAGAGTGTCAGTAATCCTGTACTTAAGTCGGCATTGTGCCTTTTGCATTAAATTCGGATGCAATTTCTGTGCTTCATCGTCAATGAGAAGGTGCAAGGTATACAGTAAACCGGAAGTGAGGCATCAGAATCTAAAACTGGACTCGCAGGAGAGGTCCAGATCGTAGAAAGTGAGAGTGTCATTCCTCCTGTACTTAAGTCGGCATTGTGCCTTTTGTATTAAATTCGGATGCAATTTCTGTGCTTCATCGTCAATGAGAAGATGCAAGGTATGCAGTAAACCGGAAGTGATGCATCAGAATCTAAAACTGGACTCGCAGGAGAGGTCCAGATCGTAGAAAGTGAGAGTGTCAGTCCTCCTCTACTTAAGTCGGCATTGTGCCTTTTGTATTAAATTCGGATGCAATTTCTGCGCTTCATCGTCAATGAGAAGGTACAAGGTATACAGTAAACCGGAAGTGAGGCATCAGAATCTAAAACTGGACTCGCAGGAGAGGTCCAGATCGTAGAAAGTGAGAGTGTCAGTCCTCCTGTACTTAAGTCGGCATTGTGCCTTATGTATTAAATTCGGATGCAATTTCTGCGCTTCATCGTCAATGAGAAGGTGCAAGGTATACAGTAAACCGGAAGTGAGGCATCAGAATCTAAAACTGGACTCGCAGGAGAGGTCCAGATCGTAGAAAGTGAGAGTGTCAGTCCTCCTCTACTTAAGTCGGCATTGTGCCTTTTGTATTAAATTCGGATGCAATTTCTGCGCTTCATCGTCAATGAGAAGGTACAAGGTATACAGTAAACCGGAAGTGAGGCATCAGAATCTAAAACTGGACTCGCAGGAGAGGTCCAGATCGTAGAAAGTGAGAGTGTCAGTCCTCCTGTACTTAAGTCGGCATAGTGCCTTTTGTATTAAATTCGGATGCAATTTCTGCGCTTCATCGTCAATGAGAAGGTGCAAGGTATACAGTAAACCGGAAGTGAGGCGACAGAATCTAAAACTGGACTCGCAGGAGAGGTCCAGATCGTAGAAAGTGAGAGTGTCAGTCCTCCTGTACTTAAGTCGGCATTGTGCCTTTTGTATTAAATTCGGATGCAATTTCTGCGCTTCATCGTCAATGAGAAGGTGCAAGGTATACAGTAAACCGGAAGTGAGGCATCAGAATCTAAAACTGGACTCGCAGGAGAGGTCCAGATCGTAGGAAGTGAGTGTGTCAGTCCTCCTGTAATTAAGTCGGCATTGTGCATTTTGTATTAAATTCGAATGCAGTTTCTGTGCTTCATCGTCAATGAGAAGGTGCAAGGTATACAGTAAACCGGAAGTGAGGGATCAGAATCTAAAACTGGACTCGCAGGAGAGGTCATGATCGTAGAAAGTGAGAGTGTCAGTCCTCCTGTACTTAAGTCTGCATTGTGCCTTTTGTATTAAATTCGGATGCAGTTTCTGTGCTTCATCGTCAATGAGAAGGTGCAAGGTATACAGTAAACCGGAAGTGAGGCATCAGAATCTAAAACTGGACTCGCAGGAGAGGTCCAGATCGTAGAAAGTGAGAGTGTCATTCCTCCTGTAATTAAGTCGGCATTGTGCCTTTTGTATTAAATTCGGATGCAATTTCTGTGCTTCATCGTCAATGAGAAGATGCAAGGTATGCAGTAAACCGGAAGTGATGCTTCAGAATCTAAAACTGGACTCGCAGGAGAGGTCCAGATCGTAGAAAGTGAGAGTGTCAGTCCTCCTCTACTTAAGTCGGCATTGTGCCTTTTGTATTAAATTCGGATGCAATTTCTGCGCTTCATCGTCAATGAGAAGGTACAAGGTATACAGTAAACCGGAAGTGAGGCATCAGAATCTAAAACTGGACTCGCAGGAGAGGTCCAGATCGTAGAAAGTGAGAGTGTCAGTCCTCCTGTACTTAAGTCGGCATTGTGCCTTATGTATTAAATTCGGATGCAATTTCTGCGCTTCATCGTCAATGAGAAGGTGCAAGGTATACAGTAAACCGGAAGTGAGGCATCAGAATCTAAAACTGGACTCGCAGGAGAGGTCCAGATCGTAGAAAGTGAGAGTGTCAGTCCTCCTCTACTTAAGTCGGCATTGTGCCTTTTGTATTAAATTCGGATGCAATTTCTGCGCTTCATCGTCAATGAGAAGGTACAAGGTATACAGTAAACCGGAAGTGAGGCATCAGAATCTAAAACTGGACTCGCAGGAGAGGTCCAGATCGTAGAAAGTGAGAGTGTCAGTCCTCCTGTACTTAAGTCGGCATAGTGCCTTTTGTATTAAATTCGGATGCAATTTCTGCGCTTCATCGTCAATGAGAAGGTGCAAGGTATACAGTAAACCGGAAGTGAGGCGACAGAATCTAAAACTGGACTCGCAGGAGAGGTCCAGATCGTAGAAAGTGAGAGTGTCAGTCCTCCTGTACTTAAGTCGGCATTGTGCCTTTTGTATTAAATTCGGATGCAATTTCTGCGCTTCATCGTCAATGAGAAGGTGCAAGGTATACAGTAAACCGGAAGTGAGGCATCAGAATCTAAAACTGGACTCGCAGGAGAGGTCCAGATCGTAGGAAGTGAGTGTGTCAGTCCTCCTGTAATTAAGTCGGCATTGTGCATTTTGCATTAAATTCGAATGCAGTTTCTGTGCTTCATCGTCAATGAGAAGGTGCAAGGTATACAGTAAACCGGAAGTGAGGGATCAGAATCTAAAACTGGACTCGCAGGAGAGGTCATGATCGTAGAAAGTGAGAGTGTCAGTCCTCCTGTACTTAAGTCTGCATTGTGCCTTTTGTATTAAATTCGGATGCAGTTTCTGTGCTTCATCGTCAATGAGAAGGTGCAAGGTATACAGTAAACCGGAAGTGAGGCATCAGAATCTAAAACTGGACTCGCAGGAGAGGTCCAGATCGTAGAAAGTGAGAGTGTCATTCCTCCTGTAATTAAGTCGGCATTGTGCCTTTTGTATTAAATTCGGATGCAATTTCTGTGCTTCATCGTCAATGAGAAGATGCAAGGTATGCAGTAAACCGGAAGTGATGCTTCAGAATCTAAAACTGGACTCGCAGGAGAGGTCCAGATCGTGAAAGTGAGAGTGTCAGTCCTCCTCTACTTAAGACGGCATTGTGCCTTCTGTATTAAATTCGGATGCAATTTCTGCGCTTCATCGTCAATGAGAAGGTACAAGGTATACAGTAAACCGGAAGTGAGGCATCAGAATCTAAAACTGGACTCGCAGGAGAGGTCCAGATCGTAGATCCTCCTCTACTTAAGTCGGCATTGTGCCTTTTGTATTAAATTCGGATGCAATTTCTGCGCTTCATCGTCAATGAGAAGGTACAAGGTATACAGTAAACCGGAAGTGAGGCATCAGAATCTAAAACTGGACTCGCAGGAGAGGTCCAGATCGTAGAAAGTGAGAGTGTTAGTCCTCCTGTACTTAAGTCGGCATTGTGCCTTTTGTATTAAATTCGGATGCAATTTCTGCGCTTCATCGTCAATGAGAAGGTGCAAGGTATGCAGTAAACCGGAAGTGAGACATCAGAATCTAAAACTGGACTCGCAGGAGAGGTCCAGATCGTAGAAAGTGAGAGTGTCAGTCCTCCTGTACTTAAGTCGGCATTGTGCCTTTTGTATTAAATTCGGATGCAATTTCTGCGCTTCATCATCAATGAGAAGGTGCAAGGTATACAGTAAACCGGAAGTGAGGCATCAGAATCTAAAACTGGACTCGCAGGAGAGGTCCAGATCGTAGAAAGTGAGAGTGTCAGTCCTCCTGTACTTAAGTCGGCATTGTGCCTTTTGTATTAAATTCGGATGCAGTTTCTGTGCTTCATCGTCAATGAGAAGGTGCAAGGTATACAGTAAACCGGAAGTGAGGCATCAGAATCTAAAACTGGACTCGCAGGAGAGGTCCAGATCGTAGAAAGTGAGAGTGTCAGTAATCCTGTACTTAAGTCGGCATTGTGCCTTTTGCATTAATTTCGGATGCAATTTCTGTGCTTCATCGTCAATGAGAACGTGCAAGGTATACAGGAAACCGGAAGTGAGGCATCAGAATCTAAAACTGGACTCGCAGGAGAGGTCCAGATCGTAGAAAGTGAGAGGGTCATTCCTCCTGTACTTAAGTCGGCATTGTGCCTTTTGTATTAAATTCGGATGCAATTTCTGTGCTTCATAGTCAATGAGAAGATGCAAGGTATGCAGTTAACCGGAAGTGAGGCATCAGAATCTAAAACTGGACTCGCAGGAGAGGTCCAGATCGTAGAAAGTGAGAGTGTCAGTCCTCCTCTACTTAAGTCGGCATTGTGCCTTTTGTATTAAATTCGGATGCAATTTCTGCGCTTCATCGTCAATGAGAAGGTACAAGGTATACAGTAAACCGGAAGTGAGGCATCAGAATCTAAAACTGGACTCGCAGGAGAGGTCCAGATCGTAGAAAGTGAGAGTGTCAGTCCTCCTGTACTTAAGTCGGCATTGTGCCTTTTGTATTAAATTCGGATGCAATTTCTGCGCTTCATCGTCAATGAGAAGGTGCAAGGTATACAGTAAACCGGAAGTGAGGCATCAGAATCTAAAACTGGACTCGCAGGAGAGGTCCAGATCGTAGAAAGTGAGAGTGTCATTCCTCCTGTACTTAAGTCGGCATTGTGCCTTTTGTATTAAATTCGGATGCAATTTCTGTGCTTCATCGTCAATGAGAAGATGCAAGGTATGCAGTAAACCGGAAGTGATGCATCACAATCTAAAACTGGACTCGCAGGAGAGGTCCAGATCGTAGAAAGTGAGAGTTTCAGTCCTCCTCTACTTAAGTCGGCATTGTGCCTTTTGTATTAAATTCGGATGCAATTTCTGCGCTTTATCGTCAATGAGAAGGTACAAGGTATACAGTAAACCGGAAGTGAGGCATCAGAATCTAAAACTGGACTCGCAGGAGAGGTCCAGATCGTAGAAAGTGAGAGTGTCAGTCCTCCTGTACTTAAGTCGGCATTGTGCCTTTTGTATTAAATTCGGATGCAATTTCTGCGCTTCATCGTCAATGAGAAGGTGCAAGGTATACAGTCAACCGGAAGTGAGGCATCAGAATCTAAAACTGGACTCGCAGGAGAGGTCCAGATCGTAGAAAGTGAGAGTGTCAGTCCTCCTGTACTTAAGTCGGCATTGTGCCTTTTGTATTAAATTCGGATGCAATTTCTGCGCTTCATCGTCAATGAGAAGATGCAAGGTATACAGTAAACCGGAAGTGAAGCATCAGAATCTAAAACTGGACTCGCAGGAGAGGTCCAGATCGTAGGAAGTGAGTGTGTCAGTCCTCCTGTAATTAAGTCGGCATTGTGCCTTTTGTATTAAATTCGAATGCAGTTTCTGTGCTTCATCGTCAATGAGAAGGTGCAAGGTATACAGTAAACCGGAAGTGAGGCATCAGAATCTAAAACTGGACTCGCAGGAGAGGTCCAGATCGTAGAAAGTGAGAGTGTCAGTCCTCCTCTACTTAAGTCGGCATTGTGCCTTTTGTATTAAATTCGGATGCAATTTCTGCGCTTCATCGTCAATGAGAAGGTACAAGGTATACAGTAAACCGGAAGTGAGGCATCAGAATCTAAAACTGGACTCGCAGGAGAGGTCCAGATCGTAGAAAGTGAGAGTGTTAGTCCTCCTGTACTTAAGTCGGCATTGTGCCTTTTGTATTAAATTCGGATGCAATTTCTGCGCTTCATCGTCAATGAGAAGGTGCAAGGTATGCAGTAAACCGGAAGTGAGGCATCAGAATCTAAAACTGGACTCGCAGGAGAGGTCCAGATCGTAGAAAGTGAGAGTGTCAGTCCTCCTGTACTTAAGTCGGCATTGTGCCTTTTGTATTAAATTCGGATGCAATTTCTGCGCTTCATCATCAATGAGAAGGTGCAAGGTATACAGTAAACCGGAAGTGAGGCATCAGAATGTAAAACTGGACTCGCAGGAGAGGTCCAGATCGTAGGAAGTGAGTGTGTCAGTCCTCCTGTAATTAAGTCGGCATTGTGCCTTTTGTATTAAATTCGAATGCAGTTTCTGTGCTTCATCGTCAATGAGAAGGTGCAAGGTATACAGTAAACCGGAAGTGAGGCATCAGAATCTAAAACTGGACTCGCAGGAGAGGTCCAGATCGTAGAAAGTGAGAGTGTCAGTCCTCCTGTACTTAAGTCGGCATTGTGCCTTTTGTATTAAATTCGGATGCAGTTTCTGTGCTTCATCGTCAATGAGAAGGTGCAAGGTATACAGTAAACCGGAAGTGAGGCATCAGAATCTAGAACTGGACTCGCAGGAGAGGTCCAGATCGTAGAAAGTGAGAGTGTCAGTAATCCTGTACTTAAGTCGGCATTGTGCCTTTTGCATTTAATTCGGATGCAATTTCTGTGCTTCATCGTCAATGAGAAGGTGCAAGGTATACAGGAAACCGGAAGTGAGGCATCAGAATCTAAAACTGGACTCGCAGGAGAGGTCCAGATCGTAGAAAGTGAGAGGGTCATTCCTCCTGTACTTAAGTCGGCATTGTGCCTTTTGTATTAAATTCGGATGCAATTTCTGTGCTTCATCGTCAATGAGAAGATGCAAGGTATGCAGTAAACCGGAAGTGAGGCATCAGAATCTAAAACTGGACTCGCAGGAGAGGTCCAGATCGTAGAAAGTGAGAGTGTCAGTCCTCCTCTACTTAAGTCGGCATTGTGCCTTTTGTATTAAATTCGGATGCAATTTCTGTGCTTCATCGTCAATGAGAAGGTACAAGGTATACAGTAAACCGGAAGTGAGGCATCAGAATCTAAAACTGGACTCGCAGGAGAGGTCCAGATCGTAGAAAGTGAGAGTGTCATTCCTCCTGTACTTAAGTCGGCATTGTGCCTTTTGTATTAAATTCGGATGCTATTTCTGTGCTTCATCGTCAATGAGAAGGTGCAAGGTATGCAGTAAACCGGAAGTGAGGCATCAGAATCTAAAACTGGACTCGCAGGAGAGGTCCAGATCGTAGAAAGTGAGAGTGTCAGTCCTCCTCTACTTAAGTCGGCATTGTGCCTTTTGTATTAATTTCGGATGCAATTTCTGCGCTTCATCATCAATGAGAAGGTGCAAGGTATACAGTAAACCGGAAGTGAGGCATCAGAATCTAAAACTGGACTCGCAGGAGAGGTCCAGATCGTAGGAAGTGAGTGTGTCAGTCCTCCTGTAATTAAGTCGGCATTGTGCCTTTTGTATTAAATTCGAATGCAGTTTCTGTGCTTCATCGTCAATGAGAAGGTGCAAGGTATACAGTAAACCGGAAGTGAGGCATCAGAATCTAAAACTGGACTCGCAGGAGTGGTCCAGATCGTAGAAAGTGAGAGTGTCAGTCCTCCTGTACTTAAGTCGGCATTGTGCCTTTTGTATTAAATTCGGATGCAATTTCTGTGCTTCATCGTCAATGAGAAGATGCAAGGTATACAGTAAACCGGAAGTGAGGCATCAGAATCTAAAACTGGACTCGCAGGAGAGGTCCAGATCGTAGAGAGTGAGAGTGTCAGTCCTCCTGTACTTAAGTCGGCATTGTGCGTTTTGTATTAAATTCGGATGCAATTTCTGTGCTTCATCGTCAATGAGAAGATGCAAGGTATACAGTAAACCGGAAGTGAGGCTTCAGAATCTAAAACTGGACTCGCAGGAGAGGTCCAGATCGTAGAGAGTGAGAGTGTCAGTCCTCCTGTACTTAAGTCGGCATTGTGCCTTTTGTATTAAATTCGGATGCAGTTTCTGTGCTTCATCGTCAATGAGAAGGTGCAAGGTATACAGTAAACCGGAAGTGAGGCATCAGAATCTAAAACTGGACTCGCAGGAGAGGTCCAGATCGTAGAAAGTGAGAGTGTCATTCCTCCTGTACTTAAGTCGGCATTGTGCCTTTTGCATTAAATTCGGATGCAATTTCTGTGCTTCATCGTCAATGAGAAGGTGCAAGGTATACAGGAAACCGGAAGTGAGGCATCAGAATCTAAAACTGGACTCGCAGGAGAGGTCCAGATCGTAGAAAGTGAGAGTGTCATTCCTCCTGTACTTAAGTCGGCATTGTGCCTTTTGTATTAAATTCGGATGCTATTTCTGTGCTTCATCGTCAATGAGAAGGTACAAGGTATGCAGTAAACCGGAAGTGAGGCATCAGAATCTAAAACTGGACTCGCAGGAGAGGTCCAGATCGTAGAAAGTGAGAGTGTCAGTCCTCCTCTACTTAAGTCGGCATTGTGCCTTTTGTATTAAATTCGGATGCAATTTCTGTGCTTCATCGTCAATGAGAAGATGGAAGGTATACAGTAAACCGGAAGTGAGGCATCAGAATCTAAAACTGAACTCGCAGGAGAGGTCCAGATCGTAGAGAGTGAGAGTGTCAGTCCTCCTGTACTTAAGTCGGCATTGTGCCTTTTGTATTAAATTCGGATGCAATTGCTGTGCTTCATCGTCAATGAGAACATGCAAGGTATACAGTAAACCGGAAGTGAGGCTTCAGAATCAAAAACTGGACTCGCAGGAGAGGTCCAGATCGTAGAGAGTGAGAGTGTCAGTCCTCCTGTACTTAAGTCGGCATTGTGCCTTTTGTATTAAATTCGGATGCAGTTTCTGTGCTTCATCGTCAATGAGAAGGTGCAAGGTATACAGTAAACCGGAAGTGAGGCATCAGAATCTAAAATTGGACTCGCAGGAGAGGTCCAGATCGTAGAGAGTGAGAGTGTCAGTCCTCCTGTACTTAAGTCGGCATTGTGCCTTTTGTATTAAATTCGGATGCAATTTCTGTGCTTCATCGTCAATGAGAAGATGCAAGGTATACAGTAAACCGGAAGTGAGGCATCAGAATCTAAAACTGGACTCGCAGGAGAGGTCCAGATCGTAGTGAGTGAGTGTGTCAGTCCTCCTGTACTTAAGTCGGCATTGTGCCTTTTGTATTAAATTCGGATGCAATTTCTGTGCTTCATCGTCAATGAGAAGATGCAAGGTATACAGTAAACCGGAAGTGAGGCTTCAGAATCTAAAACTGGACTCGCAGGAGAGGTCCAGATCGTAGAGAGTGAGAGTGTCAGTCCTCCTGTACTTAAGTCTCCATTGTGCCTTTTGTATTAAATTCGGATGCAGTTTCTGTGCTTCATCGTCATTGAGAAGGTGCAAGGTATACAGTAAACCGGAAGTGAGGCATCAGAATCTAAAACTGGACTCGCAGGAGAGGTCCAGATCGTAGAAAGTGAGAGTGTCAGTAATCCTGTACTTAAGTCGGCATTGTGCCTTTTGCATTAAATTCGGATGCAATTTCTGTGCTTCATCGTCAATGAGAAGGTGCAAGGTATACAGGAAACCGGAAGTGAGGCATCAGAATCTAAAACTGGACTCGCAGGTGAGGTCCAGATCGTAGAAAGTGAGAGTGTCATTCCTCCTGTACTTAAGTCGGCATTGTGCCTTTTGTATTAAATTCGGATGCTATTTCTGTGCTTCATCGTCAATGAGAAGGTGCAAGGTATGCAGTAAACCGGAAGTAAGGCATCAGAATCTAAAACTGGACTCGCAGGAGAGGTCCAGATCGTAGAAAGTGAGAGTGTCAGTCCTCCTCTACTTAAGTCGGCATTGTGCCTTTTGTATTAATTTCGGATGCAATTTCTGCGCTTCATCGTCAATGAGAAGGTACAAGGTATACAGTAAACCGGAAGTGAGGCATCAGAATCTAAAACTGGACTCGCAGGAGAGGTCCAGATCGTAGAAAGTGAGAGTGTCAGTCCTCCTGTACTTAAGTCGGCATTGTGCCTTTTGTATTAAATTCGGATGCAATTTCTGCGCTTCATCGTCAATGAGAAGGTGCAAGGTATACAGTAAACCGGAAGTGAGGCATCAGAATCTAAAACTGGACTCGCAGGAGAGGTCCAGATCGTAGAAAGTGAGTGTGTCAGTAATCCTGTACTTAAGTCGGCATTGTGCCTTTTGCATTAAATTCGGATGCAATTTCTGTGCTTCATCGTCAATGAGAAGGTGCAAGGTATACAGTAAACCGGAAGTGAGGCATCAGAATCTAAAACTGGACTCGCAGGAGTGGTCCAGATCGTAGAAAGTGAGAGTGTCAGTCCTCCTGTACTTAAGTCGGCAATGTGCCTTTTGTATTAAATTCGGATGCAATTTCTGTGCTTCATCGTCAATGAGAAGATGCAAGGTATACAGTAAACCGGAAGTGAGGCATCAGAATCTAAAACTGAACTCGCAGGAGAGGTCCAGATCGTAGAGAGTGAGAGTGTCAGTCCTCCTGTACTTAAGTCGGCATTGTGCCTTTTGTATTAAATTCGGATGCAATTTCTGTGCTTCATCGTCAATGAGAAGATGCAAGGTATACAGTAAACCGGAAGTGAGGCTTCAGAATCTAAAACTGGACTCGCAGGAGAGGTCCAGATCGTAGAGAGTGAGAGTGTCAGTCCTCCTGTAATTAAGTCGGCATTGTGCCTTTTGTATTAAATTCGGATGCAATTTCTGTGCTTCATCGTCAATGAGAAGGTGAAAGGTATATAGTAAACCGGAAGTGAGGCATCAGAATCTAAAACTGGACTCGCAGGAGAGGTCCAGATCGTAGAAAGTGAGAGTGACAGTAATCCGGTACTTAAGTCGGCATTGTGCCTTTTGCATTAGATTCGGATGCAATTTCTGTGCTTCATCGTCAATGAGAAGGTGCAAGGTATACAGTAAACCGGAAGTGAGGCATCAGAATCTAAAACTGGACTCGCAGGAGTGGTCCACATCGTAGAAAGTGAGAGTGTCAGTCCTCCTGTACTTAAGTCGGCATTGTGCCTTTTGTATTAAATTCGGATGCAATTTCTGTGCTTCATCGTCAATGAGAAGATGCAAGGTATACAGTAAACCGGAAGTGAGGCATCAGAATCTAAAACTGAACTCGCAGGAGAGGTCCAGATCGTAGAGAGTGAGAGTGTCAGTCCTCCTGTACTTAAGTCGGCATTGTGCGTTTTGTATTAAATTCGGATGCAATTGCTGTGCTTCATCGTCAATGAGAAGATGCAAGGTATACAGTAAACCGGAAGTGAGGCTTCAGAATCTAAAACTGGACTCGCAGGAGAGGTCCAGATCGTAGAGAGTGAGAGTGTCAGTCCTCCTGTACTTAAGTCGGCATTGTGCCTTTTGTATTAAATTCGGATGCAGTTTCTGTGCTTCATCGTCAATGAGAAGGTGCAAGGTATACAGTAAACCGGAAGTGAGGCATCAGAATCTAAAACTGGACTCGCAGGAGAGGTCCAGATCGTAGAAAGTGAGAGTGTCATTCCTCCTGTACTTAAGTCGGCATTGTGCCTTTTGCATTAAATTCGGATGCAATTTCTGTGCTTCATCGTCAATGAGAAGGTGCAAGGTATACAGGAAACCGGAAGTGAGGCATCAGAATCTAAAACTGGACTCGCAGGAGAGGTCCAGATCGTAGAAAGTGAGAGTGTCAGTCCTCCTCTACTTAAGTCGGCATTGTGCCTTTTGTATTAATTTCGGATGCAATTTCTGCGCTTCATTGTCAATGAGAAGGTACAAGGTATAAAGTAAACAGGAAGTGAGGCATCAGAATCTAAAACTGGACTCGCAGGAGAGGTCCAGATCGTAGAAAGTGAGAGTGTCAGTCCTCCTGTACTTAAGTCGGCATTGTGCCTTTTGTATTAAATTCGGATGCAATTTCTGCGCTTCATCGTCAATGAGAAGGTGCAAGGTATACAGTAAACCGGAAGTGAGGCATCAGAATCTAAAACTGGACTCGCAGGAGAGGTCCAGATCGTAGAAAGTGAGAGTGTCAGTCCTCCTCTACTTAAATCGGCATTGTGCCTTTTGCATTAAATTCGGATGCAATTTCTGTGCTTCATCGACAATGAGAAGGTGCAAGGTATACAGTAAACCGGAAGTGAGGCATCAGAATCTAAAACTGGACTCGCAGGAGTGGTCCAGATCGTAGAAAGTGAGAGTGTCAGTCCTCCTGTACTTAAGTCGGCATTGTGCCTTTTGTATTAAATTCAGATGCAATTTCTGTGCTTCATCGTCAATGAGAAGATGCAAGGTATACAGTAAACCGGAAGTGAGGCATCAGAATCTAAAACTGAACTCGCAGGAGAGGTCCAGATCGTAGAGAGTGAGAGTGTCAGTCCTCCTGTACTTAAGTCGGCATTGTGCCTTTTGTATTAAATTCGGATGCAATTTCTGTGCTTCATCGTCAATGAGAAGATGCAAGGTATACAGTAAACCGGAAGTGAGGCTTCAGAATCTAAAACTGGACTCGCAGGAGAGGTCCAGATCGTAGAGAGTGAGAGTGTCAGTCCTCCTGTACTTAAGTCGGCATTGTGCCTTTTGTATTAAATTCGGATGCAATTTCTGTGCTTCATCGTCAATGAGAAGATGAAAGGTATACACTAAACCGGAAGTGAGGCATCAGAATCTAAAACTGGACTCGCAGGAGAGGTCCAGATCGTAGAAAGTGAGAGTGTCAGTCCTCCTGTACTTAAGTCGGCATTGTGCATTTTGTATTAAATTCGGATGCAATTTCTGTGCTTCATCGTCAATGAGAAGATGCAAGGTATACAGTAAACCGGAAGTGAGGCATCAGAATCTAAAACTGGACCCGCAGGAGAGGTCCAGATAGTAGAAAGTGAGAGTGTCAGTCCTCCTGTACTTAAGTCGGCATTGTGCCTTTTGTATTAAATTCGGATGCAATTTCTGTGCTTCATCGTCAATGAGAAGATGCAAGGTATACAGTAAAGCGGAAGTGAGGCATCAGAATCTAAAACTGGACCCACAGGAGAGGTCCAGATCGTAGAAAGTGAGAGTGTCAGTCCTCCTGTACTTAAGTCGGCATTGTGCCTTTTGTATTAAATTCGGATGCAATTTCTGTGCTTCATCGTCAATGAGAAGATGCAAGGTATACAGTAAAGCGGAAGTGAGGCATCAGAATCTAAAACTGGACTCGCAGGAGAGGTCCAGATCGTAGAAAGTGAGAGTGTCAGTCCTCCTGTACTTAAGTCAGCATTGTGCCTTTTGTATTAAATTCGGATGCAATTTCTGTGCTTCATCGTCAATGAGAAGATGCAAGGTATACAGTAAACCGGAAGTGAGGCATCAGAATCTAAAACTGGACTCGCAGGAGAGGTCCAGATCGTAGAAAGTGAGAGTGTCAGTCCTCCTGTACTTAAGTCGGCATTGTGCCTTTTGTATTAAATTCGGATGCAATTTCTGTGCTTCATCGTCAATGAGAAGATGCAAGGTATACAGTGAACCGGAAGTGAGGCATCAGAATCTAAAACTGGACTCGCAGGAGTGGTCCAGATCGTAGAAAGTGAGAGTGTCAGTCCTCCTGTACTTAAGTCGGCATTGAGCCTTTTGTATTAAATTCGGATGCAATTTCTGTGCTTCATCGTCAATGAGAAGATGCAAGGTATACAGTAAACCGGAAGTGAGGCATCTGAATCTAAAACTGGACTCGCAGGAGAGGTCCAGATCGTAGAAAGTGAGAGTGTCAGTCCTCCTGTACTTAAGTCGGCATTGTGCCTTTTGTATTAAATTCGGATGCAATTTCTGTGCTTCATCGTCAATGAGAAGATGCAAGGTATACAGTAAACCGGAAGTGAGGCATCAGAATCTAAAACTGGACTCGCAGGAGAGGTCCAGATCGTAGAAAGTGAGAGTGTCAGTCCTCCTGTACTTAAGTCGGCATTGTGCCTTTTGTATTAAATTCGGATGCAATTTCTGTGCTTCATCGTCAATGAGAAGATGCAAGGTATAAAGTAAACCGGAAGTGAGGCATCAGAATCTAAAACTGGACTCGCAGGAGAGGTCCAGATCGTAGAAAGTGAGAGTGTCAGTCCTCCTGTACTTAAGTCGGCATTGTGCCTTTTGTATTAAATTCGGATGCAATTTCTGTTCTTCATCGTCAATGAGCAGATGCAAGGTATAAAGTAAACCGGAAGTGAGGCATCAGAATCTAAAACTGGACTCGCAGGAGAGGTCCAGATCGTAGAAAGTGAGAGTGTCAGTCCTCCTGTACTTAAGTCGGCATTGTGCCTTTTGTATTAAATTCGGATGCAATTTCTGTGCTTCATCGTCAATGAGAAGGTGCAAGGTATACAGTAAACCGGAAGTGAGGCATCAGAATCTAAAACTGGACTCGCAGGAGAGGTCCAGATCGTAGAAAGTGAGAGTGTCAGTCCTCCTGTACTTAAGTCGGCATTGTGCCTTTTGTATTAAATTCGGATGCAGTTTCTGTGCTTCATCATCAATGAGAAGGTGCAAGGTATACAGTAAACCGGAAGTGAGGCATCAGAATCTAAAACTGGACTCGCAGGAGAGGTCCAGATCGTAGAAAGTGAGAGTGTCAGTCCTCCTGTACTTAAGTCGGCATTGTGCCTTTTGCATTAAATTCGGATGCAATTTCTGTGCTTCATCGTCAATGAGAAGGTGCAAGGTATACAGTAAACCGGATGTGAGGCATCAGAATCTAAAACTGGACTCGCAGGAGAGGTCCAGATCGTAGAGAGTGAGAGTGTCAGTCCTCCTGTACTTAAGTCGGCATTGTGCCTTTTGTATTAAATTCGGATGCAATTTCTGTGCTTCATCGTCAATGAGAAGGTGCAAGGTATACAGTAAACCGGAAGTGAGGCATCAGAATCTATAACTGGACTCGCAGGAGAGGTCCAGATCGTAGAAAGTGAGAGTGTCGGTCCTCCTGTACTTAAGTCGGCATTGTGCCTTTTGTATTAAATTCGGATGCAATTTCTGTGCTTCATCGTCAATGAGAAGATGCAAGGTATACAGTAAACCGGAAGTGAGGCATCAGAATCTAAAACTGGACTCGCAGGAGAGGTCCAGATCGTAGAAAGTGAGAGTGTCAGTCCTCCTGTACTTAAGTCGGCATTGTGCCTTTTGTATTAAATTCGGATGCAATTTCTGTGCTTCATCGTCAATGAGAAGATGCAAGATATATAGTAAACCGGAAGTGAGGCATCAGAATCTAAAACTGGACTTGCAGGAGAGGTCCAGATCGTAGAAGGTGAGAGTGTCAGTCCTCCTGTACTTAAGTCGGCATTGTGCCTTTTGTATTAAATTCGGATGCAATTTCTGTGCTTCATCGTCAATGAGAAGATGCAAGGTTTACAGTAAACCGGAAGTGAGGCATCAGAATCTCAAACTGGACTCGCAGGAGAGGTCCAGATCGTAGAAAGTGAGAGTGTCAGTCCTCCTGTACTTAAGTCGGCATTTTGCCTTTTGTATTAAATTCGGATGCAATTTCTGTGCGTCATCGTCAATGAGAAGATGCAAGGTATACAGTAAACCGGAAGTGAGGCATCAGAATCTAAAACTGGACTCGCAGGAGAGGTCCAGATCGTAGAAAGTGAGAGTGTCAGTCCTCCTGTACTTAAGTCGGCATTGTGCCTTTTGTATTAAATTCGGATGCAATTTCTGTGCTTCATCGTCAATGAGAAGATGCAAGGTATACAGTAAACCGGAAGTGAGGCATCAGAATCTAAAACTGGACTCGCAGGAGAGGTCCAGATCGAAGAAAGTGAGAGTGTCAGTCCTCCTGTACTTAAGTCGGCATTGTGCCTTTTGTATTAAATTCGGATGCAATTTCTGTGCTTCATCGTCAATGAGCAGATGCAAGGTATACAGTAAACCGGAAGTGAGGCATCAGAATCTAAAACTGGACTCGCAGGAGAGGTCCAGATCGTAGAAAGTGAGAGTGTCAGTCCTCCTGTACTTAAGTCGGCATTGTGCCTTTTGTATTAAATTCGGATGCAATTTCTGTGCTTCATCGTCAATGAGAAGGTGCAAGGTATACAGTAAACCGGAAGTGAGGCATCAGAATCTAAAACTGGACTCGCAGGAGAGGTCCAGATCGTAGAAAGTGAGAGTGTCAGTCCTCCTGTACTTAAGTCGGCATTGTGCCTTTTGTATTAAATTCGGATGCAATTTCTGTGCTTCATCGTCAATGAGAAGGTGCAAGGTATACAGTAAACCGGAAGTGACGCATCAGAATCTAAAACTGGACTCGCAGGAGAGGTCCAGATCGTAGAAAGTGAGAGTGTCAGTCCTCCTGTACTTAAGTCGGTGTTGTGCCTTTTGTATTAAATTCGGATGCAATTTCTGCGCTTCATCGTCAATGAGAAGGTGCAAGGTATACAGTAAACCGGAAGTGAGGCATCAGAATCTAAAACTGGACTCGCAGGAGAGGTCCAGATCGTAGGAAGTGAGAGTGTCAGTCCTCCTGTACTTAAGTCGGCATTGTGCCTTTTGTATTAAATTCGAATGCAGTTTCTGTGCTTCATCGTCAATGAGAAGGTGCAAGGTATACAGTAAACCGGAAGTGAGGCATCAGAATCTAAAACTGGACTCGCAGGAGAGGTCCAGATCGTAGAAAGTGAGAGTGTCAGGCCTCCTGTACTTAAGTCGGCATTGTGCCTTTTGTATTAAATTCGGATGCAATTTCTGCGCTTCATCGTCAATGAGAAGGTGCAAGGTATACAGTAAACCGGAAGTGAGGCATCAGAATCTAAAACTGGACTCGCAGGAGGGGTCCAGATCGTAGAAAGTGAGAGTGTCAGTCCTCCTGTACTTAAGTCGGCATTGTGCCTTTTGTATTAAATTCGGATGCAATTTCTGTGCTTCATCGTCAATGAGAAGGTGCAAGGTATACAGTAAACGGGAAGTGAGGCATCAGAATCTAAAACTGGACTCGCAGGAGAGGTCCAGATCGTAGGAAGTGAGAGTGTCAGTCCTCCTGTACTTAAGTCGGCAGTGTGCCTTTTGTATTAAAATCGAATGCAGTTTCTGTGCTTCATCGTCAATGAGAAGGTGCAAGGTATACAGTAAACCGGAAGTGAGGCATCAGAATCTAAAACTGGACTCGCAGGGGAGGTCCAGATCGTAGAAAGTGAGAGTGTCAGTCCTCCTGAACTTAAGTCGTCATTGTGCCTTTTGTATTAAATTCGGATGAAATTTCTGTGCTTCATCGTCAATGAGAAGATGCAAGGTATACAGTAAACCGGAAGTGAGGCACAGAATCTAAAACTGGACTCGCAGGAGAGGTCCATATCGTAGAAAGTGAGAGTGTCAGTCCTCCTGTACTTAAGTCGGCATTGTGCCTTTTGTATTAAATTCGGATGCAATTTCTGTGCGTCATCGTCAATGAGAAGATGCAAGGTATACAATAAACCGGAAGTGAGGCATCAGAATCTAAAACTGGACTCGCAGGAGAGGTCCAGATCGTAGAAAGTGAGAGTGTCAGTCCTCCTGTACTTAAGTCGGCATTGTGCCTTTTGTATTAAATTCGGATGCAATTTCTGTGCTTCATCGTCAATGAGAAGATGCAAGGTATACAGTTAACCGGAAGTGAGGCATCAGAATCTAAAAGTGGACTCGCAGGAGAGGTTCAGATCGTAGAAAGTGAGAGTGTCAGTCCTCCTGTACTTAAGTCGGCATTGTGCCTTTTGTATTAAATTCGGATGCAATTTCTGTGCTTCATCGTCAATGAGAAGGTGCAAGGTATACAGTAAACTGGAAGTGAGGCATCAGAATCTAAAACTGGACTCGCAGGAGAGGTCCAGATCGTAGAAAGTGAGAGTGTCAGTCCTCCTGTACTTAAGTCGGCATTGTGCCTTTTGTATTAAATTCGGATGCAATTTCTGTGCTTCATCGTCAATGAGAAGATGCAAGGTATACAGTAAACCGGAAGTGAGGCATCAGAATCTAAAACTGGACTCGCAGGAGAGGTCCAGATCGTAGAAAGTGAGAGTGTCAGTCCTCCTGTACTTAAGTCGGCAATGTGCCTTTTGTATTAAATTCGGATGCAATTTCTGTGCTTCATCGTCAATGAGAAGGTGCAAGGTATACAGTAAACCGGAAGTGACGCATCAGAATCTAAAACTGGACTCGCAGGAGAGGTCCAGATCGTAGAAAGTGAGAGTGTCAGTCCTCCTGTACTTAAGTCGGTGTTGTGCCTTTTGTATTAAATTCGGATGCAATTTCTGCGCTTCATCGTCAATGAGAAGGTGCAAGGTATACAGTAAACCGGAAGTGAGGCATCAGAATCTAAAACTGGACTCGCAGGAGAGGTCCAGATCGTAGGAAGTGAGAGTGTCAGTCCTCCTGTACTTAAGTCGGCATTGTGCCTTTTGTATTAAATTCGAATGCAGTTTCTGTGCTTCATCGTCAATGAGAAGGTGCAAGGTATACAGTAAACCGGAAGTGAGGCATCAGAATCTAAAACTGGACTCGCAGGAGAGGTCCAGATCGTAGAAAGTGAGAGTGTCAGGCCTCCTGTACTTAAGTCGGCATTGTGCCTTTTGTATTAAATTCGGATGCAATTTCTGCGCTTCATCGTCAATGAGAAGGTGCAAGGTATACAGTAAACCGGAAGTGAGGCATCAGAATCTAAAACTGGACTCGCAGGAGGGGTCCAGATCGTAGAAAGTGAGAGTGTCAGTCCTCCTGTACTTAAGTCGGCATTGTGCCTTTTGTATTAAATTCGGATGCAATTTCTGTGCTTCATCGTCAATGAGAAGGTGCAAGGTATACAGTAAACGGGAAGTGAGGCATCAGAATCTAAAACTGGACTCGCAGGAGAGGTCCAGATCGTAGGAAGTGAGAGTGTCAGTCCTCCTGTACTTAAGTCGGCAGTGTGCCTTTTGTATTAAAATCGAATGCAGTTTCTGTGCTTCATCGTCAATGAGAAGGTGCAAGGTATACAGTAAACCGGAAGTGAGGCATCAGAATCTAAAACTGGACTCGCAGGGGAGGTCCAGATCGTAGAAAGTGAGAGTGTCAGTCCTCCTGAACTTAAGTCGTCATTGTGCCTTTTGTATTAAATTCGGATGAAATTTCTGTGCTTCATCGTCAATGAGAAGATGCAAGGTATACAGTAAACCGGAAGTGAGGCACAGAATCTAAAACTGGACTCGCAGGAGAGGTCCATATCGTAGAAAGTGAGAGTGTCAGTCCTCCTGTACTTAAGTCGGCATTGTGCCTTTTGTATTAAATTCGGATGCAATTTCTGTGCGTCATCGTCAATGAGAAGATGCAAGGTATACAATAAACCGGAAGTGAGGCATCAGAATCTAAAACTGGACTCGCAGGAGAGGTCCAGATCGTAGAAAGTGAGAGTGTCAGTCCTCCTGTACTTAAGTCGGCATTGTGCCTTTTGTATTAAATTCGGATGCAATTTCTGTGCTTCATCGTCAATGAGAAGGTGCAAGGTATACAGTAAACCGGAAGTGACGCATCAGAATCTAAAACTGGACTCGCAGGAGAGGTCCAGATCGTAGAAAGTGAGAGTGTCAGTCCTCCTGTACTTAAGTCGGTGTTGTGCCTTTTGTATTAAATTCGGATGCAATTTCTGCGCTTCATCGTCAATGAGAAGGTGCAAGGTATACAGTAAACCGGAAGTGAGGCATCAGAATCTAAAACTGGACTCGCAGGAGAGGTCCAGATCGTAGGAAGTGAGAGTGTCAGTCCTCCTGTACTTAAGTCGGCATTGTGCCTTTTGTATTAAATTCGAATGCAGTTTCTGTGCTTCATCGTCAATGAGAAGGTGCAAGGTATACAGTAAACCGGAAGTGAGGCATCAGAATCTAAAACTGGACTCGCAGGAGAGGTCCAGATCGTAGAAAGTGAGAGTGTCAGGCCTCCTGTACTTAAGTCGGCATTGTGCCTTTTGTATTAAATTCGGATGCAATTTCTGCGCTTCATCGTCAATGAGAAGGTGCAAGGTATACAGTAAACCGGAAGTGAGGCATCAGAATCTAAAACTGGACTCGCAGGAGGGGTCCAGATCGTAGAAAGTGAGAGTGTCAGTCCTCCTGTACTTAAGTCGGCATTGTGCCTTTTGTATTAAATTCGGATGCAATTTCTGTGCTTCATCGTCAATGAGAAGGTGCAAGGTATACAGTAAACGGGAAGTGAGGCATCAGAATCTAAAACTGGACTCGCAGGAGAGGTCCAGATCGTAGGAAGTGAGAGTGTCAGTCCTCCTGTACTTAAGTCGGCAGTGTGCCTTTTGTATTAAAATCGAATGCAGTTTCTGTGCTTCATCGTCAATGAGAAGGTGCAAGGTATACAGTAAACCGGAAGTGAGGCATCAGAATCTAAAACTGGACTCGCAGGGGAGGTCCAGATCGTAGAAAGTGAGAGTGTCAGTCCTCCTGAACTTAAGTCGTCATTGTGCCTTTTGTATTAAATTCGGATGAAATTTCTGTGCTTCATCGTCAATGAGAAGATGCAAGGTATACAGTAAACCGGAAGTGAGGCACAGAATCTAAAACTGGACTCGCAGGAGAGGTCCATATCGTAGAAAGTGAGAGTGTCAGTCCTCCTGTACTTAAGTCGGCATTGTGCCTTTTGTATTAAATTCGGATGCAATTTCTGTGCGTCATCGTCAATGAGAAGATGCAAGGTATACAATAAACCGGAAGTGAGGCATCAGAATCTAAAACTGGACTCGCAGGAGAGGTCCAGATCGTAGAAAGTGAGAGTGTCAGTCCTCCTGTACTTAAGTCGGCATTGTGCCTTTTGTATTAAATTCGGATGCAATTTCTGTGCTTCATCGTCAATGAGAAGATGCAAGGTATACAGTTAACCGGAAGTGAGGCATCAGAATCTAAAAGTGGACTCGCAGGAGAGGTTCAGATCGTAGAAAGTGAGAGTGTCAGTCCTCCTGTACTTAAGTCGGCATTGTGCCTTTTGTATTAAATTCGGATGCAATTTCTGTGCTTCATCGTCAATGAGAAGGTGCAAGGTATACAGTAAACTGGAAGTGAGGCATCAGAATCTAAAACTGGACTCGCAGGAGAGGTCCAGATCGTAGAAAGTGAGAGTGTCAGTCCTCCTGTACTTAAGTCGGCATTGTGCCTTTTGTATTAAATTCGGATGCAATTTCTGTGCTTCATCGTCAATGAGAAGATGCAAGGTATACAGTAAACCGGAAGTGAGGCATCAGAATCTAAAACTGGACTCGCAGGAGAGGTCCAGATCGTAGAAAGTGAGAGTGTCAGTCCTCCTGTACTTAAGTCGGCAATGTGCCTTTTGTATTAAATTCGGATGCAATTTCTGTGCTTCATCGTCAATGAGAAGGTGCAAGGTATACAGTAAACCGGAAGTGAGGCATCAGAATCTAAAACTGGAATCGCAGGAGAGGTCCAGATCGTAGAAAGTGAGAGTGTCAGTTCTCCTGTACTTAAGTCGGCATTGTGCCTTTTGTATTAACTTCGGATGCAATTTCTGTGCTTCATCGTCAATGAGAAGATGCAAGGTATACAGTAAACCGGAAGTGAGGCATCAGAATCTAAAACTGGTCTCGCAGAAGAGGTCCAGATCGTAGAAAGTGAGAGTGTCAGTCCTCCTGTACTTAAGTCGGCATTGTGCCTTTTGTATTAAATTCGGATGCAATTTCTGTGCTTCATCGTCAATGAGAAGGTGCAAGGTATACAGTAAACCGGAAGTGAGGCATCAGAATCTAAAACTGGACTCGCAGGAGAGGTCCAGATCGTACAAAGTGAGAGTATCAGTCCTCCTGTACTTAAGTCGGCATTGTGCTTTTTGTATTAAATTCGGATGCAATTTCTGCGCTTCATCGTCAATGAGAAGGTGCAAGGTATACAGTAAACCGGAAGTGAGGCATCAGAATCTAAAACTGGAGTCGCAGGAGAGGTCCAGATCGTAGAAAGTGAGAGTGTCAGGCCTCCTGTACTTAAGTCGGCATTGTGCCTTTTGTATTAAATTCGGATGCAATTTCTGCGCTTCATCGTCAATGAGAAGGTGCAAGGTATACAGTAAACCGGAAGTGAGGAATCAGAATCTAAAACTGGACTCGCAGGAGGGGTCCAGATCGTAGAAAGTGAGAGTGTCAGTCCTCCTGTACTTAAGTCGGCATTGTGCCTTTTGTATTAAATTCGGATGCAATTTCTGTGCTTCATCGTCAATGAGAAGGTGCAAGGTATACAGTAAACCGGAAGTGAGGCATCAGAATCTAAAACTGGACTCGCAGGAGAGGTCCAGATCGTAGGAAGTGAGAGTGTCAGTCCTCCTGTACTTAAGTCGGCATTGTGCCTTTTGTATTAAATTCGGATGCAATTTCTGTGCGTCATCGTCAATGAGAAGGTGCAAGGTATACAGTAAACCGGAAGTGAGGTATCAGAATCTAAAACTGGACTCGCAGGAGAGGTCCAGATCGTAGAAAGTGAGAGTGTCAGTCCTCCTGTACTTAAGTCGGCATTGTGCCTTTTGTATTAAATTCGGATGCAATTTCTGTGCTTCATCGTCAATGAGAAGATGCAAGGTATACAGTAAACCGGAAGTGAGGCATCAGAATCTAAAACTGGACTCGCAGGAGAGGTCCAGATCGTAGAAAGTGAGAGTGTCAGTCCTCCTGTACTTAAGTCGGCATTGTGCCTTTTGTATTAAATTCGGATGCAATTTCTGTGCTTCATCGTCAATGAGAAGATGCAAGGTATACAGTAAACCGGAAGTGAGGCATCAGAATCTAAAACTGGACTCGCAGGAGAGGTCCAGATCGTAGAAAGTGAGAGTGTCAGTCCTCCTGTACTTAAGTCGGCATTGTGCCTTTTGTATTAAATTCGGATGCAATTTCTGTGCTTCATCGTCAATGAGAAGATGCAAGGTATACAGTAAACCGGAAGTGAGGCATCAGAATCTAAAACTGGACTCGCAGGAGAGGTCCAGATCGTAGAAAGTGAGAGTGTCAGTCCTACTGTACTTAAGTCGGCATTGTGCCTTTTGTATTACATTCGGATGCAATTTCTGTGCTTCATCGTCAATGAGAAGGTGCAAGGTATACAGTAAACCGGAAGTGAGGCATCAGAATCTAAAACTGGACTCGCAGGAGAGGTCCAGATCGTAGAAAGTGGGAGTGTCAGTCCTCCTGTACTTAAGTCGGCATTGTGCCTTTTGTATTAAATTCGGATGAAATTTCTGTGCTTCATCGTCAATGAGAAGATGCAAGGTATACAGTAAACCGGAAGTGAGGCACAGAATCTAAAACTGGACTCGCAGGAGAGGTCCAGATCGTAGAAAGTGAGAGTGTCAGTCCTCCTGTACTTAAGTCGGCATTGTGCCTTTTGTATTAAATTCGGATGCAATTTCTGTGCGTCATCGTCAATGAGAAGATGCAAGGTATACAGTAAACCAGAAGTGAGGCATCAGAATCTAAAACTGGACTCGCAGGAGAGGTCCAGATCGTAGAAAGTGAGAGTGTCAGTCCTCCTGTACTTAAGTCGGCATTGTGCCTTTTGTATTAAATTCGGATGCAATTTCTGTGCTTCATCGTCAACGAGAAGATGCAAGGTATACAGTTAACCGGAAGTGAGGCATCAGAATCTAAAACTGGACTCGCAGGAGAGGTCCAGATCGTAGAAAGTGAGAGTGTCAGTCCTCCTGTACTTAAGTCGGCATTGTGCCTTTTGTATTAAATTCGGATGCAATTTCTGTGCTTCATCGTCAATGAGCAGATGCAAGGTATACAGTAAACCGGAAGTGAGGCATCAGAATCTAAAACTGGACTCGCAGGAGAGGTCCAGATCGTAGAAAGTGAGAGTGTCAGTCCTCCTGTACTTATGTCGGCATTGTGCCTTTTGTATTAAATTCGGATGCAATTTCTGTGCTTCATCGTCAATGAGAAGATGCAAGGTATACAGTAAACCGGAAGTGAGGCATCAGAATCTAAAACTGGACTCGCAGGAGAGGTCCAGATCGTAGAAAGTGAGAGTGTCAGTCCTCCTGTACTTAAGTCGGCATTGTGCCTTTTGTATTAAATTCGGATGCAATTTCTGTGCTTCATCGTCAATGAGAAGATGCAAGGTATACAGTATACCGGAAGTGAGGCATCAGAATCTAAAACTGGACTCGCAGGAGAGGTCCAGATCGTAGAAAGTGAGAGTGTCAATCCTCCTGTACTTAAGTCGGCATTGTGCCTTTTGTATTAACTTCGGATGCAATTTCTGTGCTTCATCGTCAATTAGAAGATGCAAGGTATACAGTAAACCGGAAGTGAGGCATCAGAATCTAAAACTGGTCTCGCAGAAGAGGTCCAGATCGTAGAAAGTGAGAGTGTCAGTCCTCCTGTACTTAAGTCGGCATTGTGCCTTTTGTATTAAATTCGGATGCAATTTCTGTGCTTCATCGTCAATGAGAAGGTGCAAGGTATACAGTAAACCGGAAGTGAGGCATCAGAATCTAAAACTGGACTCGCAGGAGAGGTCCAGATCGTACAAAGTGAGAGTGTCAGTCCTCCTGTACTTAAGTCGGCATCGTGCTTTTTGTATTAAATTCGGATGCAATTTCTGCGCTTCATCGTCAATGAGAAGGTGCAAGGTATACAGTAAACCGGAAGTGAGGCATCTGAATCTAAAACTGGACTCGCAGGAGAGGTCCAGATCGTAGAAAGTGAGAGTGTCAGGCCTCCTGTACTTAAGTCGGGATTGTGCCTTTTGTATTAAATTCGGATGCAATTTCTGCGCTTCATCGTCAATGAGAAGGTGCAAGGTATACAGTAAACCGGAAGTGAGGCATCAGAATCTAAAACTGGACTCGCAGGAGGGGTCCAGATCGTAGAAAGTGAGAGTGTCAGTCCTCCTGTACTTAAGTCAGCATTGTGCCTTTTGTATTAAATTCGGATGCAATTTCTGTGCTTCATCGTCAATGAGAAGGTGCAAGGTATACAGTAAACCGGAAGTGAGGCATCAGAATCTAAAACTGGACTCGCAGGAGAGGTCCAGATCGTAGGAAGTAAGAGTGTCAGTCCTCCTGTACTTAAGTCGGCATTGTGCCTTTTGTATTAAATTCGAATGCAGTTTCTGTGCTTCATCGTCAATGAGAAGGTGCAAGGTATACAGTAAACCGGAAGTGAGGCATCAGAATCTAAAACTGGACTCGCAGGGGAGGTCCAGATCGTAGAAAGTGAGAGTGTCAGTCCTCCTGTACTTAAGTCGGCATTGTGCTTTTTGTATTAAATTCGGATGAAATTTCTGTGCTTCATCGTCAATGAGAAGATGCAAGGTATACAGTAAACCGGAAGTGAGGCACAGAATCTAAAACTGGACTCGCAGGAGAGGTCCAGATCGTAGAAAGTGAGAGTGTCAGTCCTCCTGTACTTAAGTCGGCATTGTGCCTTTTGTATTAAATTCGGATGCAATTTCTGTGCGTCATCGTCAATGAGAAGATGCAAGGTATACAGTAAACCGGAAGTGAGGCATCAGAATCTAAAACTGGACTCGCAGGAGAGGTCCAGATCGTAGAAAGTGAGAGTGTCAGTCCTCCTGTACTTAAGTCGGCATTGTGCCTTTTGTATTAAATTCGGATGCAATTTCTGTGCTTCATCGTCAATGAGAAGATGCAAGGTATACAGTAAACCGGAAGTGAGGCATCAGAATCTAAAACTGGACTCGCAGGAGAGGTCCAGATCGTACAAAGTGAGAGTGTCAGTCCTCCTGTACTTAAGTCGGCATTGTGCTTTTTGTATTAAATTCGGATGCAATTTCTGCGCTTCATCGTCAATGAGAAGGTGCAAGGTATACAGTAAACCGGAAGTGAGGCATCAGAATCTAAAACTGGACTCGCAGGAGAGGTCCAGATCGTAGAAAGTGAGAGTGTCAGGCCTCCTGTACTTAAGTCGGGATTGTGCCTTTTGTATTAAATTCGGATGCAATTTCTGCGCTTCATCGGCAATGAGAAGGTGCAAGGTATACGGTAAGCCGGAAGTGAGGCATCAGAATCTAAAACTGGACTCGCAGGAGGGGTCCAGATCGTAGAAAGTGAGAGTGTCAGTCCTCCTGTACTTAAGTCGGCATTGTGCCTTTTGTATTAAATTCGGATGCAATTTCTGTGCTTCATCGTCAATGAGAAGATGCAAGGTATACAGTAAACCGGAAGTGAGGCATCAGAATCTAAAACTGGACTCGCAGGAGAGGTCCAGATCGTAGAAAGTGAGAGTGTCAGTCCTCCTGTACTTAAGTCGGCATTGTGCCTTTTGTATTAAATTCGGATGCAATTTCTGTGCTTCATCGTCAATGAGAAGATGCAAGGTATACAGTAAACCGGAAGTGAGGCATCAGAATCTAAAACTGGACTCGAAGGAGAGGTCCAGATCGTAGAAAGTGAGAGTGTCAGTCCTCCTGTACTTAAGTCGGCATTGTGCCTTTTGTATTAACTTCGGATGCAATTTCTGTGCTTCATCGTCAATGAGAAGATGCAAGGTATACAGTAAACCGGAAGTGAGGCATCAGAATCTAAAACTGGACTCGCAGGAGAGGTCCAGATCGTAGAAAGTGAGAGTGTCAGTCCTCCTGTACTTAAATCGGCATTGTGCCTTTTGTATTAAATTCGGATGCAATTTCTGTGCTTCATCGTCAATGAGAAGGTGCAAGGTATACAGTAAACCGGAAGTGAGGCATCAGAATCTAAAACTGGACTCGCAGGAGAGGTCCAGATCGTAGAAAGTGAGAGTGTCAGTCCTCCTGTACTTAAGTCGGTATTGTGCCTTTTGTATTAAATTCGGATGCAATTTCTGTGCTTCATCGTCAATGAGCAGGTGCAAGGTATACAGTAAACCGGAAGTGAGGCATCAGAATCTAAAACTGGACTCGCAGGAGAGGTCCAGATCGTAGAAAGTGAGAGTGTCAGTCCTCCTGTACTTAAGTCGGCATTGTGCCTTTTGTATTAAATTCGGATGCAATTTCTGTGCTTCATCGTCAATGAGAAGGTGCAAGGTATACAGTAAACCGGAAGTGAGGCATCAGAATCTAAAACTGGACTCGCAGGAGAGGTCCAGATCGTAGAAAGTGAGAGTGTCAGTCCTCCTGTACTTAAGTCGGCATTGTGCCTTTTGTATTAAATTCGGATGCAATTTCTGTGCTTCATCGTCAATGAGAAGGTGCAAGGTATACAGTAAACCGGAAGTGAGGCATCAGAATCTAAAACTGGACTCGCAGGAGAGGTCCAGATCGTAGAAAGTGAGAGTGTCAGTCCTCCTGTACTTAAGTCGGCATTGTGCCTTTTGTATTAAATTCGGATGCAATTTCTGTGCTTCATCGTCAATGAGAAGGTGAAAGGTATACAGTAAACCGGAAGTGAGGCATCAGAATCTAAAACTGGACTCGCAGGAGAGGTCCAGATCGTACAAAGTGAGAGTGTCAGTCCTCCTGTACTTAAGTCGGCATTGTGCTTTTTGTATTAAATTCGGATGCAATTTCTGCGCTTCATCGTCAATGAGAAGGTGCAAGGTATACAGTAAACCGGAAGTGAGGCATCAGAATCTAAAACTGGACTCGCAGGAGAGGTCCAGATCGTAGAAAGTGAGAGTGTCAGGCCTCCTGTACTTAAGTCGGCATTGTGCCTTTTGTATTAAATTCGGATGCAATTTCTGCGCTTCATCGTCAATGAGAAGGTGCAAGGTATACAGTAAACCGGAAGTGAGGCATCAGAATCTAAAACTGGACTCACAGGAGGGGTCCAGATCGTAGAAAGTGAGAGTGTCAGTCCTCCTGTACTTAAGTCGGCATTGTGCCTTTTGTAATAAATTCGGATGCAATTTCTGTGCTTCATCGTCAATGAGAAGGTGCAAGGTATACAGTAAACCGGAAGTGAGGCACAGAATCTAAGACTGGACTCGCAGGAGAGGTCCAGATCGTAGAAAGTGAGAGTGTCAGTCCTCCTGTACTTAAGTCGGCATTGTGCCTTTTGTATTAAATTCGGATGCAATTTCTGTGCGTCATCGTCAATGAGAAGATGCAAGGTATACAGTAAACCGGAAGTGAGGCATCAGAATCTAAAACTGGACTCGCAGGAGAGGTCCAGATCGTAGAAAGTGAGAGTGTCAGTCCTCCTGTACTTAAGTCAGCATTGTGCCTTTTGTATTAAATTCGGATGCAATTTCTGTGCTTCATCGTCAATGAGAAGATGCAAGGTATACAGTAAACCGGAAGTGAGGCATCAGAATCTAAAACTGGACTCGCAGGAGAGGTCCAGATCGTAGAAAGTGAGAGTGTCAGTCCTCCTGTACTTAAGTCGGCATTGTGCCTTTTGTATTAAATTCGGATGCAATTTCTGTGCTTCATCGTCAATGAGAAGATGCAAGGTATACAGTAAACCGGAAGGGAGGCATCAGAATATAAAACTGGACTCGCAGGAGAGGTCCAGATCGTAGAAAGTGAGAGTGTCAGTCCTCCTGTACTTAAGTCGGCATTGTGCCTTTTGTATTAAATTCGGATGCAATTTCTGTGCCTCATCGTCAATGAGCAGATGCAAGGTATACAGTAAACCGGAAGTGAGGCATCAGAATCTAAAACTGGACTCGCAGGAGAGGTCCAGATCGTAGAAAGTGAGAGTGTCAGTCCTCCTGTACTTAAGTCGGCATTGTGCCTTTTGTATTAAATTCGGATGCAATTTCTGTGCGTCATCGTCAATGAGAAGATGCAAGGTATACAGTAAACCGGAAGTGAGGCATCAGAATCTAAAACTGGACTCGCAGGAGGGGTCCAGATCGTAGAAAGTGAAAGTGTCAGTCCTCCTGTACTTAAGTCGGCATTGTGCCTTTTGTATTAAATTCGAATGCAGTTTCTGTGCTTCATCGTCAATGAGAAGGTGCAAGGTATACAGTAAACCGGAAGTGAGGCATCAGAATCTAAAACTGGACTCGCAGGGGAGAGCCAGATCGTAGAAAGTGAGAGTGTCAGTCCTCCTGTACTTAAGTCGGCATTGTGCCTTTTGTATTAAATTCGGATGAAATTTCTGTGCTTCATCGTCAATGAGAAGATGCAAGGTATACAGTAAACCGGAAGTGAGGCACAGAATCTAAGACTGGACTCGCAGGAGAGGTCCAGATCGTAGAAAGTGAGAGTGTCAGTCCTCCTGTACTTAAGTCGGCATTGTGCCTTTTGTATTAAATTCGGATGCAATTTCTGTGCGTCATCGTCAATGAGAAGATGCAAGGTATACAGTAAACCGGAAGTGAGGCATCAGAATCTAAAACTGGACTCGCAGGAGAGGTCCAGATCGTAGAAAGTGAGGGTGTCAGTCCTCCTGTACTTAAGTCAGCATTGTGCCTTTTGTATTAAATTCGGATGCAATTTCTGTGCTTCATCGTCAATGAGAAGATGCAAGGTATACAGTAAACCGGAAGTGAGGCATCAGAATCTAAAACTGGACTCGCAGGAGAGGTCCAGATCGTAGAAAGTGAGAGTGTCAGTCCTCCTGTACTTAAGTCGGCATTGTGCCTTTTGTATTAAATTCGGATGCAATTTCTGTGCTTCATCGTCAATGAGAAGGTGCAAGGTATACAGTAAACCGGAAGTGAGGCATCAGAATCTAAAACTGGACTCGCAGGAGAGGTCCAGATCGTAGAAAGTGAGAGTGTCAGTCCTCCTGTACTTAAGTCGGCATTGTGCCTTTTGTATTAAATTCGGATGCAATTTCTGTGCTTCATCGTCAATGAGAAGGTGCAAGGTATACAGTAAACCGGAAGTGAGGCATCAGAATCTAAAACTGGACTCGCAGGAGAGGTCCAGATCGTAGAAAGTGAGAGTGTCAGGCCTCCTGTACTTAAGTCGGCATTGTGCCTTTTGTATTATATTCGGATGCAATTTCTGCGCTTCATCGTCAATGAGAAGGTGCAAGGTATACAGTAAACCGGAAGTGAGGCATCAGAATCTAAAACTGGACTCGCAGGAGGGGTCCAGATCGTAGAAAGTGAGAGTGTCAGTCCTCCTGTACTTAAGTCTGCATTGTGCCTTTTGTAATAAATTCGGATGCAATTTCTGTGCTTCATCGTCATTGAGAAGGTGCAAGGTATACAGTAAACCGGAAGTGAGGCATCAGAATCTAAAACTGGACTCGCAGGAGAGGTCCAGATCGTAGAAAGTGAGAGTGTCAGTCCTCCTGTACTTAAGTCGGCATTGTGCCTTTTGTATTAAATTCGGATGCAATTTCTGTGCTTCATCGTCAATGAGAAGGTGCAAGGTATACAGTAAACCGGAAGTGAGGCATCAGAATCTAAAACTGGACTCGCAGGAGAGGTCCAGATCGTAGAAAGTGAGAGTGTCAGTCCTCCTGTACTTAAGTCGGCATTGTGCCTTTTGTATTAAATTCGGATGCAATTTCTGTGCTTCATCGTCAATGAGAAGGTGCAAGGTATACAGTAAACCGGAAGTGAGGCATCAGAATCTAAAACTGGACTCGCAGGAGAGGTCCAGATCGTAGAAAGTGAGAGTGTCAGGCCTCCTGTACTTAAGTCGGCATTGTGCCTTTTGTATTATATTCGGATGCAATTTCTGCGCTTCATCGTCAATGAGAAGGTGCAAGGTATACAGTAAACCGGAAGTGAGGCATCAGAATCTAAAACTGGACTCGCAGGAGGGGTCCAGATCGTAGAAAGTGAGAGTGTCAGTCCTCCTGTACTTAAGTCGGCATTGTGCCTTTTGTAATAAATTCGGTTGCAATTTCTGTGCTTCATCGTCATTGAGAAGGTGCAAGGTATACAGTAAACCGGAAGTGAGGCATCAGAATCTAAAACTGGACTCGCAGGAGAGGTCCAGATCCTAGAAAGTGAGAGTGTCAGTCCTCCTGTACTTAAGTCGGCATTGTGCCTTTTGTATTAAATTCGGATGCAATTTCTGTGCTTCATCGTCAATGAGAAGGTGCAAGGTATACAGTAAACCGGAAGTGAGGCATCAGAATCTAAAACTGGACTCGCAGGAGAGGTCCAGATCGTAGAAAGTGAGAGTGTCAGTCCTCCTGTACTTAAGTCGGCATTGTGCCTTTTGTATTAAATTCGGATGCAATTTCTGTGCTTCATCGTCAATGAGAAGGTGCAAGGTATACAGTAAACCGGAAGTGAGGCATCAGAATCTAAAACTGGACTCGCAGGAGAGGTCCAGATCGTAGAAAGTGAGAGTGTCAGGCCTCCTGTACTTAAGTCGGCATTGTGCCTTTTGTATTATATTCGGATGCAATTTCTGCGCTTCATCGTCAATGAGAAGGTGCAAGGTATACAGTAAACCGGAAGTGAGGCATCAGAATCTAAAACTGGACTCGCAGGAGGGGTCCAGATCGTAGAAAGTGAGAGTGTCAGTCCTCCTGTACTTAAGTCGGCATTGTGCCTTTTGTAATAAATTCGGATGCAATTTCTGTGCTTCATCGTCATTGAGAAGGTGCAAGGTATACAGTAAACCGGAAGTGAGGCATCAGAATCTAAAACTGGACTCGCAGGAGAGGTCCAGATCGTAGAAAGTGAGAGTGTCAGTCCTCCTGTACTTAAGTCGGCATTGTGCCTTTTGTATTAAATTCGAATGCAGTTTCTGTGCTTCATCGTCAATGAGAAGGTGCAAGGTATACAGTAAACCGGAAGTGAGGCATCAGAATCTAAACCTGGTCTCGCAGGGGAGAGCCAGATCGTAGAAAGTGAGAGTGTCAGTCCTCCTGTACTTAAGTCGGCATTGTGCCTTTTGTATTAAATTCGGATGAAATTTCTGTGCTTCATCGTCAATGAGAAGATGCAAGGTATACAGTAAGCCGGAAGTGAGGCACAGAATCTAAGACTGGACTCGCAGGAGAGGTCCAGATCGTAGAAAGTGAGAGTGTCAGTCCTCCTGTACTTAAGTCGGCATTGTGCCTTTTGTATTAAATTCGGATGCAATTTCTGTGCGTCATCGTCAATGAGAAGATGCAAGGTATACAGTAAACCGGAAGTGAGGCATCAGAATCTAAAACTGGACTCGCAGGAGAGGTCCAGATCGTAGAAAGTGAGAGTGTCAGTCCTCCTGTACTTAAGTCAGCATTGTGCCTTTTGTATTAAATTCGGATGCAATTTCTGTGCTTCATCGTCAATGAGAAGATGCAAGGTATACAGTAAACCGGAAGTGAGGCATCAGAATCTAAAACTGGACTCGCAGGAGAGGTCCAGATCGTAGAAAGTGAGAGTGTCAGTCCTCCTGTACTTAAGTCGGCATTGTGCCTTTTGTATTAAATTCGGATGCAATTTCTGTGCTTCATCGTCAATGAGAAGGTGCAAGGTATACAGTAAACCGGAAGTGAGGCATCAGAATATAAAACTGGACTCGCAGGAGAGGTCCAGATCGTAGAAAGTGAGAGTGTCAGTCCTCCTGTACTTAAGTCGGCATTGTGCCTTTTGTATTAAATTCGGATGCAATTTCTGTGCCTCATCGTCAATGAGCAGATGCAAGGTATACAGTAAACCGGAAGTGAGGCATCAGAATCTAAAACTGGACTCGCAGGAGAGGTCCAGATCGTAGAAAGTGAGAGTGTCAGTCCTCCTGTACTTAAGTCGGCATTGTGCCTTTTGTATTAAATTCGGATGCAATTTCTGTGCGTCATCGTCAATGAGAAGATGCAAGGTATACAGTAAACCGGAAGTGAGGCATCAGAATCTAAAACTGGACTCGCAGGAGGGGTCCAGATCGTAGAAAGTGAGAGTGTCAGTCCTCCTGTACTTAAGTCGGCATTGTGCCTTTTGTATTAAATTCGGATGCAATTTCTGTGCTTCATCGTCAATAAGAAGATGCAAGGTATACAGTAAACCGGAAGTGAGGCATGAGTATCTAAAACTGGACTCGCAGGAGAGGTCCAGATCGTAGAAAGTGAGAGTGTCAGTCCTCCTGTACTTAAGTCGGCATTGTGCCTTTTGTATTAAATTCGGATGCAATTTCTGTGCGTCATCGTCAATGAGAAGATGCAAGGTATACAGTAAACCGGAAGTGAGGCATCAGAATCTAAAACTGGACTCGCAGGAGGGGTCCAGATCGTAGAAAGTGAGAGTGTCAGTCCTCCTGTACTTAAGTCGGCATTGTGCCTTTTGTATTAAATTCGGATGCAATTTCTGTGCTTCATCGTCAATAAGAAGATGCAAGGTATACAGTAAACCGGAAGTGAGGCATGAGTATCTAAAACTGGACTCGCAGGAGAGGTCCAGATCGTAGAAAGTGAGAGTGTCAGTCCTCCTGTACTTAAGTCGGCATTGTGCCTTTTGTATTAAATTCGGATGCAATTTCCGTGCTTCATCGTCAATGAGAAGATGAAAGGTATACAGTGAACCGGAAGTGAGGCATCAGAATCTAAAACTGGACTCGCAGGAGGGGTCCAGATCGTAGAAAGTGAGAGTGTCAGTCCTCCTGTACTTAAGTCGGCATTGTGCCTTTTGTATTAAATTCGAATGCAGTTTCTGTGCTTCATCGTCAATGAGAAGGTGCAAGGTATACAGTAAACCGGAAGTGAGGCATCAGAATCTAAAACTGGACTCGCAGGGGAGAGCCAGATCGTAGAAAGTGAGAGTGTCAGTCCTCCTGTACTTAAGTCGGCATTGTGCCTTTTGTATTAAATTCGGATGAAATTTCTGTGCTTCATCGTCAATGAGAAGATGCAAGGTATACAGTAAACCGGAAGTGAGGCACAGAATCTAAGACTGGACTCGCAGGAGAGGTCCAGATCGTAGAAAGTGAGAGTGTCAGTCCTCCTGTACTTAAGTCGGCATTGTGCCTTTTGTATTAAATTCGGATGCAATTTCTGTGCGTCATCGTCAATGAGAAGATGCAAGGTATACAGTAAACCGGAAGTGAGGCATCAGAATCTAAAACTGGACTCGCAGGAGAGGTCCAGATCGTAGAAAGTGAGGGTGTCAGTCCTCCTGTACTTAAGTCAGCATTGTGCCTTTTGTATTAAATTCGGATGCAATTTCTGTGCTTCATCGTCAATGAGAAGATGCAAGGTATACAGTAAACCGGAAGTGAGGCATCAGAATCTAAAACTGGACTCGCAGGAGAGGTCCAGATCGTAGAAAGTGAGAGTGTCAGTCCTCCTGTACTTAAGTCGGCATTGTGCCTTTTGTATTAAATTCGGATGCAATTTCTGTGCTTCATCGTCAATGAGAAGGTGCAAGGTATACAGTAAACCGGAAGTGAGGCATCAGAATCTAAAACTGGACTCGCAGGAGAGGTCCAGATCGTAGAAAGTGAGAGTGTCAGTCCTCCTGTACTTAAGTCGGCATTGTGCCTTTTGTATTAAATTCGGATGCAATTTCTGTGCTTCATCGTCAATGAGAAGGTGCAAGGTATACAGTAAACCGGAAGTGAGGCATCAGAATCTAAAACTGGACTCGCAGGAGAGGTCCAGATCGTAGAAAGTGAGAGTGTCAGGCCTCCTGTACTTAAGTCGGCATTGTGCCTTTTGTATTATATTCGGATGCAATTTCTGCGCTTCATCGTCAATGAGAAGGTGCAAGGTATACAGTAAACCGGAAGTGAGGCATCAGAATCTAAAACTGGACTCGCAGGAGGGGTCCAGATCGTAGAAAGTGAGAGTGTCAGTCCTCCTGTACTTAAGTCGGCATTGTGCCTTTTGTAATAAATTCGGATGCAATTTCTGTGCTTCATCGTCATTGAGAAGGTGCAAGGTATACAGTAAACCGGAAGTGAGGCATCAGAATCTAAAACTGGACTCGCAGGAGAGGTCCAGATCGTAGAAAGTGAGAGTGTCAGTCCTCCTGTACTTAAGTCGGCATTGTGCCTTTTGTATTAAATTCGAATGCAGTTTCTGTGCTTCATCGTCAATGAGAAGGTGCAAGGTATACAGTAAACCGGAAGTGAGGCATCAGAATCTAAACCTGGTCTCGCAGGGGAGAGCCAGATCGTAGAAAGTGAGAGTGTCAGTCCTCCTGTACTTAAGTCGGCATTGTGCCTTTTGTATTAAATTCGGATGAAATTTCTGTGCTTCATCGTCAATGAGAAGATGCAAGGTATACAGTAAGCCGGAAGTGAGGCACAGAATCTAAGACTGGACTCGCAGGAGAGGTCCAGATCGTAGAAAGTGAGAGTGTCAGTCCTCCTGTACTTAAGTCGGCATTGTGCCTTTTGTATTAAATTCGGATGCAATTTCTGTGCGTCATCGTCAATGAGAAGATGCAAGGTATACAGTAAACCGGAAGTGAGGCATCAGAATCTAAAACTGGACTCGCAGGAGAGGTCCAGATCGTAGAAAGTGAGAGTGTCAGTCCTCCTGTACTTAAGTCAGCATTGTGAATTTTGTATTAAATTCGGATGCAATTTCTGTGCTTCATCGTCAATGAGAAGATGCAAGGTATACAGTAAACCGGAAGTGAGGCATCAGAATCTAAAACTGGACTCGCAGGAGAGGTCCAGATCGTAGAAAGTGAGAGTGTCAGTCCTCCTGTACTTAAGTCGGCATTGTGCCTTTTGTATTAAATTCGGATGCAATTTCTGTGCTTCATCGTCAATGAGAAGGTGCAAGGTATACAGTAAACCGGAAGTGAGGCATCAGAATATAAAACTGGACTCGCAGGAGAGGTCCAGATCGTAGAAAGTGAGAGTGTCAGTCCTCCTGTACTTAAGTCGGCATTGTGCCTTTTGTATTAAATTCGGATGCAATTTCTGTGCCTCATCGTCAATGAGCAGATGCAAGGTATACAGTAAACCGGAAGTGAGGCATCAGAATCTAAAACTGGACTCGCAGGAGAGGTCCAGATCGTAGAAAGTGAGAGTGTCAGTCCTCCTGTACTTAAGTCGGCATTGTGCCTTTTGTATTAAATTCGGATGCAATTTCTGTGCGTCATCGTCAATGAGAAGATGCAAGGTATACAGTAAACCGGAAGTGAGGCATCAGAATCTAAAACTGGACTCGCAGGAGGGGTCCAGATCGTAGAAAGTGAGAGTGTTAGTCCTCCTGTACTGAAGTCGGCATTGTGCCTTTTGTATTAAATTCGGATGCAATTTCTGTGCTTCATCCTGAATGAGAAGATGCAAGGTATACAGTAAACCGGAAGTGAGGCATCAGAATTTAAAACTGGACTCGCAGGAGAGGTCCAGATCGTAGAAAGTGAGAGTGTCAGTCCTCCTGTACTTAAGTCGGCATTGTGCCTTTTGTATTAAATTCGGATGCTATTTCTGTGCTTCATCGTCAATGAGAAGATGCAAGGTATACAGTAAACCGGAAGTGAGGCATCAGAATCTAAAACTGGACTCGCAGGAGAGGTCCAGATCGTAGAAAGTGAGAGTGTCAGTCCTCCTGTACTTAAGTCGGCATTGTGCCTTTTTTATTAACTTCGGATGCAATTTCTGTGCTTCATCGTCAATGAGAAGATGCAAGGTATACAGTAAACCGGAAGTGAGGCATCAGAATCTAAAACTGGACTCGCAGGAGAGGTCCAGATCGTAGAAAGTGAGAGTGTCAGTCCTCCTGTACTTAAGTCGGCATTGTGCCTTTTGTATTAAATTCGGATGCAATTTCTGTGCTTCATCGTCAATGAGAAGATGCAAGGTATACAGTAAACCGGAAGTGAGGCATCAGAATCTAAAACTGGACTCGCAGGAGAGGTCCAGATCGTAGAAAGTGAGAGTGTCAGTCCTCCTGTACTTAAGTCGGCATTGTGCCTTTTGTATTAAATTCGGATGCAAGTTCTGTGCTTCATCGTCAATGAGAAGATGCAAGGTATACAGTAAACCGGAAGTGAGGAATCAGAATCTAAAACTGGAATCGCAGGCGAGGTCCAGATCGTAGAAAGTGAGAGTGTCAGTCCTCCTGTACTTAAGTCGGCATTGTGCCTTTTGTATTAAATTCGGATGCAATTTCTGTGCTTCATCGTCAATGAGAAGGTGCAAGGTATACAGTAAACCGGAAGTGAGGCATCAGAATCTTAAACTGGACTCGCAGGAGGGGTCCAGATCGTAGAAAGTGAGAGTGTCAGTCCTCCTGTACTTAAGTCGGCATTGTGCCTTTTGTATTAAATTCGGATGCAATTTCTGTGCTCCATCGTCAATGGGAAGATGCAAGGTATACAGTAAACCGGAAGTGAGGCATCAGAATCTAAAACTGGACTCGCAGGAGAGGTCCAGATCGTAGAAAGTGAGAGTGTCAGTCCTCCTGTACTTAAGTCGGCATTGTGCCTTTTGTATTAAATTCGGATGCAATTTCTGTGCTTCATCGTCAATGAGAAGGTGCAAGGTATACAGTAAACCGGAAGTGAGGCATCAGAATCTAAACCTGGACTCGCAGGGGAGAGCCAGATCGTAGAAAGTGAGAGTGTCAGTCCTCCTGTACTTAAGTCGGCATTGTGCCTTTTGTATTAAATTCGGATGCAATTTCTGTGCTCCATCGTCAATGGGAAGATGCAAGGTATACAGTAAACCGGAAGTGAGGCATCAGAATCTAAAACTGGACTCGCAGGAGAGGTCCAGATCGTAGAAAGTGAGAGTGTCAGTCCTCCTGTACTTAAGTCGGCATTGTGCCTTTTGTATTAAATTCGAATGCAGTTTCTGTGCTTCATCGTCAATGAGAAGGTGCAAGGTATACAGTAAACCGGAAGTGAGGCATCAGAATCTAAACCTGGACTCGCAGGGGAGAGCCAGATCGTAGAAAGTGAGAGTGTCAGTCCTCCTGTACTTAAGTCGGCATTGTGCCTTTTGTATTACATTCGGATGAAATTTCTGTGCTTCATCGTCAATGAGAAGATGCAAGGTATACAGTAAGCCGGAAGTGAGGCACAGAATCTAAGACTGGACTCGCAGGAGAGGTCCAGATCGTAGAAAGTGAGAGTGTCAGTCCTCCTGTACTTAAGTCGGCATTGTTCCTTTTGTATTAAATTCGGATGCAATTTCTGTGCGTCATCGTCAATGAGAAGATGCAAGGTATACAGTAAACCGGAAGTGAGGCATCAGAATCTAAAACTGGACTCGCAGGAGAGGTCCAGATCGTAGAAAGTGAGAGTGTCAGTCCTCCTGTACTTAAGTCAGCATTGTGCCTTTTGTATTAAATTCGGATGCAATTTCTGTGCTTCATCGTCAATGAGAAGATGCAAGGTATACAGTAAACCGGAAGTGAGGCATCAGAATCTAAAACTGGACTCGCAGGAGAGGTCCAGATCGTAGAAAGTGAGAGTGTCAGTCCTCCTGTACTTAAGTCGGCATTGTGCCTTTTGTATTAAATTCGGATGCAATTTCTGTGCTTCATCGTCAATGAGAAGGTGCAAGGTATACAGTAAACCGGAAGTGAGGCATCAGAATATAAAACTGGACTCGCAGGAGAGGTCCAGATCGTAGAAAGTGAGAGTGTCAGTCCTCCTGTACTTAAGTCGGCATTGTGCCTTTTGTATTAAATTCGGATGCAATTTCTGTGCCTCATCGTCAATGAGCAGATGCAAGGTATACAGTAAACCGGAAGTGAGGCATCAGAATCTAAAACTGGACTCGCAGGAGAGGTCCAGATCGTAGAAAGTGAGAGTGTCAGTCCTCCTGTACTTAAGTCGGCATTGTGCCTTTTGTATTAAATTCGGATGCAATTTCTGTGCGTCATCGTCAATGAGAAGATGCAAGGTATACAGTAAACCGGAAGTGAGGCATCAGAATCTAAAACTGGACTCGCAGGAGGGGTTAGGATCGTAGAAAGTGAGAGTGTCAGTCCTCCTGTACTTAAGTCGGCATTGTGCCTTTTGTATTAAATTCGGATGCAATTTCTGTGCTTCATCGTCAATGAGAAGATGCAAGGTATACAGTAAACCGGAAGTGACATCAGAATTTAAAACTGGACTCGCAGCAGAGGTCCAGATCGTAGAAAGTGAGAGTGTCAGTCCTCCTGTACTTAAGTCGGCATTGTGCCTTTTGTATTAAATTCGGATGCAATTTCTGTGCTTCATCGTCAATGAGAAGATGCAAGGTATACAGTAAACCGGAAGTGAGGCATCAGAATCTAAAACTGGACTCGCAGGAGAGGTCCAGATCGTAGAAAGTGAGAGTGTCAGTCCTCCTGTACTTAAGTCGGCATTGTGCCTTTTTTATTAACTTCGGATGCAATTTCTGTGCTTCATCGTCAATGAGAAGATGCAAGGTATACAGTAAACCGGAAGTGAGGCATCTGAATCTAAAACTGGACTCGCAGGAGAGGTCCAGATCGTAGAAAGTGAGAGTGTCAGTCCTCCTGTACTTAAGTCGGCATTGTGCCTTTTGTATTAAATTCGGATGCAATTTCTGTGCTTCATCGTCAATGAGAAGATGCAAGGTATACAGTAAACCGGAAGTGAGGCATCAGAATCTAAAACTGGACTCGCAGGAGAGGTCCAGATCGTAGAAAGTGAGAGTGTCAGTCCTCCTGTACTTAAGTCGGCATTGTGCCTTTTGTATTAAATTCGGATGCAAGTTCTGTGCTTCATCGTCAATGAGAAGATGCAAGGTATACAGTAAACCGGAAGTGAGGAATCAGAATCTAAAACTGGAATCGCAGGAGAGGTCCAGATCGTAGAAAGTGAGAGTGTCAGTCCTCCTGTACTTAAGTCGGCATTGTGCCTTTTGTATTAAATTCGGATGCAATTTCTGTGCTTCATCGTCAATGAGAAGGTGCAAGGTATACAGTAAACCGGAAGTGAGGCATCAGAATCTAAAACTGGACTCGCAGGAGGGGTCCAGATCGTAGAAAGTGAGAGTGTCAGTCCTCCTGTACTTAAGTCGGCATTGTGCCTTTTGTATTAAATTCGGATGCAATTTCTGTGCTCCATCGTCAATGGGAAGATGCAAGGTATACAGTAAACCGGAAGTGAGGCATCAGAATCTAAAACTGGACTCGCAGGAGAGGTCCAGATCGTAGAAAGTGAGAGTGTCAGTCCTCCTGTACTTAAGTCGGCATTGTGCCTTTTGTATTAAATTCGGATGCAATTTCTGTGCTTCATCGTCAATGAGAAGGTGCAAGGTATACAGTAAACCGGAAGTGAGGCATCAGAATCTAAAACTGGACTCGCAGGAGAGGTCCAGATCGTAGAAAGTGAGAGTGTAAGTCCTCCTGTACTTAAGTCGGCATTGTGCCTTTTGTATTAAATTCGGATGCAATTTCTGTGCTTCATCGTCAATGAGAAGGTGCAAGGTATACAGTAAACCGGAAGTGAGGCATCAGAATCTAAAACTGGACTCGCAGGAGAGGTCCAGATCGTAGAAAGTGAGAGTGTCAGTCCTCCTGTACTTAAGTCGGCATTGTGCCTTTTGTATTAAATTCGGATGCAATTTCTGTGCTTCATCGTCAATGAGAAGGTGCAAGGTATACAGTAAACCGGAAGTGAGGCATCAGAATCTAAAACTGGACTCGCAGGAGAGGTCCAGATCGTAGAAAGTGAGAGTGTCGGTCCTCCTGTACTTAACTCGGCATTGTGCCTTTTGTATTAAATTCGGATGCAATTTCTGTGCTTCATCGTCAATGAGAAGGTGCAAGGTATACAGTAAACCGGAAGTGAGGCATCAGAATCTAAAACTGGACTCGCAGGAGAGGTCCAGATCGTAGAAAGTGAGAGTGTCAGTCCTCCTGTACTTAAGTCGGCATTGTGGCTTTTGTATCAAATTCGAATGCAATTTCTGTGCTTCATCGTCAATGAGAAGGTGCGAGGTATACAGTAAACAGGAAGTGAGGCATCAGAATCTAAAACTGGACTCGCAGGAGAGGTCCAGATCGTAGAAAGTGAGAGTGTCAGTCCTCCTGTACTTAAGTCGGCATTGTGCCTTTTGTATTAAATTCGGATGCAATTTCTGTGCTTCATCGTCAATGAGAAGGTGCAAGGTATACAGTAAACCGGAAGTGAGGCATCAGAATCTAAAACTGGACTCGCAGGAGAGGTCCAGATCGTAGAAAGTGAGAGTGTCAGTCCTCCTGTACTTAAGTCGGCATTGTGCCTTTGTATTAAATTCGGATGCAATTTCTGTGCTTCATCGTCAATGAGAAGGTGCAAGGTATACAGTAAACCGGAAGTGAGGCATCAGAATCTAAAACTGGACTCGCAGGAGAGGTCCAGATCGTAGAAAGTGAGAGTGTCAGTCCTCCTGTACTTAAGTCGGCATTGTGCCTTTTGTATTAAATTCGGATGCATTTTCTGCGCTTCATCGTCAATGAGAAGGTGCAAGGTATACAGTAAACCGGAAGTGAGGCATCAGAATCTAAAACTGGACTCGCAGGAGAGGTCCAGATCGTAGAAAGTGAGAGTGTCAGGCCTCCTGTACTTAAGTCGGCATTGTGCCTTTTGTATTAAATTCGGATGCAATTTCTGCGCTTCATCGTCAATGTGAAGGTGCAAGGTATACAGTAAACCGGAAGTGAGGCATCAGAATCTAACACTGGACTCGCAGGAGAGGTCCAGATCGTAGAAAGTGAGAGTGTCAGTCCTCCTGTACTTAAGTCGGCATTGTGCCTTTTGTATTAAATTCGGATGCAATTTCTGTGCTTCATCGTAAATGAGAAGGTGCAAGGTATACAGTAAACCGGAAGTGAGGCATCAGAATCTAAAACTGGTCTCGCAGGAGAGGTTCAGATCGTTGAAAGTGAGAGTGTCAGTCCTCCTGTACTTAAGTCGGCATTGTGCCTTTTGTATTAAATTCGGATGCAATTTCTGTGCTTCATCGTCAATGAGAAGGTGCAAGGTATACAGTAAACCGGAAGTGAGGCATTAGAATCTAAAACTGGACTCGCAGGAGAGGTCCAGATCGTAGAAAGTGAGAGTGTCAGTCCTCCTGTACTTAAGTCGGTATTGTGCCTTTTGTATTAAATTCGGATGCAATTTCTGTGCTTCATCGTCAATGAGAAGGTGCAAGGTATACAGTAAACCGGAAGTGAGGCATCAGAATCTAAAACTGGACTCGCAGGAGAGGTCCAGATCGTAGAAAGTGAGAGTGTCAGTCCTCCTGTACTTAAGTCGGCATTGTGCCTTTTGTATTAAATTCGGATGCAATTTCTGCGCTTCATCGTCAATGAGAAGGTGCAAGGTATACAGTAAACCGGAAGTGAGGCATCAGAATCTAAAACTGGACTCGCAGGAGAGGTCCAGATCGTAGAAAGTGAGAGTGTCAGGCCTCCTGTACTTAAGTCGGCATTGTGCCTTTTGTATTAAATTCGGATGCAATTTCTGTGCTTCATCGTCAATGAGAAGGTGCAAGGTATACAGTAAACCGGAAGTGAGGCATCAGAATCTAAAACTGGACTCGCAGGAGAGGTCCAGATCGTAGAAAGTGACAGTGTCAGTCCTCCTGTACTTAAGTCGGCATTGTGCCTTTTGTATTAAATTCGGATGCAATTTCTGTGCTTCATCGTCAATGAGAAGGTGCAAGGTATACAGTAAACCGGAAGTGAGGCATCAGAATCAAAAACTGGACTTGCAGGAGAGGTCCAGATCGTAGGAAGTCAGAGTGTCAGTCCTCCTGTACTTAAGTCGGCATTGTGCCTTTTGTATTAAATTCGAATGCAGTTTCTGTGCTTCATCGTCAATGAGAAGGTGCAAGGTATACAGTAAACCGGAAGTGAGGCATCAGAAACTAAAACTGGACTTGCAGGGGAGGTCCAGATCGTAGAAAGTGAGAGTGTCAGTCCTCCTGTACTTAAGTCGGCATTGTGCCTTTTGTATTAAATTCGGATGCGATTTCTGTGCTTCATCGTCAATGAGAAGATGAAAGGTATACAGTAAACTGGAAGTGAGGCATCAGAATCTAAAACTGGACTCGCAGGAGAGGTCCAGATCGTAGAAAGTGAGAGTGTCAGTCCTCCTGTACTTAAGTCGGCATTGTGCCTTTTGTATTAAATTCGGATGCAATTTCTGTGCTTCATCGTCAATGAGAAGATGCAAGGTATACAGTAAACCGGAAGTGAGGCATCAGAATCTAAAACTGGACTCGCAGGAGAGGTCCAGATCGTAGAAAGTGAGAGTGTCAGTCCTCCTGTACTTAAGTCGGCATTGTGCCTTTTGTATTAAATTCGGATGCAATTTCTGTGCTTCATCGTCAATGAGAAGATGCAAGGTATACAGTAAACCGGAAGTGAGGCATCAGAATCTAAAACTGGACTCGCAGGAGAGGTCCAGATCGTAGAAAGTGAGAGTGTCAGTCGTCCTGTACTTAAGTCGGCATTGTGCCTTTTGTATTAAATTCGGATGCAATTTCTGTGCTTCATCGTCAATGAGAAGGTGCAAGGTATACAGAAAACCGGAAGTGAGGCATCAGAATCTAAAACTGGACTCGCAGGAGAGGTCCAGATCGTAGAAAGTGAGAGTGTCAGTCCTCCTGTACTTAAGTCGGCATTGTGCCTTTTGTATTAAATTCAGATCCAATTTCTGTGCTTCATCGTCAATGAGAAGATGCAAGGTATACAGTAAACCGGAAGTGAGGCATCAGAATCTAAAACTGGACTAGCAGGAGAGGTCCAGATCGTAGAAAGTGAGAGTGTCAGTCCTCCTGTACTTTAGTCGGCATTGTGCCTTTTGTATTAAATTCGGATGCAATTTCTGTGCTTCATCGTCAATGAGAAGATGCAAGGTATACAGTAAACCGGAAGTGAGGCATCAGAATCTAAAACTGGACTCGCAGGAGAGGTCCAGATCGTAGAAAGTGAGAGTGTCAGTCCTCCTGTACTTAAGTCGGCATTGTGCCTTTTGTATTAAATTCGGACTCAATTTCTGTGCTTCATCGTCAATGAGAAGATGCAAGGTATACAGTAAACCGGAAGTGAGGCATCAGAATCTAAAACTGGACTCGCAGGAGAGGTCCAGATCGTAGAAAGTGAGAGTGTCAGTCCTCCTGTACTTAAGTCGGCATTGTGCCTTTTGTATTAAATTCGGATGCAATTTCTGTGCTTCATCGTCAATGAGAAGATGCAAGGTATACAGTAAACCGGAAGTGAGGCATCAGAATCTAAAACTGGACTCGCAGGAGAGGTCCAGATCGTAGAAAGTGAGAGTGTCAGTCCTCCTGTACTTAAGTCGGCATTGTGCCTTTTGTATTAAATTCGGATGCAAGTTCTGTGCTTCATCGTCAATGAGAAGATGCTAGGTATGCAGTAAACCGGAAGTGAGGCATCAGAATCTAAAACTGGAATCGCAGGGGAGGTCCAGATCGTAGAAAGTGAGAGTGTCAGTCCTCCTGTACTTAAGTCGGCATTGTGCCTTTTGTATTAAATTCGGATGCAATTTCTGTGCTTCATCGTCAATGAGAAGGTGCAAGGTATACAGTAAACCGGAAGTGAGGCATCAGAATCTAAAACTGGACTCGCAGGAGGGGTCCAGATCGTAGAAAGTGAGAGTGTCAGTCCTCCTGTACTTAAGTCGGCATTGTGCCTTTTGTATTAAATTCTGATGCAATTTCTGTGCTTCATCGTCAATAAGAAGGTGCAAGGTATACAGTAAACCGGAAGTGAGGCATCAGAATCTAAAACTGGACTCGCAGGAGAGGTCCAGATCGTAGAAAGTGAGAGTGTCAGTCCTCCTGTACTTAAGTCGGCATTGTGCCTTTTGTATTAAATTCGGATGCAATTTCTGTGCTTCATCGTCAATGAGAAGGTGCAAGGTATACAGTCAACCGGAAGTGAGGCATCAGAATCTAAAACTGGACTCGCAGGAGAGGTCCAGATCGTAGAAAGTGAGAGTGTCAGTCCTCCTGTACTTAAGTCGGCATTGTGCCTTTTTTATTAAATTCGGATGCAATTTCTGTGCTTCATCGTCAATGAGAAGGTGCAAGGTATACAGTAAACCGGAAGTGAGGCATCAGAATCTAAAACTGGACTCGCAGGAGAGGTCCAGATCGTAGAAAGTGAGAGTGTCAGTCCTCCTGTACTTAAGTCGACATTGTGCCTTTTGTATTAAATTCGGATGCAATTTCTGTGCTTCATCGTCAATGAGAAGATGCAAGGTATACTGTAAACCGGAAGTGAGGCATCAGAATCTAAAACTGGACTCGCAGGAGGGGTCCAGATCGTAGAATGTGAGAGTGTCAGTCCTCCTGTACTTAAGTCGGCATTGTGCCTTTTGTATTAAATTCGGATGCAATTTCTGTGCTTCATCGTCAATGAGAAGATGCAAGGTATACAGTAAACCGGAAGTGAGGCATCAGAATCTAAAACTGGACTCGCAGGAGAGGTCCAGATCGTAGAAAGTGAGAGTGTCATTCTTCCTGTACTTAAGTCGGCATTGTGCCTTTTGTATTAAATTCGGATGCAATTTCTGTGCTTCATCGTCAATGAGAAGGTGCAAGGTATACAGTAAACCGGAAGTGAGGCATCAGAATCAAAAACTGGACTCGCAGGAGAGGTACAGATCGTAGAAAGTGAGAGCGTCAGTCCTCCTGTACTTAAGTCGGCATTGTGCCTTTTGTATTAAATTCGGATGCAATTTCTGTGCTTCATCGTCAATGAGAAGATGCTAGGTATACAGTAAACCGGAAGTGAGGCATCAGAATCTAAAACTGGACTCGCAGGAGAGGTCCAGATCGTAGAATGTGAGAGTGTCAGTCCTCCCGTACTTAAGTCGGCATTGTGCCTTTTGTATTAAATTCGGATGCAATTTCTGTGCTTCATCGTCAATGAGAAGATGCAAGGTATACAGTAAACCGGAAGTGAGGCATCAGAATCTAAAACTGGACTCGCAGGAGAGGTCCATATCGTAGAAAGTGAGAGTGTCAGTCCTCCTGTACTTAAGTCGGCATTGTGCCTTTTGTATTAAATTCGGATTCAATTTCTGTGCTTCATCGTCAATGAGAAGGTGCAAGGTATACAGTAAACCGGAAGTGAGGCATCAGAATCTAAAACTGGACTCGCAGGAGAGGTCCAGATCGTAGAAAGTGAGAGTGTCAGTCCTCCTGTACTTAAGTCGGCATTGTGCCTTTTATATTAAATTCGGATACAATTTCTGTGCTTCATCGTCTATGAGAAGGTGCAAGGTATACAGTAAACCGGAAGTGAGGCATCAGAATCTAAAACTGGACTCGCAGGAGAGGTCCAGATCGTAGAAAGTGAGAGTGTCAGTCCCCCTGTACTTAAGTCGGCATTGTGCCTTTTGTATTAAATTCGGATGCAATTTCTGTGCTTCATCGTCAATGAGAAGGTGCAAGGTATACAGTAAACCGGAAGTGAGGCATCAGAATCTAAAACTGGACTCCCAGGAGAGGTCCAGATCGTAGAAAGTGAGAGTGTCAGTCCTCCTGTACTTAAGTCGGCATTGTGCCTTTTGTATTAAATTCGGATGCAATTTCTGTGCTGCATCGTCAATGAGAAGGTGCAAGGTATACAGTAAACCGGAAGTGAGGCATCAGAATCTAAAACTGGACTCGCAGGAGAGGTCCAGATCGTGGAAAGTGAGAGTGTCAGTCCTCCTGTACTTAAGTCGGCATTGTGCCTTTTGTATTAAATTCGGATGCAATTTCTGTGCTTCATCGTCAATGAGAAGGTGCAAGGTATACAGTAAACCGGAAGTGAGGCATCAGAATCTAAAACTGGACTCGCAGGAGAGGTCCAGATCGTAGAAAGTGAGAGTGTCAGTCCTCCTGTACTTAAGTCGGCATTGTGCCTTTTGTATTAAATTCGGATGCAATTTCTGTGCTTCATCGTCAATGAGAAGGTGCAAGGTATACAGTAAACCGGAAGTGAGGCATCAGAATCTAAAACTGGACTCGCAGGAGAGGTCCAGATCGTAGAAAGTGAGAGTGTCAGTCCTCCTGTACTTAAGTCGGCATTGTGCCTTTTGTATTAAATTCGGATGCGATTTCTGTGCTTCATCGTCAATGAGAAGGTGCAAGGTATACAGTAAACCGGAAGTGAGGCATCAGAATCTAAAACTGGACTCGCAGGAGAGGTCCAGATCGTAGAAAGTGAGAGTGTCAGTCCTCCTGTACTTAAGTCGGCATTGTGCCTTTTGTATTAAATTCGGATGCAATTTCTGTGCTTCATCGTCAATGAGAAGGTGCAAGGTATACAGTAAACCGGAAGTGAGGCATCAGAATCTAAAACTGGACTCGCAGGAGAGGTCCAGATCGTAGAAAGTGAGAGTGTCAGTCCTCCTGTACTTAAGTCGGCATTGTGCCTTTTGTATTAAATTCGGATGCAATTTCTGTGCTTCATCGTCAATGAGAAGGTGCAAGGTATACAGTAAACCGGAAGTGAGGCATCAGAATCTAAAACTGGACTCGCAGGAGAGGTCCAGATCGTAGAAAGTGAGAGTGTCAGTCCTCCTGTACTTAAGTCGGCATTGTTCCTTTTGTATTAAATTCGGATGCAATTTCTGTGCTTCATCGTCAATGAGAAGGTGCAAGGTATATAGTAAACCGGATGTGAGGCATCAGAATCTAAAACTGGACTCGCAGGAGAAGTCCAGATCGTAGAAAGTGAGAGTGTCAGTCCTACTGTACTTAAGTCGGCATTGTGCCTTTTGTATTAAATTCGGATGCAATTTCTGTGCTTCATCGTCAATGAGAAGGTGCGAGGTATACAGTAAACCGGAAGTGAGGCATCAGAATCTAAAACTGGACTCGCAGGAGAGGTCCAGATCGTAGAAAGTGAGAGTGTCAGTCCTCCTGTACTTAAGTCGGCATTGTGCCTTTTGTATTAAATTCGGATGCAATTTCTGTGCTTCATCGTCAATGAGAAGATGCAAGGTATACAGTAAACCGGAAGTGAGGCATCAGAATCTAAAACTGGACTCGCAGGAGAGGTCCAGATCGTAGAAAGTGAGAGTGTCTGTCCTCCTGTACTTAAGTCGGCATTGTGCCTTTTGTATTAAATTCGGATGCAATTTCTGTGCTTCATCGTCAATGAGAAGGTGCAAGGTATACAGTAAACCGGAAGTGAGGCATCAGAATCTAAAACTGGACTCGCAGGAGAGGTCCAGATCGTAGAAAGTGAGAGTGTCAGTCCTCCTGTACTTAAGTCGGCATTGTGCCTTTTGTATTAAATTCGGATGCAATTTCTGTGCTTCATCGTCAATGAGAAGGTGCAAGGTATACAGTAAACCGGAAGTGAGGCATCAGAATCTAAAACTGGACTCGCAGGAGAGGTCCAGATCGTAGAAAGTGAGAGTGTCAGTCCTCCTGTACTTAAGTCGGCATTGTGCCTTTTGTATTAAATTCGGATGCAATTTCTGTGCTTCATCGTCAATGAGAAGATGCAAGGTATACAGTAAACAGGAAGTGAGGCATCAGAATCTAAAACTGGACTCGCAGGAGAGGTCCAGATCGTAGAAAATGAGAGTGTCAGTCCTCCTGTACTTAAGTCGGCATTTTGCCTTTTATATTAAATTCGGATGCAATTTCTGTGCTTCATCGTCAATGAGAAGGTGCAAGGTATACAGTAAACCGGAAGTGAGGCATCAGAATCTAAAACTGGACTCGCAGGAAAGGTCCAGATCGTAGAAAGTGAGAGTGTCAGTCCTCCTGTACTTAAGTCGGCATTGTGCCTTTTGTATTAAATTCGGATGCAATTTCTGTGCTTCATCGTCAATGAGAAGGTGCAAGGTATACAGTAAACCGGAAGTGAGGCATCAGAATCTAAAACTGGACTCGCAGGAGAGGTCCAGATCGTAGAAAGTGAGAGTGTCAGTCCTCCTGTACTTAAGTCGGCATTGTGCCTTTTGTATTAAATTCGGATGCAATTTCTGTGCTTCATCGTCAATGAGAAGGTGCAAGGTATACAGTAAACCGGAAGTGAGGCATCAGAATCTAAAACTGGACTCGCAGGAGAGGTCCAGATCGTAGAAAGTGAGAGTGTCAGTCCTCCTGTACTTAAGTCAGCATTGTGCCTTTTGTATTAAATTCAGATGCAATTTCTGTGCTTCATCGTCAATGAGAAGGTGCAAGGTATACAGTAAACCGGAAGTGAGGCATCAGAATCTAAAACTGGACTCGCAGGAGATTTCCAGATCGTAGAAAGTGAGAGTGTCAGTCCTCCTGTACTTAAGTCTGCATTGTGCCTTTTGTATTAAATTCGGATGCAATTTCTGTGCTTCATCGTCAATGAGAAGGTGCAAGGTATACAGTAAACCGGAAGTGAGGCATCAGAATCTAAAACTGGACTCGCAGGAGAGGTCCAGATCGTAGAAAGTGAGAGTGTCAGTCCTCCTGTACTTAAGTCGGCATTGTGCCTTTTGTATTAAATTCGGATGCAATTTCTGTGCTTCATCGTCAATGAGAAGGTGCAAGGTATACAGTAAACCGGAAGTGAGGCATCAGAATCTAAAACTGGACTCGCAGGAGAGGTCCAGATCGTAGAAAGTGAGAGTGTCAGTCCTCCTGTACTTAAGTCGGCATTGTGCCTTTTGTATTAAATTCGGATGCAATTTCTGTGCTTCATCGTCAATGAGAAGGTGCAAGGTATACAGTAAACCGGAAGTGAGGCATCAGAATCTAAAACTGGACTCGCAGGAGAGGTCCAGATCGTAGAAAGTGAGAGTGTCAGTCCTCCTGTACTTAAGTCGGCATTGTGCCTTTTGTATTAAATTCGGATGCAATTTCTGTGCTTCATCGTCAATGAGAAGGTGCAAGGTATACAGTAAACCGGAAGTGAGGCATCAGAATCTAAAACTGGACTCGCAGGAGAGGTCCAGATCGTAGAAAGTGAGAGTGTCAGTCCTCCTGTACTTAAGTCGGCATTGTGCCTTTTGTATTAAATTCGGATGCAATTTCTGTGCTTCATCGTCAATGAGAAGGTGCAAGGTATACAGTAAACCGGAAGTGAGGCATGAGAATCTAAAACTGGACTCGCAGGAGAGGTCCAGATCGTAGAAAGTGAGAGTGTCAGTCCTCCTGTACTTAAGTCGGCATTGTGCCTTTTGTATTAAATTCGGATGCAATTTCTGTGCTTCATCGTCAATGAGAAGGTGCAAGGTATACAGTAAACCGGAAGTGAGGCATCAGAATCTAAAACTGGACTCGCAGGAGAGGTCCAGATCGTAGAAAGTGAGAGTGTCAGTCCTCCTGTACTTAAGTCGGCATTGTGCCTTTTGTATTAAATTCGGATGCAATTTCTGTGCTTCATCGTCAATGAGAAGATGCAAGGTATACAGTAAACAGGAAGTGAGGCATCAGAATCTAAAACTGGACTCGCAGGAGAGGTCCAGATCGTAGAAAATGAGAGTGTCAGTCCTCCTGTACTTAAGTCGGCATTGTGCCTTTTATATTAAATTCGGATGCAATTTCTGTGCTTCATCGTCAATGAGAAGGTGCAAGGTATACAGTAAACCGGAAGTGAGGCATCAGAATCTAAAACTGGACTCGCAGGAGAGGTCCAGATCGTAGAAAGTGAGAGTGTCAGTCCTCCTGTACTTAAGTCGGCATTGTGCCTTTTGTATTAAATTCGGATGCAATTTCTGTGCTTCATCGTCAATGAGAAGGTGCAAGGTATACAGTAAACCGGAAGTGAGGCATCAGAATCTAAAACTGGACTCGCAGGAGAGGTCCAGATCGTAGAAAGTGAGAGTGTCAGTCCTCCTGTACTTAAGTCGGCATTGTGCCTTTTGTATTAAATTCGGATGCAATTTCTGTGCTTCATCGTCAATGAGAAGGTGCAAGGTATACAGTAAACCGGAAGTGAGGCATCAGAATCTAAAACTGGACTCGCAGGAGAGGTCCAGATCGTAGAAAGTGAGAGTGTCAGTCCTCCTGTACTTAAGTCGGCATTGTGCCTTTTGTATTAAATTCGGATGCAATTTCTGTGCTTCATCGTCAATGAGAAGGTGCAAGGTATACAGTAAACCGGAAGTGAGGCATCAGAATCTAAAACTGGACTCGCAGGAGATTTCCAGATCGTAGAAAGTGAGAGTGTCAGTCCTCCTGTACTTAAGTCTGCATTGTGCCTTTTGTATTAAATTCGGATGCAATTTCTGTGCTTCATCGTCAATGAGAAGGTGCAAGGTATACAGTAAACCGGAAGTGAGGCATCAGAATCTAAAACTGGACTCGCAGGAGAGGTCCAGATCGTAGAAAGTGAGAGTGTCAGTCCTCCTGTACTTAAGTCGGCATTGTGCCTTTTGTATTAAATTCGGATGCAATTTCTGTGCTTCATCGTCAATGAGAAGGTGCAAGGTATACAGTAAACCGGAAGTGAGGCATGAGAATCTAAAACTGGACTCGCAGGAGAGGTCCAGATCGTAGAAAGTGAGAGTGTCAGTCCTCCTGTACTTAAGTCGGCATTGTGCCTTTTGTATTAAATTCGGATGCAATTTCTGTGCTTCATCGTCAATGAGAAGGTGCAAGGTATACAGTAAACCGGAAGTGAGGCATCAGAATCTAAAACTGGACTCGCAGGAGAGGTCCAGATCGTAGAAAGTGAGAGTGTCAGTCCTCCTGTACTTAAGTCGGCATTGTGCCTTTTGTATTAAATTCGGATGCAATTTCTGTGCTTCATCGTCAATGAGAAGGTGCAAGGTATACAGTAAACCGGAAGTGAGGCATCAGAATCTAAAACTGGACTCGCAGGAGAGGTCCAGATCGTAGAAAGTGAGAGTGTCAGTCCTCCTGTACTTAAGTCGGCATTGTGCCTTTTGTATTAAATTCGGATGCAATTTCTGTGCTTCATCGTCAATGAGAAGGTGCAAGGTATACAGTAAACCGGAAGTGAGGCATCAGAATCTAAAACTGGACTCGCAGGAGAGGTCCAGATCGTAGAAAGTGAGAGTGTCAGTCCTCCTGTACTTAAGTCGGCATTGTGCTTTTTGTATTAAATTCGGATGCAATTTCTGTGCTTCATCGTCAATGAGAAGGTGCAAGGTATACAGTAAACCGGAAGTGAGGCATCAGAATCTAAAACTGGACTCGCAGGAGAGGTCCAGATCGTAGAAAGTGAGAATGTCATTCCTCCTGTACTTAAGTCGGCATTCTGCCTTTTGTATTAAATTCGGATGCAATTTCTGTGCTTCATCGTCAATGAGAAGGTGCAAGGTATACACTAAACCGGAGGTGAGGCATCAGAATCTAAAACTGGACTCGCAGGAGAGGTCCAGATCGTAGAAAGTGAGAGTGTCAGTCCTCCTGTACTTAAGTCGGCATTGTGCCTTTTGTATTAAATTCGGATGCAATTTCTGTGCTTCATCGTCAATGAGAAGGTGCAAGGTATACAGTAAACCGGAAGTGAGGCATCAGAATCTAAAACTGGACTCGCAGGAGAGGTCCAGATCGTAGAAAGTGAGAGTGTCAGTCCTCCTGTACTTAAGTCGGCATTGTGCCTTTTGTATTAAATTCGGATGCAATTTCTGAGCTTCATCGTCAATGAGAAGGTGCCAGGTATACAGTAAACCGGAAGTGAGGCATCAGAATCTAAAACTGGACTCGCAGGAGAGGTACAGATCGTAGAAAGTGAGAGTGTCAGTCCTCCTGTACTTAAGTCGGCATTGTGCCTTTTGTATTAAATTCGGATGCAATTTCTGTGCTTCATCGTCAATGAGAAGGTGCAAGGTATACAGTAAACCGGAGGTGAGGCATCAGAATCTAAAACTGGACTCGCAGGAGAGGTCCAGATCGTAGAAAGTGAGAGTGTCAGTCCTCCTGTACTTAAGTCGGCATTGTGCCTTTTGTATTAAATTCGGATGCAATTTCTGTGCTTCATCGTCAATGAGAAGGTGCAAGGTATACAGTAAACCGGAAGTGAGGCATCAGAATCTAAAACTGGACTCGCAGGAGAGGTCCAGATCGTAGAAAGTGAGAGTGTCAGTCCTCCTGTACTTAAGTCGGCATTGTTCCTTTTCTATTAAATTCGGATGCAATTACTGTGCTTCATCGTCAATGAGAAGGTGCAAGGTATATAGTAAACCGGATGTGAGGCATCAGAATCTAAAACTGGACTCGCAGGAGAGGTCCAGATCGTAGAAAGTGAGAGTGTCAGTCCTACTGTACTTAAGTCGGCATTGTGCCTTTTGTATTAAATTCGGATGCAATTTCTGTGCTTCATCGTCAATGAGAAGGTGCGAGGTATACAGTAAACCGGAAGTGAGGCATCAGAATCTAAAACTGGACTCGCAGGAGAGGTCCAGATCGTAGAAAGTGAGAGTGTCAGTCCTCCTGTACTTAAGTCGGCATTGTGCTTTTTGTATTAAATTCGGATGCAATTTCTGTGCTTCATCGTCAATGAGAAGATGCAAGGTATACAGTAAACCGGAAGTGAGGCATCAGAATCTAAAACTGGACTCGCAGGAGAGGTCCAGATCGTAGAAAGTGAGAGTGTCTGTCCTCCTGTACTTATGTCGGCATTGTGCCTTTTGTATTAAATTCGGATGCAATTTCTGTGCTTCATCGTCAATGACAAGGTGCAAGGTATACAGTAAACCGGAAGTGAGGCATCAGAATCTAAAACTGGACTCGCAGGAGAGGTCCAGATCGTAGAAAGTGAGAGTGTCAGTCCTCCTGTACTTAAGTCGGCATTGTGCCTTTTGTATTAAATTCGGATGCAATTTCTGTGCTTCATCGTCAATGAGAAGGTGCAAGGTATACAGTAAACCGGAAGTGAGGCATCAGAATCTAAAACTGGACTCGCAGGAGAGGTCCAGATCGTAGAAAGTGAGAGTGTCAGTCCTCCTGTACTTAAGTCGGCATTGTGCCTTTTGTATTAAATTCGGATGCAATTTCTGTGCTTCATCGTCAATGAGAAGACGCAAGGTATACAGTAAACAGGAAGTGAGGCATCAGAATCTAAAACTGGACTCGCAGGAGAGGTCCAGATCGTAGAAAATGAGAGTGTCAGTCCTCCTGTACTTAAGTCGGCATTGTGCCTTTTATATTAAATTCGGATGCAATTTCTGTGCTTCATCGTCAATGAGAAGGTGCAAGGTATACAGTAAACCGGAAGTGAGGCATCAGAATCTAAAACTGGACTCGCAGGAGAGGTCCAGATCGTAGAAGGTGAGAGTGTCAGTCCTCCTGTACTTAAGTCGGCATTGTGCCTTTTGTATTAAATTCGGATGCAATTTCTGTGCTTCATCGTCAATGAGAAGGTGCAAGGTATACAGTAAACCGGAAGTGAGGCATCAGAATCTAAAACTGGACTCGCAGGAGAGGTCCAGATCGTAGAAAGTGAGAGTGTCAGTCCTCCTGTACTTAAGTCGGCATTGTGCCTTTGTATTAAATTCGGATGCAATTTCTGTGCTTCATCGTCAATGAGAAGGTGCAAGGTATACAGTAAACCGGAAGTGAGGCATCAGAATCTAAAACTGGACTCGCAGGAGAGGTCCAGATCGTAGAAAGTGAGAGTGTCAGTCCTCCTGTACTTAAGTCGGCATTGTGCCTTTTGTATCAAATTCGGATGCAATTTCTGTGCTTCATCGTCAATGAGAAGGTGCAAGGTATACAGTAAACCGGAAGTGAGGCATCAGAATCTAAAACTGGACTCGCAGGAGAGGTCCAGATCGTAGAAAGTGAGAGTGTCAGTCCTCCTGTACTTAAGTCTGCATTGTGCCTTTTGTATTAAATTCGGATGCTATTTCTGTGCTTCATCCTCAATGAGAAGGTGCAAGGTATACAGTAAACCGGAAGTGAGGCATCAGAATCTAAAACTGGACTCGCAGGAGAGGTCCAGATCGTAGAAAGTGAGAGTGTCAGTCCTCCTGTACTTAAATCGGCATTGTGCCTTTTGTATTAAATTCGGATGCAATTTCTGTGCTTCATCGTCAATGAGAAGGTGCAAGGTATACAGTAAACCGGAAGTGAGGCATCAGAATCTAAAACTGGACTCGCAGGAGAGGTCCAGATCGTAGAAAGTGAGAGTGTCAGTCCTCCAGTACTTAAGTCGGCATTGTGCCTTTTGTATTAAATTCGGATGCAATTTCTGTGCTTCATCGTCAATGAGAAGGTGCAAGGTATGCAGTAAACCGGAAGTGAGGCATCAGAATCTAAAACTGGACTCGCAGGAGTGGTCCAGATCGTAGAAAGTGAGAGTGTCAGTCCTCCTGTACTTAAGTCGGCATTGTGCCTTTTGTATTAAATTCGGATGCAATTTCTGTGCTTCATCGTCAATGAGAAGGTGCAAGGTATACAGTAAACCGGAAGTGAGGCATCAGAATCTAAAACTGGACTCGCAGGAGAGGTCCAGATCGTAGAAAGTGAGAGTGTCAGTCCTCCTGCACTTAAGTCGGCATTGTGCCTTTTGTATTAAATTCGGATGCAATTTCTGTGCTTCATCGTCAATGAGAAGGTGCAAGGTATACAGTAAACCGGAAGTGAGGCATCAGAATCTAAAACTGGACTCGCAGGAGAGGTCCAGATCGTAGAAAGTGAGAGTGTCAGTCCTCCTGTACTTAAGTCGGCATTGTGCCTTTTGTATTAAATTCGGATGCAATTTCTGTGCTTCATCGTCAATGAGAAGGTGCAAGGTATACAGTAAACCGGAAGTGAGGCATCAGAATCTAAAACTGGACTCGCAGGAGAGGTCCAGATCGTAGAAAGTGAGAGTGTCAGTCCTCCTGTACTTAAGTCGGCATTGTGCCTTTTGTATTAAATTCGGATGCAATTTCTGTGCTTCATCGTCAATGAGAAGGTGCAAGGTATACAGTAAACCGGAAGTGAGGCATCAGAATCTAAAACTGGACTCGCAGGAGAGGTCCAGATCGTAGAAAGTGAGAGTGTCAGTCCTCCTGTACTTAAGTCGGCATTGTGCCTTTTGTATTAAATTCGGATGCAATTTCTGTGCTTCATCGTCAATGAGAAGGTGCAAGGTATACAGTAAACCGGAAGTGAGGCATCAGAATCTAAAACTGGACTCGCAGGAGAGGTCCAGATCGTAGAAAGTGAGAGTGTCAGTCCTCCTGTACTTAAGTCGGCATTGTGCCTTTTGTATTAAATTCGGATGCAATTTCTGTGCTTCATCGTCAATGAGAAGGTGCAAGGTATACAGTAAACCGGAAGTGAGGCATCAGAATCTAAAACTGGACTCGCAGGAGAGGTCCAGATCGTAGAAAGTGAGAGTGTCAGTCCTCCTGTACTTAAGTCGGCATTGTGCCATTTGTATTAAATTCGGATGCAATTTCTGTGCTTCATCGTCAATGAGAAGGTGCAAGGTATACAGTAAACCGGAAGTGAGGCATCAGAATCTAAAACTGGACTCGCAGGAGAGGTCCAGATCGTAGAAAGTGAGAGTGTCAGTCCTCCTGTACTTAAGTCGGCATTGTGCCTTTTGTATTAAATTCGGATGCAATTTCTGTGCTTCATCGTCAATGAGAAGGTGCAAGGTATACAGTAAACCGGAAGTGAGGCATCAGAATCTAAAACTGGACTCGCAGGAGAGGTCCAGATCGTAGAAAGTGAGAGTGTCAGTCCTCCTGTACTTAAGTCAGCATTGTGCCTTTTGTATTAAATTCGGATGCAATTTCTGTGCTTCATCGTCAATGAGAAGGTGCAAGGTATGCAGTAAACCGGAAGTGAGGCATCAGAATCTAAAACTGGATTCGCAGGAGAGGTCCAGATCGTAGAAAGTGAGAGTGTCAGTCCTCCTGTACTTAAGTCGGCATTGTGCCTTTTGTATTAAATTCGGATGCAATTTCTGTGCTTCATCGTCAATGAGAAGGTGCAAGGTATACAGTAAACCGGAAGTGAGGCATCAGAATCTAAAACTGGACTCGCAGGAGAGGTCCAGATCGTAGAAAGTGAGAGTGTCAGTCCTCCTGTACTTAAGTCGGCATTGTGCCTTTTGTATTAAATTCGGATGCAATTTCTGTGCTTCATCGTCAATGAGAAGGTGCAAGGTATACAGTAAACCGGAAGTGAGGCATCAGAATCTAAAACTGGACTCGCAGGAGAGGTCCAGATCGTAGAAAGTGAGAGTGTCAGTCCTCCTGTACTTAAGTCGGCATTGTGCCTTTTGTATTAAATTCGGATGCAATTTCTGTGCTTCATCGTCAATGAGAAGGTGCAAGGTATACAGTAAACCGGAAGTGAGGCATCTGAATCTAAAACTGGACTCGCAGGAGAGGTCCAGATCGTAGAAAGTGAGAGTGTCAGTCCTCCTGTACTTAAGTCGGCATTGTGCCTTTTGTATTAAATTCGGATGCAATTTCTGTGCTTCATCGTCAATGAGAAGGTGCAAGGTATACAGTAAACCGGAAGTGAGGCATCAGAATCTAAAACTGGACTCGCAGGAGAGGTCCAGATCGTAGAAAGTGAGAGTGTCAGTCCTCCTGTACTTAAGTCGGCATTGTGCCTTTTGTATTAAATTCGGATGCAATTTCTGTGCTTCATCGTCAATGAGAAGGTGCAAGGTATACAGTAAACCGGAAGTGAGGCATCAGAATCTAAAACTGGACTCGCAGGAGAAGTCCAGATCGTAGAAAGTGAGAGTGTCAGTCCTCCTGTACTTAAGTCGGCATTGTGCCTTTTGTATTAAATTCGGATGCAATTTCCGTGCTTCATCGCCTATGAGAAGGTGCAAGGTATACAGTAAACCGGAAGTGAGGCATCAGAATCTAAAACTGGACTCGCAGGAGAGGTCCAGATCGTAGAAAGTGAGAGTGTCAGTCCTCCTGTACTTAAGTCGGCATTGTGCCTTTCGTATTAAATTCGGATGCAATTTCTGTGCTTCATCGTCAATGAGAAGGTGCAAGGTATACAGTAAACCGGAAGTGAGGCATCAGAATCTAAAACTGGACTCGCAGGAGAGGTCCAGATCGTAGAAAGTGAGAGTGTCAGTCCTCCTGTACTTAAGTCTGCATTGTGCCTTTTGTATTAAATTCGGATGCAATTTCTGTGCTTCATCGTCAATGAGAAGATGAAAGGTATACAGTAAACCGGAAGTGAGGCATCAGAATCTAAAACTGGACTCGCAGGAGAGGGCCAGATCGCAGAAAGTGAGAGTGTCAGTCCTCCTGTACTTAAGTCGGCATTGTGCCTTTTGTATTAAATTCGGATGCAATTTCTGTGCTTCATCGTCAATGAGAAGGTGCAAGGTATACAGTAAACCGGAAGTGAGGCATCAGAATCTAAAACTGGACTCGCAGGAGAGGTCCAGATCGTAGAAAGTGAGAGTGTCAGTCCTCCTGTACGTAAGTCGGCATTGTGCCTTTTGTATTAAATTCGGATGCAATTTCTGTGCTTCATCGTCAATGAGAAGGTGCAAGGTATACAGTAAACCGGAAGTGAGGCATCAGAATCTACAACTGGACTCGCAGGAGAGGTCCAGATCGTAGAAAGTGAGAGTGTCAGTCCTCCTGTACTTAAGTCGGCATTTTGCCTTTTGTATTAAATTCGGATGCAATTTCTGTGCTTCATCGTCAATGAGAAGGTGCGAGGTATACAGTAAACAGGAAGTGAGGCATCAGAATCTAAAACTGGACTCGCAGGAGAAGTCCAGATCGTAGAAAGTGAGAGTGTCAGTCCTCCTGTACTTAAGTCGGCATTGTGCCTTTTGTATTAAATTCGGATGCAATTTCTGTGCTTCATCGTCAATGAGAAGGTGCAAGGTATACAGTAAACCGGAAGTGAGGCATCAGAATCTAAAACTGGACTCGCAGGAGAGGTCCAGATCGTAGAAAGTGAGAGTGTCAGTCCTCCTGTACTTAAGTCGGCATTGTGCCTTTTGTATTAAATTCGGATGCAATTTCTGTGCTTCATCGTCAATGAGAAGGTGCAAGGTATACAGTAAACCGGAAGTGAGGCATCAGAATCTAAAACTGGACTCGCAGGAGAGGTCCAGATCGTAGAAAGTGAGAGTGTCAGTCCTCCTGTACTTAAGTCGGCATTGTGCCTTTTGTATTAAATTCGGATGCAATTTCTGTGCTTCATCGTCAATGAGAAGGTGCAAGGTATACAGTAAACCGGAAGTGAGGCATCAGAATCTAAAACTGGACTCGCAGGAGAGGTCCAGATCGTAGAAAGTGAGAGTGTCAGTCCTCCTGTACTTAAGTCGGCATTGTGCCTTTTGTATTAAATTCGGATGCAATTTCTGTGCTTCATCGTCAATGAGAAGGTGCAAGGTATACAGTAAACCGGAAGTGAGGCATCAGAATCTAAAACTGGACTCGCAGGAGAAGTCCAGATCGTAGAAAGTGAGAGTGTCAGTCCTCCTGTACTTAAGTCGGCATTGTGCCTTTTGTATTAAATTCGGATGCAATTTCTGTGCTTCATCGCCAATGAGAAGGTGCAAGGTATACAGTAAACCGGAAGTGAGGCATCAGAATCTAAAACTGGACTCGCAGGAGAGGTCCAGATCGTAGAAAGTGAGAGTGTCAGTCCTCCTGTACTTAAGTTCGCATTGTGCCTTTTGTATTAAATTCGGATGCAATTTCTGTGCTTCATCGTCAATGAGAAGGTGCAAGGTATACAGTAAACCGGAAGTGAGGCATCAGAATCTAAAACTGGACTCGCAGGAGAGGTCCAGATCGTAGAAAGTGAGAGTGTCAGTCCTCCTGTACTTAAGTCTGCATTGTGCCTTTTGTATTAAATTCGGATGCAATTTCTGTGCTTCATCGTCAATGAGAAGATGCAAGGTATACAGTAAACCGGAAGTGAGGCATCAGAATGTAAAACTGGACTCGCAGGAGAGGTCCAGATCGTAGAAAGTGAGAGTGTCAGTCCTCCTGTACTTTAGTCGGCATTGTGCCTTTTGTATTAAATTCGGATGCAATTTCTGTGCTTCATCGTCAATGAGAAGGTGCAAGGTATACAGTAAACCGGAAGTGAGGCATCAGAATCTAAAACTGGACTCGCAGGAGAGGTCCAGATCGTAGAAAGTGAGAGTGTCAGTCCTCCTGTACTTAAGTCGGCATTGTGCCTTTTGTATTAAATTCGGATGCAATTTCTGTGCTTCATCGTCAATGAGAAGGTGCAAGGTATACAGTAAACCGGAAGTGAGGCATCAGAATCTAAAACTGGACTCGCAGGAGAGGTCCAGATCGTAGAAAGTGAGAGTGTCAGTCCTCCTGTACTTAAGTCGGCATTGTGCCTTTTGTATTAAATTCGGATGCAATTTCTGTGCTTCATCGTCAATGAGAAGGTGCAAGGTATGCAGTAAACCGGAAGTGAGGCATCAGAATCTAAAACTGGACTCGCAGGAGTGGTCCAGATCGTAGAAAGTGAGAGTGTCAGTCCTCCTGTACTTAAGTCGGCATTGTGCCTTTTGTATTAAATTCGGATGCAATTTCTGTGCTTCATCGTCAATGAGAAGGTGCAAGGTATACAGTAAACCGGAAGTGAGGCATCAGAATCTAAAACTGGACTCGCAGGAGACGTCCAGATCGTAGAAAGTGAGAGTGTCAGTCCTCCTGTACTTAAGTCGGCATTGTGCCTTTTGTATTAAATTCGGATGCAATTTCTGTGCTTCATCGTCAATGAGAAGGTGCAAGGGATACAGTAAACCGGAAGTGAGGCATCAGAATCTAAAACTGGACTCGCAGGAGAGGTCCAGATCGTAGAAAGTGAGAGTGTCAGTCCTCCTGTACTTAAGTCGGCATTGTGCCTTTTGTATTAAATTCGGATGCAATTTCTGTGCTTCATCGTCAATGAGAAGGTGCAAGGTATACAGTAAACCGGAAGTGAGGCATCAGAATCTAAAACTGGACTCGCAGGAGAGGTCCAGATCGTAGAAAGTGAGAGTGTCAGTCCTCCTGTACTTAAGTCGGCATTGTGCCTTTTGTATTAAATTCGGATGCAATTTCTGTGCTTCATCGTCAATGAGAAGGTGCAAGGTATACAGTAAACCGGAAGTGAGGCATCAGAATCTAAAACTGGACTCGCAGGAGAGGTCCAGATCGTAGAAAGTGAGAGTGTCAGTCCTCCTGTACTTAAGTCAGCATTGTGCCTTTTGTATTAAATTCGGATGCAATTTCTGTGCTTCATCGTCAATGAGAAGGTGCAAGGTATACAGTAAACCGGAAGTGAGGCATCAGAATCTAAAACTGGACTCGCAGGAGAGGTCCAGATCGTAGAAAGTGAGAGTGTCAGTCCTCCTGTACTTAAGTCGGCATTGTGCCTTTGTATTAAATTCGGATGCAATTTCTGTGCTTCATCGTCAATGAGAAGGTGCAAGGTATACAGTAAACCGGAAGTGAGGCATCAGAATCTAAAACTGGACTCGCAGGAGAGGTCCAGATCGTAGAAAGTGAGAGTGTCAGTCCTCCTGTACTTAAGTCGGCATTGTGCCTTTTGTATCAAATTCGGATGCAATTTCTGTGCTTCATCGTCAATGAGAAGGTGCAAGGTATACAGTAAACCGGAAGTGAGGCATCAGAATCTAAAACTGGACTCGCAGGAGAGGTCCAGATCGTAGAAAGTGAGAGTGTCAGTCCTCCTGTACTTAAGTCTGCATTGTGCCTTTTGTATTAAATTCGGATGCTATTTCTGTGCTTCATCCTCAATGAGAAGGTGCAAGGTATACAGTAAACCGGAAGTGAGGCATCAGAATCTAAAACTGGACTCGCAGGAGAGGTCCAGATCGTAGAAAGTGAGAGTGTCAGTCCTCCTGTACTTAAATCGGCATTGTGCCTTTTGTATTAAATTCGGATGCAATTTCTGTGCTTCATCGTCAATGAGAAGGTGCAAGGTATACAGTAAACCGGAAGTGAGGCATCAGAATCTAAAACTGGACTCGCAGGAGAGGTCCAGATCGTAGAAAGTGAGAGTGTCAGTCCTCCAGTACTTAAGTCGGCATTGTGCCTTTTGTATTAAATTCGGATGCAATTTCTGTGCTTCATCGTCAATGAGAAGGTGCAAGGTATGCAGTAAACCGGAAGTGAGGCATCAGAATCTAAAACTGGACTCGCAGGAGTGGTCCAGATCGTAGAAAGTGAGAGTGTCAGTCCTCCTGTACTTAAGTCGGCATTGTGCCTTTTGTATTAAATTCGGATGCAATTTCTGTGCTTCATCGTCAATGAGAAGGTGCAAGGTATACAGTAAACCGGAAGTGAGGCATCAGAATCTAAAACTGGACTCGCAGGAGAGGTCCAGATCGTAGAAAGTGAGAGTGTCAGTCCTCCTGCACTTAAGTCGGCATTGTGCCTTTTGTATTAAATTCGGATGCAATTTCTGTGCTTCATCGTCAATGAGAAGGTGCAAGGTATACAGTAAACCGGAAGTGAGGCATCAGAATCTAAAACTGGACTCGCAGGAGAGGTCCAGATCGTAGAAAGTGAGAGTGTCAGTCCTCCTGTACTTAAGTCGGCATTGTGCCTTTTGTATTAAATTCGGATGCAATTTCTGTGCTTCATCGTCAATGAGAAGGTGCAAGGTATACAGTAAACCGGAAGTGAGGCATCAGAATCTAAAACTGGACTCGCAGGAGAGGTCCAGATCGTAGAAAGTGAGAGTGTCAGTCCTCCTGTACTTAAGTCGGCATTGTGCCTTTTGTATTAAATTCGGATGCAATTTCTGTGCTTCATCGTCAATGAGAAGGTGCAAGGTATACAGTAAACCGGAAGTGAGGCATCAGAATCTAAAACTGGACTCGCAGGAGAGGTCCAGATCGTAGAAAGTGAGAGTGTCAGTCCTCCTGTACTTAAGTCGGCATTGTGCCTTTTGTATTAAATTCGGATGCAATTTCTGTGCTTCATCGTCAATGAGAAGGTGCAAGGTATACAGTAAACCGGAAGTGAGGCATCAGAATCTAAAACTGGACTCGCAGGAGAGGTCCAGATCGTAGAAAGTGAGAGTGTCAGTCCTCCTGTACTTAAGTCGGCATTGTGCCTTTTGTATTAAATTCGGATGCAATTTCTGTGCTTCATCGTCAATGAGAAGGTGCAAGGTATACAGTAAACCGGAAGTGAGGCATCAGAATCTAAAACTGGACTCGCAGGAGAGGTCCAGATCGTAGAAAGTGAGAGTGTCAGTCCTCCTGTACTTAAGTCGGCATTGTGCCTTTTGTATTAAATTCGGATGCAATTTCTGTGCTTCATCGTCAATGAGAAGGTGCAAGGTATACAGTAAACCGGAAGTGAGGCATCAGAATCTAAAACTGGACTCGCAGGAGAGGTCCAGATCGTAGAAAGTGAGAGTGTCAGTCCTCCTGTACTTAAGTCGGCATTGTGCCTTTTGTATTAAATTCGGATGCAATTTCTGTGCTTCATCGTCAATGAGAAGGTGCAAGGTATACAGTAAACCGGAAGTGAGGCATCAGAATCTAAAACTGGACTCGCAGGAGAGGTCCAGATCGTAGAAAGTGAGAGTGTCAGTCCTCCTGTACTTAAGTCAGCATTGTGCCTTTTGTATTAAATTCGGATGCAATTTCTGTGCTTCATCGTCAATGAGAAGGTGCAAGGTATGCAGTAAACCGGAAGTGAGGCATCAGAATCTAAAACTGGACTCGCAGGAGAGGTCCAGATCGTAAAAAGTGAGAGTGTCAGTCCTCCTGTACTTAAGTCGGCATTGTGCCTTTTGTATTAAATTCGGATGCAATTTCTGTGCTTCATCGTCAATGAGAAGGTGCAAGGTATACAGTAAACCGGAAGTGAGGCATCAGAATCTAAAACTGGACTCGCAGGAGAGGTCCAGATCGTAGAAAGTGAGAGTGTCAGTCCTCCTGTACTTAAGTCGGCATTGTGCCTTTTGTATTAAATTCGGATGCAATTTCTGTGCTTCATCGTCAATGAGAAGGTGCAAGGTATACAGTAAACCGGAAGTGAGGCATCAGAATCTAAAACTGGACTCGCAGGAGAGGTCCAGATCGTAGAAAGTGAGAGTGTCAGTCCTCCTGTACTTAAGTCGGCATTGTGCCTTTTGTATTAAATTCGGATGCAATTTCTGTGCTTCATCGTCAATGAGAAGGTGCAAGGTATACAGTAAACCGGAAGTGAGGCATCTGAATCTAAAACTGGACTCGCAGGAGAGGTCCAGATCGTAGAAAGTGAGAGTGTCAGTCCTCCTGTACTTAAGTCGGCATTGTGCCTTTTGTATTAAATTCGGATGCAATTTCTGTGCTTCATCGTCAATGAGAAGGTGCAAGGTATACAGTAAACCGGAAGTGAGGCATCAGAATCTAAAACTGGACTCGGAGGAGAGGTCCAGATCGTAGAAAGTGAGAGTGTGAGTCCTCCTGTACTTAAGTCGGCATTGTGCCTTTTGTATTAAATTCGGATGCAATTTCTGTGCTTCATCGTCAATGAGAAGGTGCAAGGTATACAGTAAACCGGAAGTGAGGCATCAGAATCTAAAACTGGACTCGCAGGAGAAGTCCAGATCGTAGAAAGTGAGAGTGTCAGTCCTCCTGTACTTAAGTCGGCATTGTGCCTTTTGTATTAAATTCGGATGCAATTTCTGTGCTTCATCGCCTATGAGAAGGTGCAAGGTATACAGTAAACCGGAAGTGAGGCATCAGAATCTAAAACTGGACTCGCAGGAGAGGTCCAGATCGTAGTAAGTGAGAGTGTCAGTCCTCCTGTACTTAAGTCGGCATTGTGCCTTTCGTATTAAATTCGGATGCAATTTCTGTGCTTCATCGTCAATGAGAAGGTGCAAGGTATACAGTAAACTGGAAGTGAGGCATCAGAATCTAAAACTGGACTCGCAGGAGAGGTCCAGATCGTAGAAAGTGAGAGTGTCAGTCCTCCTGTACTTAAGTATGCATTGTGCCTTTTGTATTAAATTCGGATGCAATTTCTGTGCTTCATCGTCAATGAGAAGATGAAAGGTATACAGTAAACCGGAAGTGAGGCATCAGAATCTAAAACTGGACTCGCAGGAGAGCGCCAGATCGCAGAAAGTGAGAGTGTCAGTCCTCCTGTACTTAAGTCGGCATTGTGCCTTTTGTATTAAATTCGGATGCAATTTCTGTGCTTCATCGTCAATGAGAAGGTGCAAGGTATACAGTAAACCGGAAGTGAGGCATCAGAATCTAAAACTGGACTCGCAGGAGAGGTCCAGATCGTAGAAAGTGAGAGTGTCAGTCCTCCTGTACGTAAGTCGGCATTGTGCCTTTTGTATTAAATTCGGATGCAATTTCTGTGCTTCATCGTCAATGAGAAGGTGCAAGGTATACAGTAAACCGGAAGTGTGGCATCAGAATCTACAACTGGACTCGCAGGAGAGGTCCAGATCGTAGAAAGTGAGAGTGTCAGTCCTCCTGTACTTAAGTCGGCATTTTGCCTTTTGTATTAAATTCGGATGCAATTTCTGTGCTTCATCGTCAATGAGAAGGTGCGAGGTATACAGTAAACAGGAAGTGAGGCATCAGAATCTAAAACTGGACTCGCAGGAGAAGTCCAGATCGTAGAAAGTGAGAGTGTCAGTCCTCCTGTACTTAAGTCGGCATTGTGCCTTTTGTATTAAATTCGGATGCAATTTCTGTGCTTCATCGTCAATGAGAAGGTGCAAGGTATACAGTAAACCGGAAGTGAGGCATCAGAATCTAAAACTGGACTCGCAGGAGAGGTCCAGATCGTAGAAAGTGAGAGTGTCAGTCCTCCTGTACTTAAGTCGGCATTGTGCCTTTTGTATTAAATTCGGATGCAATTTCTGTGCTTCATCGTCAATGAGAAGGTGCAAGGTATACAGTAAACCGGAAGTGAGGCATCAGAATCTAAAACTGGACTCGCAGGAGAGGTCCAGATCGTAGAAAGTGAGAGTGTCAGTCCTCCTGTACTTAAGTCGGCATTGTGCCTTTTGTATTAAATTCGGATGCAATTTCTGTGCTTCATCGTCAATGAGAAGGTGCAAGGTATACAGTAAACCGGAAGTGAGGCATCAGAATCTAAAACTGGACTCGCAGGAGAGGTCCAGATCGTAGAAAGTGAGAGTGTCAGTCCTCCTGTACTTAAGTCGGCATTGTGCCTTTTGTATTAAATTCGGATGCAATTTCTGTGCTTCATCGTCAATGAGAAGGTGCAAGGTATACAGTAAACCGGAAGTGAGGCATCAGAATCTAAAACTGGACTCGCAGGAGAAGTCCAGATCGTAGAAAGTGAGAGTGTCAGTCCTCCTGTACTTAAGTCGGCATTGTGCCTTTTGTATTAAATTCGGATGCAATTTCTGTGCTTCATCGCCAATGAGAAGGTGCAAGGTATACAGTAAACCGGAAGTGAGGCATCAGAATCTAAAACTGGACTCGCAGGAGAGGTCCAGATCGTAGAAAGTGAGAGTGTCAGTCCTCCTGTACTTAAGTCGGCATTGTGCCTTTTGTATTAAATTCGGATGCAATTTCTGTGCTTCATCGTCAATGAGAAGGTGCAAGGTATACAGTAAACCGGAAGTGAGGCATCAGAATCTAAAACTGGACTCGCAGGAGAGGTCCAGATCGTAGAAAGTGAGAGTGTCAGTCCTCCTGTACTTAAGTCTGCATTGTGCCTTTTGTATTAAATTCGGATGCAATTTCTGTGCTTCATCGTCAATGAGAAGATGCAAGGTATACAGTAAACCGGAAGTGAGGCATCAGAATGTAAAACTGGACTCGCAGGAGAGGTCCAGATCGTAGAAAGTGAGAGTGTCAGTCCTCCTGTACTTAAGTCGGCATTGTGCCTTTTGTATTAAATTCGGATGCAATTTCTGTGCTTCATCGTCAATGAGAAGGTGTAAGGTATACAGTAAACCGGAAGTGAGGCATCAGAATCTAAAACTGGACTCGCAGGAGAGGTCCAGATCGTAGAAAGTGAGAGTGTCAGTCCTCCTGTACTTAAGTCGGCATTGTGCCTTTTGTATTAAATTCGGATGCAATTTCTGTGCTTCATCGTCAATGAGAAGGTGCAAGGTATACAGTAAACCGGAAGTGAGGCATCAGAATCTAAAACTGGACTCGCAGGAGAGGTCCAGATCGTAGAAAGTGAGAGTGTCAGTCCTCCTGTACTTAAGTCGGCATTGTGCCTTTTGTATTAAATTCGGATGCAATTTCTGTGCTTCATCGTCAATGAGAAGGTGCAAGGTATGCAGTAAACCGGAAGTGAGGCATCAGAATCTAAAACTGGACTCGCAGGAGTGGTCCAGATCGTAGAAAGTGAGAGTGTCAGTCCTCCTGTACTTAAGTCGGCATTGTGCCTTTTGTATTAAATTCGGATGCAATTTCTGTGCTTCATCGTCAATGAGAAGGTGCAAGGTATACAGTAAACCGGAAGTGAGGCATCAGAATCTAAAACTAGACTCGCAGGAGACGTCCAGATCGTAGAAAGTGAGAGTGTCAGTCCTCCTGTACTTAAGTCGGCATTGTGCCTTTTGTATTAAATTCGGATGCAATTTCTGTGCTTCATCGTCAATGAGAAGGTGCAAGGTATACAGTAAACCGGAAGTGAGGCATCAGAATCTAAAACTGGACTCGCAGGAGAGGTCCAGATCGTAGAAAGTGAGAGTGTCAGTCCTCCTGTACTTAAGTCGGCATTGTGCCTTTTGTATTAAATTCGGATGCAATTTCTGTGCTTCATCGTCAATGAGAAGGTGCAAGGTATACAGTAAACCGGAAGTGAGGCATCAGAATCTAAAACTGGACTCGCAGGAGAGGTCCAGATCGTAGAAAGTGAGAGTGTCAGTCCTCCTGCACTTAAGTCTGCATTGTGCCTTTTGTATTAAATTCGGATGCAATTTCTGTGCTTCATCGTCAATGAGAAGGTGCAAGGTATACAGTAAACCGGAAGTGAGGCATCAGAATCTAAAACTGGACTCGCAGGAGAAGTCCAGATCGTAGAAAGTGAGAGTGTCAGTCCTCCTGTACTTAAGTCGGCATTGTGCCTTTTGTATTAAATTCGGATGCAATTTCTGTGCTTCATCGCCAATGAGAAGGTGCAAGGTATACAGTAAACCGGAAGTGAGGCATCAGAATCTAAAACTGGACTCGCAGGAGAGGTCCAGATCGTAGAAAGTGAGAGTGTCAGTCCTCCTGTACTTAAGTCGGCATTGTGCCTTTTGTATTAAATTCGGATGCAATTTCTGTGCTTCATCGTCTATGAGAAGGTGCAAGGTATACAGTAAACCGGAAGTGAGGCATCAGAATCTAAAACTGGACTCGCAGGAGAGGTCCAGATCGTAGAAAGTGAGAGTGTCAGTCCTCCTGTACTTAAGTCTGCATTGTGCCCTTTGTATTAAATTCGGATGCAATTTCTGTGCTTCATCGTCAATGAGAAGATGCAAGGTATACAGTAAACCGGAAGTGAGGCATCAGAATCTAAAACTGGACTCGCAGGAGAGGTCCAGATCGTAGAAAGTGAGAGTGTCAGTCCTCCTGTACTTAAGTCGGCATTGTGCCTTTTGTATTAAATTCGGATGCAATTTCTGTGCTTCATCGTCAATGAGAAGGTGCAAGGTATACAGTAAACCGGAAGTGAGGCATCAGAATCTAAAACTGGACTCGCAGGAGAGGTCCAGATCGTAAAAAGTGAGAGTGTCAGTCCTCCTGTACTTAAGTCGGCATTGTGCCTTTTGTATTAAATTCAGATGCAATTTCTGTGCTTCATCGCCAATGAGAAGGTGCAAGGTATACAGTAAACCGGAAGTGAGGCATCAGAATCTAAAACTGGACTCGCAGGAGAGGTCCAGATCGTAGAAAGTGAGAGTGTCAGTCCTCCTGTACTTAAGTCGGCATTGTGCCTTTTGTATTAAATTCGGATGCAATTTCTGTGCTTCATCGTCAATGAGAAGGTGCAAGGTATACAGTAAACCGGAAGTGAGGCATCAGAATCTAAAACTGGACTCGCAGGAGAGGTCCAGATCGTAGAAAGTGAGAGTGTCAGTCCTCCTGTACTTAAGTCTGCATTGTGCCTTTTGTATTAAATTCGGATGCAATTTCTGTGCTTCATCGTCAATGAGAAGATGCAAGGTATACAGTAAACCGGAAGTGAGGCATCAGAATCTAAAACTGGACTCGCAGGAGAGGTCCAGATCGTAGAAAGTGAGAGTGTCAGTCCTCCTGTACTTAAGTCGGCATTGTGCCTTTTGTATTAAATTCGGATGCAATTTCTGTGCTTCATCGTCAATGAGAAGGTGCAAGGTATACAGTAAACCGGAAGTGAGGCATCAGAATCTAAAACTGGACTCGCAGGAGAGGTCCAGATCGTAGAAAGTGAGAGTGTCAGTCCTCCTGTACTTAAGTCGGCATTGTGCCTTTTGTATTAAATTCGGATCCAATTTCTGTGCTTCATCGTCAATGAGAAGGTGCAAGGTATACAGTAAACCGGAAGTGAGGCATCAGAATCTAAAACTGGACTCGCAGGAGAGGTCCAGATCGTAGAAAGTGAGAGTGTCAGTCCTCCTGTACTTAAGTCGGCATTGTGCCTTTTGTATTAAATTCGGATGCAATTTCTGTGCTTCATCGTCAATGAGAAGGTGCAAGGTATGCAGTAAACCGGAAGTGATGCATCAGAATCTAAAACTGGACTCGCAGGAGTGGTCCAGATCGTAGAAAGTGAGAGTGTCAGTCCTCCTGTACTTAAGTCGGCATTGTGCCTTTTGTATTAAATTCGGATGCAATTTCTGTGCTTCATCGTCAATGAGAAGGTGCAAGGTATACAGTAAACCGGAAGTGAGGCATCAGAATCTAAAACTGGACTCGCAGGAGAGGTCCAGATCGTAGAAAGCGAGAGTGTCAGTCCTCCTGTACGTAAGTCGGCATTGTGCCTTTTGTATTAAATTCGGATGCAATTTCTGTGCTTCATCGTCAATGAGAAGGTGCAAGGTATACAGTAAACCGGAAGTGAGGCATCAGAATCTAAAACTGGACTCGCAGGAGAGGTCCAGATCGTAGAAAGTGAGAGTGTCAGTCCTCCTGTACTTAAGTCGGCATTGTGCCTTTTGTATTAAATTCGGATGCAATTTCTGTGCTTCATCGTCAATGAGAAGGTGCGAGGTATACAGTAAACAGGAAGTGAGGCATCAGAATCTAAAACTGGACTCGCAGGAGAGGTCCAGATCGTAGAAAGTGAGAGTGTCAGTCCTCCTGTACTTAAGTCGGCATTGTGCCTTTTATATTAAATTCGGATGCAATTTCTGTGCTTCATCGTCAATGAGAAGGTGCAAGGTATACAGTAAACCGGAAGTGAGGCATCAGAATCTAAAACTGGACTCGCAGGAGAGGTCCAGATCGTAGAAAGTGAGAGTGTCTGTCCTCCTGTACTTAAGTCGGCATTGTGCCTTTTGTATTAAATTCGGATGCAATTTCTGTGCTTCATCGTCAATGAGAAGGTGCAAGGTATACAGTAAACCGGAAGTGAGGCATCAGAATCTAAAACTGGACTCGCAGGAGAGGTCCAGATCGTAGAAAGTGAGAGTGTCAGTCCTCCTGTACTTAAGTCGGCATTGTGCCTTTTGTATTAAATTCGGATGCAATTTCTGTGCTTCATCGTCAATGAGAAGGTGCAAGGTATACAGTAAACCGGAAGTGAGGCATCAGAATCTAAAACTGGACTCGCAGGAGACGTCCAGATCGTAGAAAGTGAGAGTGTCAGTCCTCCTGTACTTAAGTCGGCATTGTGCCTTTTGTATTAAATTCGGATGCAATTTCTGTGCTTCATCGTCAATGAGAAGGTGCAAGGTATACAGTAAACCGGAAGTGAGGCATCAGAATCTAAAACTGGACTCGCAGGAGAAGTCCAGATCGTAGAAAGTGAGAGTGTCAGTCCTCCTGTACTTAAGTCGGCATTGTGCCTTTTGTATTAAATTCGGATGCAATTTCTGTGCTTCATCGTCAATGAGAAGGTGCAAGGTATACAGTAAACCGGAAGTGAGGCATCAGAATCTAAAACTGGACTCGCAGGAGAGGTCCAGATCGTAGAAAGTGAGAGTGTCAGTCCTCCTGTACTTAAGTCGGCATTGTGCCTTTTGTATTAAATTCAAATGCAATTTCTGTGCTTCATCGTCAATGAGAAGGTGCAAGGTATACAGTAAACCGGAAGTGAGGCATCAGAATCTAAAACTGGACTCGCAGGAGAGGTCCAGATCGTAGAAAGTGAGAGTGTCAGTCCTCCTGTACTTAAGTCGGCATTGTGCCTTTTGTATTAAATTTGGATGCAATTTCTGTGCTTCATCGTCAATGAGAAGGTGCAAGGTATACAGTAAACCGGAAGTGAGGCATCAGAATCTAAAACTGGACTCGCAGGAGAGGTCCAGATCTTAGAAAGTGAGAGTGTCAGTCCTCCTGTACTTAAGTCGGCATTGTGCCTTTTGTATTAAATCGGATGCAATTTCTGTGCTTCATCGTCAATGAGAAGGTGCAAGGTATACAGTAAACCGGAAGTGAGGCATCAGAATCTAAAACTGGACTCGCAGGAGAAGTCCAGATCGTAGAAAGTGAGAGTGTCAGTCCTCCTGTACTTAAGTCGGCATTGTGCCTTTTGTATTAAATTCGGATGCAATTTCTGTGCTTCATCGCCAATGAGAAGGTGCAAGGTATACAGTAAACCGGAAGTGAGGCATCAGAATCTAAAACTGGACTCGCAGGAGAGGTCCAAATCGTAGAAAGTGAGAGTGTCAGTCCTCCTGTACTTAAGTCGGCATTGTGCCTTTTGTATTAAATTCGGATGCAATTTCTGTGCTTCATCGTCAATGAGAAGGTGCAAGGTATACAGTAAACTGGAAATGAGGCATCAGAATCTAAAACTGGACTCGCAGGAGAGGTCCAGATCGTAGAAAGTGAGAGTGTCAGTCCTCTTGTACTTAAGTCGGCATTGTGCCTTTTGTATTAAATTCGGATGCAATTTCTGTGCTTCATCGTCAATGAGAAGGTGCAAGGTATACAGTAAACCGGAACTGAGGCATCAGAATCTAAAACTGGACTCGCAGGAGAGGTCCAGATCGTAGAAAGTGAGAGTGCCAGTCCTCCTGTACTTAAGTCGGCATTGTGCCTTTTGTATTAAATTCGGATGCAATTTCTGTGCTTCATCGTCAATGAGAAGGTGCAAGGTATACAGTAAACCGGAAGTGAGGCATCATAATCTAAAACTGGACTCGCAGGAGAGGTCCAGATCGTAGAAAGTGAGAGTGTCAGTCCTCTTGTACTTAAGTCGGCATTGTGCCTTTTGTATTAAATTCGGATGCAATTTCTGTGCTTCATCGTCAATGAGAAGGTGCAAGGTATACAGTAAACCCAAAGTGAGGCATCAGAATATAAAACTGGACTCGTAGGAGAGGTCCAGATCGTAGAAAGTGAGAGTGTCAGTCCTCCTGTACTTAAGTCGGCATTGTGCCTTTTGTATTAAATTCGGATGCAATTTCTGTGCTTCATCGTCAATGCGCAGGTGCAAGGTATACAGTAAACCGGAAGTGAGGCATCAGAATCTAAAACTGGACTCGCAGGAGAGGTCCAGATCGTAGAAAGCGAGAGTGTCAGTCCTCCTGTACGTAAGTCGGCATTGTGCCTTTTGTATTAAATTCGGATGCAATTTCTGTGCTTCATCGTCAATGAGAAGGTGCAAGGTATACAGTAAACCGGAAGTGAGGCATCAGAATCTAAAACTGGACTCGCAGGAGAGGTCCAGATCGTAGAAAGTGAGAGTGTCAGTCCTCCTGTACTTAAGTCGGCATTGTGCCTTTTGTATTAAATTCGGATGCAATTTCTGTGCTTCATCGTCAATGAGAAGGTGCGAGGTATACAGTAAACAGGAAGTGAGGCATCAGAATCTAAAACTGGACTCGCAGGAGAGGTCCAGATCGTAGAAAGTGAGAGTGTCAGTCCTCCTGTACTTAAGTCGGCATTGTGCCTTTTATATTAAATTCGGATGCAATTTCTGTGCTTCATCGTCAATGAGAAGGTGCAAGGTATACAGTAAACCGGAAGTGAGGCATCAGAATCTAAAACTGGACTCGCAGGAGAGGTCCAGATCGTAGAAAGTGAGAGTGTCAGTCCTCCTGTACTTAAGTCGGCATTGTGCCTTTTGTATTAAATTCGGATGCAATTTCTGTGCTTCATCGTCAATGAGAAGGTGCAAGGTATACAGTAAACCGGAAGTGAGGCATCAGAATCTAAAACTGGACTCGCAGGAGAGGTCCAGATCGTAGAAAGTGAGAGTGTCAGTCCTCCTGTACTTAAGTCGGCATTGTGCCTTTTGTATTAAATTCGGATGCAATTTCTGTGCTTCATCGTCAATGAGAAGGTGCAAGGTATACAGTAAACCGGAAGTGAGGCATCAGAATCTAAAACTGGACTCGCAGGAGACGTCCAGATCGTAGAAAGTGAGAGTGTCAGTCCTCCTGTACTTAAGTCGGCATTGTGCCTTTTGTATTAAATTCGGATGCAATTTCTGTGCTTCATCGTCAATGAGAAGGTGCAAGGTATACAGTAAACCGGAAGTGAGGCATCAGAATCTAAAACTGGACTCGCAGGAGAAGTCCAGATCGTAGAAAGTGAGAGTGTCAGTCCTCCTGTACTTAAGTCGGCATTGTGCCTTTTGTATTAAATTCGGATGCAATTTCTGTGCTTCATCGTCAATGAGAAGGTGCAAGGTATACAGTAAACCGGAAGTGAGGCATCAGAATCTAAAACTGGACTCGCAGGAGAGGTCCAGATCGTAGAAAGTGAGAGTGTCAGTCCTCCTGTACTTAAGTCGGCATTGTGCCTTTTGTATTAAATTCGGATGCAATTTCTGTGCTTCATCGTCAATGAGAAGGTGCAAGGTATACAGTAAACCGGAAGTGAGGCATCAGAATCTAAAACTGGACTCGCAGGAGAGGTCCAGATCGTAGAAAGTGAGAGTGTCAGTCCTCCTGTACTTAAGTCGGCATTGTGCCTTTTGTATTAAATTTGGATGCAATTTCTGTGCTTCATCGTCAATGAGAAGGTGCAAGGTATACAGTAAACCGGAAGTGAGGCATCAGAATCTAAAACTGGACTCGCAGGAGAGGTCCAGATCTTAGAAAGTGAGAGTGTCAGTCCTCCTGTACTTAAGTCGGCATTGTGCCTTTTGTATTAAATCGGATGCAATTTCTGTGCTTCATCGTCAATGAGAAGGTGCAAGGTATACAGTAAACCGGAAGTGAGGCATCAGAATCTAAAACTGGACTCGCAGGAGAAGTCCAGATCGTAGAAAGTGAGAGTGTCAGTCCTCCTGTACTTAAGTCGGCATTGTGCCTTTTGTATTAAATTCGGATGCAATTTCTGTGCTTCATCGCCAATGAGAAGGTGCAAGGTATACAGTAAACCGGAAGTGAGGCATCAGAATCTAAAACTGGACTCGCAGGAGAGGTCCAAATCGTAGAAAGTGAGAGTGTCAGTCCTCCTGTACTTAAGTCGGCATTGTGCCTTTTGTATTAAATTCGGATGCAATTTCTGTGCTTCATCGTCAATGAGAAGGTGCAAGGTATACAGTAAACTGGAAATGAGGCATCAGAATCTAAAACTGGACTCGCAGGAGAGGTCCAGATCGTAGAAAGTGAGAGTGTCAGTCCTCTTGTACTTAAGTCGGCATTGTGCCTTTTGTATTAAATTCGGATGCAATTTCTGTGCTTCATCGTCAATGAGAAGGTGCAAGGTATACAGTAAACCGGAACTGAGGCATCAGAATCTAAAACTGGACTCGCAGGAGAGGTCCAGATCGTAGAAAGTGAGAGTGCCAGTCCTCCTGTACTTAAGTCGGCATTGTGCCTTTTGTATTAAATTCGGATGCAATTTCTGTGCTTCATCGTCAATGAGAAGGTGCAAGGTATACAGTAAACCGGAAGTGAGGCATCATAATCTAAAACTGGACTCGCAGGAGAGGTCCAGATCGTAGAAAGTGAGAGTGTCAGTCCTCTTGTACTTAAGTCGGCATTGTGCCTTTTGTATTAAATTCGGATGCAATTTCTGTGCTTCATCGTCAATGAGAAGGTGCAAGGTATACAGTAAACCCAAAGTGAGGCATCAGAATATAAAACTGGACTCGTAGGAGAGGTCCAGATCGTAGAAAGTGAGAGTGTCAGTCCTCCTGTACTTAAGTCGGCATTGTGCCTTTTGTATTAAATTCGGATGCAATTTCTGTGCTTCATCGTCAATGCGCAGGTGCAAGGTATACAGTAAACCGGAAGTGAGGCATCAGAATCTAAAACTGGACTCGCAGGAGAGGTCCAGATCGTAGTAAGTGAGAGTGTCAGTCCTCCTGTACTTAAGACGGCATTGTGCCTTTTGTATTAAATTCGGATGCAATTTCTGTGCTTCATCGTCAATGAGAAGTTGCAAGGTATACAGTAAACCGGAAGTGAGGCATCAGAATCTAAAACTGGACTCACAGGAGAGGTCCAGATCGTAGAAAGTGAGAGTGTCAGTCCTCCTGTACTTAAGTCGGCATTGTGCCTTTTGTATTAAATTCGGATGCAATTTCTGTGCTTCATCGTCAATGAGAAGGTGCAAGGTATACAGTAAACCGGAAGTGAGGCATCGGAATCTAAAACTGGACTCGCAGGAGAGGTCCAGATCGTAGAAAGTGAGAGTGTCAGTCCTCCTGTACTTAAGTCGGCATTGTGCCTTTTGTATTAAATTCGGATGCAATTTCTGTGCTTCATCGTCAATGAGAAGGTGCAAGGTATACAGTAAACCGGAAGTGAGGCATCAGAATCTATAACTGGACTCGCAGGAGAGGTCCAGATCGTAGAAAGTGAGAGTGTCAGTCCTCCTGTACGTAAGTCGGCATTGTGCCTTTTGTATTAAATTCGGATGCAATTTCTGTGCTTCATCGTCAATGAGAAAGTGCAAGGTATACAGTAAACCGGAAGTGAGGCATCAGAATCTACAACTGGACTCGCAGGAGAGGTCCAGATCGTAGAAAGTGAGAGTGTCAGTCCTCCTGTACTTAAGTCGGCATTGTGCCTTTTGTATTAAATTCGGATGCAATTTCTGTGCTTCATCGTCAATGAGAAGGTGCAAGGTATACAGTAAACCGGAAGTGAGGCATCAGAATCTAAAACTGGACTCGCAGGAGAGGTCCAGATCGTAGAAAGTGAGACTGTCAGTCCTCCTGTACTTAAGTCGGCATTGTGCCTTTTGTATTAAATTCGGATGCAATTTCTGTGCTTCATCGTCAATGAGAAGGTGCAAGGTATACAGTAAACCGGAAGTGAGGCATCAGAATCTAAAACTGGACTCGCAGGAGAGGTCCAGATCGTAGAAAGTGAGAGTGTCAGTCCTCCTGTACTTAAGTCGGCATTGTGCCTTTTGTATTAAATTCGGACGCAATTTCTGTGCTTCATCGCCAATGAGAAGGTGCAAGGTATACACTAAACCGGAAGTGAGGCATCAGAATCTAAAACTGGACTCGCAGGAGAGGTCCAGATCCTAGAAAGTGAGAGTGTCAGTCCTCCTGTACTTAAGTCGGCATTGTGCCTTTTGTATTAAATTCGGATGCAATTTCTGTGCTTCATCGTCAATGAGAAGGTGCAAGGTATATAGTAAACCGGAAGTGAGGCATCAGAATCTAAAACTGGACTCGCAGGAGAGGTCCAGATCGTAGAAAGTGAGAGTGTCAGTCCTCCTGTACTTAAGTCGGCATTGTGCCTTTTGTATTAAATTCGGATGCAATTTCTGTGCTTCATCGTCAATGAGAAGATGCAAGGTATACAGTAAACCGGAAGTGAGGCATCAGAATCTAAAACTGGACTCGCAGGAGATGTCCAGATCGTAGAAAGTGAGAGTGTCAGTCCTCCTGTACTTAAGTCGGCATTGTGCCTTTTGTATTAAATTCGGATGCAATTTCTGTGCTTCATCGTCAATGAGAAGGTGCAAGGTATACAGTAAACCAGAAGTGAGGCATCAGAATCTAAAACTGGACTCGCAGGAGAGGTCCAGATCGTAGAAAGTGAGAGTGTCAGTCCTCCTGTACTTAAGTCGGCATTGTGCCTTTTGTATTAAATTCGGATGCAATTTCTGTGCCTCATCGTCAATGAGAAGGTGCAAGGTATACAGTAAACCGGAGGTGAGGCATCAGAATCTAAAACTGGACTCGCAGGAGAGGTCCAGATCGTAGAAAGTGAGAGTGTCAGTCCTCCTGTACGTAAGTCGGCATTGTGCCTTTTGTATTAAATTCGGATGCAATTTCTGTGCTTCATCGTCAATGAGAAGGTGCAAGGTATACAGTAAACCGGAAGTGAGGCATCAGAATCTAAAACTGGACTCGCAGGAGAGGTCCAGATCGTAGAAAGTGAGAGTGTCAGTCCTCCTGTACTTAAGTCGGCATTGTGCCTTTTGTATTAAATTCGGATGCAATTTCAGTGCTTCATCGTCAATGAGAAGGTGCAAGGTATACAGTAAACCGGAAGTGAGGCATCAGAATCTAAAACTGGACTCGCAGGAGAGGTCCAGATCGTAGAAAGTGAGAGTGTCAGTCCTCCTGTACTTAAGTCGGCATTGTGCCTTTTGTATTAAATTCGGATGCAATTTCTGTGCTTCATCGTCAATGAGAAGGTGCAAGGTATACACTAAACCGGAAGTGAGGCATCAGAATCTAAAACTGGACTCGCAGGAGAGGTCCAGATCCTAGAAAGTGAGAGTGTCAGTCCTCCTGTACTTAAGTCGGCATTGTGCCTTTTGTATTAAATTCGGATGCAATTTCTGTGCTTCATCGTCAATGAGAAGGTGCAAGGTATATATTAAACCGGAAGTGAGGCATCAGAATCTAAAACTGGACTCGCAGGAGAGGTCCAGATCGTAGAAAGTGAGAGTGTCAGTCCTCCTGTACTTAAGTCGGCATTGTGCCTTTTGTATTAAATTCGGATGCAATTTCTGTGCTTCATCGTCAATGAGAAGATGCAAGGTATACAGTAAACCGGAAGTGAGGCATCAGAATCTAAAACTGGACTCGCAGGAGATGTCCAGATCGTAGAAAGTGAGAGTGTCAGTCCTCCTGTACTTAAGTCGGCATTGTGCCTTTTGTATTAAATTCGGATGCAATTTCTGTGCTTCATCGTCAATGAGAAGGTGCAAGGTATACAGTAAACCGGAAGTGAGGCATCAGAATCTAAAACTGGACTCGCAGGAGAGGTCCAGATCGTAGAAAGTGAGAGTGTCAGTCCTCCTGTACTTAAGTCGGCATTGTGCCTTTTGTATTAAATTCGGATGCAATTTCTGTGCTTCATCGTCAATGAGAAGGTGCAAGGTATACAGTAAACCGGAAGTGAGGCATCAGAATCTAAAACTGGACTCGCAGGAGAGGTCCAGATCGTAGAAAGTGAGAGTGTCAGTCCTCCTGTACTTAAGTCGGCATTGTGCCTTTTGTATTAAATTCGGATGCAATTTCTGTGCTTCATCGTCAATGAGAAGGTGCAAGGTATACATTAAACCGGAAGTGAGGCATCAGAATCTAAAACTCGACTCGCAGGAGAGGTCCAGATCGTAGAAAGTGAGAGTGTCAGTCCTCCTGTACTTAAGTCGGCACTGTGCCTTTTGTATTAAATTCTGATGCAATTTCTGTGCTTCATCGTCAATGAGAAGGTGAAAGGTATACAGTAAACCGGATGTGAGGCATCAGAATATAAAACTGGACTCGCAGGAGAGGTCCAGATCGTAGAAAGTGAGAGTGTCAGTCCTCCTATACTTAAGTCGGCATTGTGCCTTTTGTATTAAATTCGGATGCAATTTCTGTGCTTCATCGTCAATGAGAAGGTGCAAGGTATACAGTAAACCGGAAGTGAGGCATCAGAATCTAAAACTGGACTCGCAGGAGAGGTCCAGATCGTAGAAAGTGAGAGTGTCAGTCCTCCTGTACTTAAGTCGGCATTGTGCCTTTTGTATTAAATTCGGATGCAATTTCTGTGCTTCATCGTCAATGAGAAGGTGCAAGGCATACAGTAAACCGGAAGTGAGGCATCAGAATCTAAAACTGGACTCGCAGGAGAGGTCCAGATCGTAGAAAGTGAGAGTGTCAGTCCTCCTGTACTTAAGTCGGCATTGTTCCTTTTGTATTAAATTCGGATGCAATTTCTGTGCTTCATCGTCATTGAGCAGGTGCAAGGTATACAGTAAACCGGAAGTGAGGCATCAGAATCTAAAACTGGACTCGCAGGAGAGGTCCAGATCGTAGAAAGTGAGAGTGTCAGTCCTCCTGTACTTAAGTCGGCATTGTGCCTTTTGTATTAAATTCGGATGCAATTTCTGTGCTTCATCGTCAATGCGAAGGTGCAAGGTATACAGTAAACCGGAAGTGAGGCATCAGAATCTAAAACTGGACTCGCAGGAGAGGTCCAGATCGTAGAAAGTGAGAGTGTCAGTCCTCTTGTACTTAAGTCGGCATTGTGCCTTTTGTATTAAATTCGGATGCAATTTCTGTGCTTCATCGTCAATGAGAAGGAGCAAGGTATACAGTAAACCGGAAGTGAGGCATCAGAATCTAAAACTGGACTCGCAGGAGAGGTCCAGATCGTAGAAAATGAGATTGTCAGTCCTCCTGTACTTAAGTCGGCATTGTGCCTTTTGAATTAAATTCGGATGCAATTTCTGTGCTTCATCGTCAATGAGAAGGTGCAAGGTATACAGTAAACCGGAAGTGAGGCATCAGAATCTAAAACTGGACTCGCAGGAGAGGTCCAGATCGTAGAAAGTGAGAGTGTCAGTCCTCCTGTACTTAAGTCGGCATTGTGCCTTTTGTATTAAATTCGGATGCAATTTCTGTGCTTCATCGTCAATGAGAAGGTGCAAGGTATACAGTAAACCGGAAGTGAGGCATCAGAATCTAAAACTGGACTCGCAGGAGAGGTCCAGATCGTAGAAAGTGAGAGTGTCAATCCTCCTGTACTTAAGTCGGCATTGTGCCTTTTGTATTAAATTCGGATGCAATTTCTGTGCTTCATCGTCAATGAGAAGGTGCAAGGTATACAGTAAACCGGAAGTGAGGCATCAGAATCTAAAACTGGACTCGCAGGAGAGGTCCAGATCGTAGAAAGTGAGAGTGTCAGTCCTCCTGTACTTAAGTCGGCATTGTGCCTTTTGTATTAAATTCGGATGCAATTTCTGTGCTTCAACGTCAATGAGAAGGTGTAAGGTATACAGTAAACCGGAAGTGAGGCATCAGAATCTAAAACTGGACTCGCAGGAGAGGTCCAGATCGTAGAAAGTGAGAGTGTCAGTCCTCCTGTACTTAAGTCGGCATTGTGCCTTTTGTATTAAATTCGGATGCAATTTCTGTGCTTCATCGTCAATGAGAAGGTGCAAGGTATACAGTTATCCGGAAGTGATTCATCAGAATCTAAAACTGGACTCGCAGGAGAGGTCCAGATCGTAGAAAGTGAGAGTGTCAGTCCTCCTGTACTTAAGTCGGCATTGTGCCTTTTGTATTAAATTCGGATGCAATTTCTGTGCTTCATCGTCAATGAGAAGGTGCAAGGTATACAGTAAACCAGAAGTGAGGCATCAGAATCTAAAACTGGACTCGCAGGAGAGGTCCAGATCGTAGAAAGTGAGAGTGTCAGTCCTCCTGTACTTAAGTCGACATTGTGCCTTTTGTATTAAATTCGGATGCAATTTCTGTGCTTCATCGTCAATGCGAAGGTGGAAGGTATACAGTAAACCGGAAGTGAGGCATCAGAATCAAAAACTGGACTCGTTGGAGAGGTCCAGATCGTAGAAAGTGAGAGTGTCAGTCCTCCTGTACTTAAGTCGGCATTGTGCCTTTTGTATTAAATTCGGATGCAATTTCTGTGCTTCATCGTCAATGAGAAGGTGCAAGGTATACAGTAAACCGGAAGTGAGGCATCAGAATCTGAAACTGGACTCGCAGGAGAGGTCCAGATCGTAGAAAGTGAGAGTGTCAGTCCTCTTGTACTTAAGTCGGCATTGTGCCTTTTGTATTAAATTCGGATGCAATTTCTGTGCTTCATCGTCAATGAGAAGGTGCAAGGTATACAGTAAACCGGAAGTGAGGCATCAGAATCTAAAACTGGACTCGCAGGAGAGGTCCAGATCGTAGAAAGTGAGAGTGTCAGTCCTCCTGTACTTAAGTCGGCATTGTGCCCTTTGTATTAAATTCGGATGCAATTTCTGTGCTTCATCGTCAATGAGAAGGTGCAAGGTATACAGTAAACCGGAAGTGAGGCATCAGAATCTAAAACTGGACTCGCAGGAGAGGTCCAGATCGTAGAAAGTGAGAGTGTCAGTCCTCCTGTACTTAAGTCGGCATTGTGCCTTTTGTATTAAATTCGGATGCAATTTCTGTGCTTCATCGTCAATGAGAAGGTGCAAGGTATACAGTAAACCGGAACTGAGGCATCAGAATCTAAAACTGGACTCGCAGGAGAGGTCCAGATCGTAGAAAGTGAGAGTGTCAGTCCTCCTGTACTTAAGTCGGCATTGTGCCTTTTGTATTAAATTCGGATCCAATTTCTGTGATTCATCGTCAATGAGAAGGTGCAAGGTATACAGTAAACCGGAAGTGAGGCATCAGAATCTAAAACTGGACTCGCAGGAGAGGTCCAGATCGTAGAAAGTGAGAGTGTCAGTCCTCCTGTACTTAAGTCGGCTTTGTGCTATTTGTATTAAATTCGGATGCAATTTCTGTGCTTCATCGTCAATGAGAAGGTGCAAGGTATACAGTAAACCGGAAGTGAGGCATCAGAATCTAAAACTGGACTCGCAGGAGAGGTCCAGATCGTAGAAAGTGAGAGTGTCAGTCCTCCTGTACTTAAGTCGGCATTGTGCCTTTTGTATTAAATTCGGATGCAATTTCTGTGCTTCATCGTCAATGAGAAGGTGCAAGGTATACAGTAAACCGGAAGTGAGGCATCAGAATCTAAAACTGGACTCGCAGGAGAGGTCCAGATCGTAGAAAGTGAGAGTGTCAGTCCTCCTGTACTTAAGTCGGCATTGTGCCTTTTGTATTAAATTCGGATGCAATTTCTGTGCTTCATCGTCAATGAGAAGGTGCAAGGTATACAGTAAACCGGAAGTGAGGCATCAGAATCTAAAACTGGACTCGCAGGAGAGGTCCAGATCGTAGAAAGTGAGAGTGTCAGTCCTCCTGTACTTAAGTCGACATTGTGCCTTTTGTATTAAATTCGGATGCAATTTCTGTGCTTCATCGTCAATGCGAAGGTAGAAGGTATACAGTAAACCGGAAGTGAGGCATCAGAATCTAAAACTGGACTCGCAGGAGAGGTCCAGATCGTAGAAAGTGAGAGTGTCAGTCCTCCTGTACTTAAGTCGGCATTGTGCCTTTTGTATTAAATTCGGATGCAATTTCTGTGCTTCATCGTCAATGAGAAGGTGCAAGGTATACAGTAAACCGGAACTGAGGCATCAGAATCTACAACTGGACTCGCAGGAGAGGTCCAGATCGTAGAAAGTGAGAGTGTCAGTCCTCCTGTACTTAAGTCGGCATTGTGCCTTTTGTATTAAATTCGGATGCAATTTCTGTGCTACATCGTCAATGAGAATGTGCAAGGTATACAGTTATCCGGAAGTGATTCATCAGAATCTAAAACTGGACTCGCAGGAGATGTCCAGATCGTAGAAGGTGAGAGTGTCAGTCCTCCTGTACTTAAGTCGGCATTGTGCCTTTTGTATTAAATTCGGATGCAATTTCTGTGCTTCATCGTCAATGAGAAGGTGCAAGGTATACAGTAAACCGAAAGTGAGGCATCAGAATCTAAAACTGGACTCGCAGGAGAGGTCCAGATCGTAGAAAGTGAGAGTGTCAGTCCTCCTGTACTTAAGTCTGCATTGTGCCTTTTGTATTAAATTCGGATGCAATTTCTGTGCTTCATCGTCAATGAGAAGGTGCAAGGTATACAGTAAACCGGAAGTGAGGCATCAGAATCTAAAACTGGACTCGCAGGAGAGGTCCAGATCGTAGAAAGTGAGAGTGTCAGTCCTCCTGTACTTAAGTCGGCATTGTGCCTTTTGTATTAAATTCGGATGCAATTTCTGTGCTTCATCGTCAATGAGAAGGTGCAAAGTATACAGTAAACCGGAAGTGAGGCATCAGAATCTAAAACTGGACTCGCAGGAGAGGTCCAGATCGTAGAAAGTGAGAGTGTTAGTCCTCCTGTACTTAAGTCGGCATTGTGCCTTTTGTATTAAATTCGGATGCAATTTCTGTGCTTCATCGTCAATGAGAAGGTGCAAGGTATACAGTTATCCGGAAGTGATTCATCAGAATCTAAAACTGGGCTCGCAGGAGAGGTCCAGATCGTATAAAGTGATAGTGTCAGTCCTCCTGTACTTAAGTCGGCATTGTGCCTTTTGCATTAAATTCGGATTTAATTTCTGTGCTTCATCGTCAATGAGAAGGTGCAAGGTATACAGTTATCCGGAAGTGATTCATCAGAATCTAAAACTGGACTCGCAGGAGAGGTCCAGATCGTAGAAAGTGAGAGTGTCAGTCCTCCTGTACTTAAGTCGGCATTGTGCCTTTTGTATTAAATTCGGATGCAATTTCTGTGCTTCATAGTCAATGAGAAGGTGCAAGGTATACAGTAAACCGGAAGTGAGGCATCAGAATCTAAAACTGGACTCGCAGGAGAGGTCCAGATCGTAGAGAGTGAGAGTGTCAGTCCTCCTGTACTTAAGTCGGCTTTGTGCCTTTTGTATTAAATTCGGATGCAATTTCTGTGCTTCATCGTCAATGAGAAGGTGCAAGGTATACAGTAAACCGGAAGTGAGGCATCAGAATCTAAAACTGGACTCGCAGGAGAGGTCCAGATCGTAGAAAGTGAGAGTGTCAGTCCTCCTGTACTTAAGTCGACATTGTGCCTTTTGTATTAAATTCGGATGCAATTTCTGTGCTTCATCGTCAATGCGAAGGTGGAAGGTATACAGTAAACCGGAAGTGAGGCATCAGAATCTAAAACTGGACTCGTTGGAGAGGTCCAGATCGTAGAAAGTGAGAGTGTCAGTCCTCCTGTACTTAAGTCGGCATTGTGCCTTTTGTATTAAATTCGGATGCAATTTCTGTGCTTCATCGTCAATGAGAAGGTGCAAGGTATACAGTAAACCGGAAGTGAGGCAACAGAATCTGAAACTGGACTCGCAGGAGAGGTCCAGATCGTAGAAAGTGAGAGTGTCAGTCCTCCTGTACTTAAGTCGGCATTGTGCCTTTTGTATTAAATTCGGATGCAATTTCTGTGCTTCATCGTCAATGAGAAGGTGCAAGGTATACAGTAAACCGGAAGTGAGGCATCAGAATCTAAAACTGGACTCGCAGGAGAGGTCCAGATCGTAGAAAGTGAGAGTGTCAGTCCTCCTGTACTTAAGTCGGCATTGTGCCCTTTGTATTAAATTCGGATGCAATTTCTGTGCTTCATCGTCAATGAGAAGGTGCAAGGTATACAGTAAACCGGAAGTGAGGCATCTGAATCTAAAACTGGACTCGCAGGAGAGGTCCAGATCGTAGAAAGTGAGAGTGTCAGTCCTCCTGTACTTAAGTCGGCATTGTGCCTTTTGTATTAAAGTCGGATGCAATTTCTGTTCTTCATCGTCAATGAGAAGGTGCAAGGTATACAGTAAACCGGAAGTGAGGCATCAGAATCTAAAACTGGACTCGCAGGAGAGGTCCAGATCGTAGAAAGTGAGAGTGTCAGTCCTCCTGTACTTAAGTCGGCATTGTGCCTTTTGTATTAAATTCGGATGCAATTTCTGTCCTTCATCGTCAATGAGAAGGTGCAAGGTATACAGTAAACCGGAAGTGAGGCATCAGAATCTAAAACTGGACTCGCAGGAGAGGTCCAGATCGTAGAAAGTGAGAGTGTCAGTCCTCCTGTACTTAAGTCGGCATTGTGCTATTTGTATTAAATTCGGATGCAATTTCTGTGCTTCATCGTCAATGAGAAGGTGCAAGGTATACAGTAAACCGGAAGTGAGGCATCAGAATCTAAAACTGGACTCGCAGGAGAGGTCCAGATCGTAGAAAGTGAGAGTGTCAGTCCTCCTGTACTTAAGTCGGCATTGTGCCTTTTGTATTAAATTCGGATGCAATTTCTGTGCTTCATCGTCAATGAGAAGGTGCAAGGTATACAGTAAACCGGAAGTGAGGCATCAGAATCTAAAACTGGACTCGCAGGAGAGGTCCAGATCGTAGAAAGTGAGAGTGTCAGTCCTCCTGTACTTAAGTCGGCATTGTGCCTTTTGTATTAAATTCGGATGCAATTTCTGTGCTTCATCGTCAATGAGAAGGTGCAAGGTATACAGTAAACCGGAAGTGAGGCATCAGAATCTAAAACTGGACTCGCAGGAGAGGTCCAGATCGTAGAAAGTGAGAGTGTCAGTCCTCCTATACTTAAGTCGACATTGTGCCTTTTGTATTAAATTCGGATGCAATTTCTGTGCTTCATCGTCAATGCGAAGGTAGAAGGTATACAGTAAACCGGAAGTGAGGCATCAGAATCTAAAACTGGACTCGCAGGAGAGGTCCAGATCGTAGAAAGTGAGAGTGTCAGTCCTCCTGTACTTAAGTCGGCATTGTGCCTTTTGTATTAAATTCGGATGCAATTTCTGTGCTTCATCGTCAATGAGAAGGTGCAAGGTATACAGTAAACCGGAAGTGAGGCATCAGAATCTACAACTGGCCTCGCAGGAGAGGTCCAGATCATAGAAAGTGAGAGTGTCAGTCCTCCTGTACTTAAGTCGGCATTGTGCCTTTTGTATTAAATTCGGATGCAATTTCTGTGCTTCATCGTCAATGAGAAGGTGCAAGGTATACAGTTATCCGGAAGTGATTCATCAGAATCTAAAACTGGAATCGCAGGAGAGGTCCAGATCGTAGAAAGTGAGAGTGTCAGTCCTCCTGTACTTAAGTCGGCATGGTGCCTTTTGTATTAAATTCGGATGCAATTTCTGTGCTTCATCGTCAATGAGAAGGTGCAAGGTATACAGTAAACCGGAAGTGAGGCATCAGAATCTAAAACTGGACTCGCAGGAGAGGTCCAGATCGTAGAAAGTGAGAGTGTCAGTCCTCCTGTACTTAAGTCGGCATTGTGCCTTTTGTATTAAATTCGGATGCAATTTCTGTGCTTCATCGTCAATGAGAAGGTGCAAGGTATACGGTAAACCGGAAGTGAGGCATCAGAATCTAAAACTGGACTCGCAGGAGAGGTCCAGATCGTAGAAAGTGAGAGTGTCAGTCCTCCTGTACTTAAGTCGGCACTGTGCCTTTTGTATTAAATTCGGCTGCAATTTCTGTGCTTCATCGTCAATGAGAAGGTGCAAGGTATACAGTAAACCGGAAGTGATTCATCAGAATCTAAAACTGGACTCGCAGGAGAGGTCCAGATCGTAGAAAGTGAGCGTGTCAGTCCTCCTGTACTTATGTCGGCATTGTGCCTTTTGTATTAAATTCGGATGCAATTTCTGTGCTTCATCGTCAATGAGAAGGTGCAAGGTATACAGTAAACCGAAAGTGAGGCATCAGAATCTAAAACTGGACTCGTAGGAGAGGTCCAGATCGTAGAAAGTGAGAGTGTCAGTCCTCCTGTACTTAAGTCGGCATTGTGCCTTTTGTATTAAATTCGGATGCAATTTCTGTGCTTCATCGTCAATGAGAAGGTGCAAGGTATACAGTAAACCGGAAGTGAGGAATCAGAATCAAAAACTGGACTCGCAGGAGAGGTCCAGATCGTAGAAAGTGAGAGTGTCAGTCCTCCTGTACTTAAGTCGGCATTGTGCCTTTTGTATTAAATTCGGATGCAATTTCTGTGCTTCATCGTCAATGAGAAGGTGCAAGGTATACAGTTATCCGGAAGTGATTCATCAGAATCTAAAACTGGACTCGCAGGAGAGGTCCAGATCGTAGAAAGTGAGAGTGTCAGTCCTCCTGTACTTAAGTCGGCATTGTGCCTTTTGTATTAACTTCGGATGCAATTTCTGTGCTTCATCGTCAATGAGAAGGTGCAAGGTATACAGTTATCCGGAAGTGATTCATCAGAATCTAAAACTGGACTCGCAGGAGAGGTCCAGATCGTAGAAAGTGAGAGTGTCAGTCCTCCTGTACTTAAGTCGGCATTGTGCCTTTTGTATTAAATTCGGATGCAATTTCTGTGCTTCATCGTCAATGAGAAGGTGCAAGGTATACAGTTAACCGGAAGTGAGGCATCAGAATCTAAAACTGGACTCGCAGGAGAGGTCCAGATCGTAGAAAGTGAGAGTGTGAGTCCTCCTTTACTTAAGTCGGCATTGTGCCTTTTGTATTAAATTCGGATGCAATTTCTGTGCTTCATCGTCAATGAGACGGTGCAAGGTAGACAGTAAACCGGAAGTGAGGCATCAGAATCTAAAACTGGACTCGCAGGAGAGGTCCAGATCGTAGAAAGTGAGAGTGTCAGTCCTCCTGTACTTAAGTCGGCATTGTGCCTTTTGTATTAAATTCGGATGCAATTTCTGTGCTTCATCGTCAATGAGAAGATGCAAGGTATACAGTAAACCGGAAGTGAGGCATCAGAATCTAAAACTGGACTCGCAGGAGAGGTCCAGATCGTAGAAAGTGAGAGTGTCAGTCCTCCTGTACTTAAGTCGGCATTGTGCCTTTTGTATTAAATTCGGATGCAATTTCTGTGCTTCATCGTCAATGAGAAGGTGCAAGGTATACAGTAAACCGGAAGCGAGGCATCAGAATCTAAAACTGGACTCGCAGGAGAGGTCCAGATCGTAGAAAGTGAGAGTGTCAGTCCTCCTGTACTTAAGTCGGCATTGTGCCTTTTGTATTAAATTCGGATGCAATTTCTGTGCTTCATCGTCAATGAGAAGGTGCAAGGTATACAGTTATCCGGAAGTGATTCATCAGAATCTAAAACTGGACTCGCAGGAGAGGTCCAGATCGTAGAAAGTGAGAGTGTCAGTCCTCCTGTACTTAAGTCGGCATTGTGCCTTTTGTATTAAATTCGGATGCAATTTCTGTGCTTCATCGTCAATGAGAAGGTGCAAGGTATACAGTTATCCGGAAGTGATTCATCAGAATCTAAAACTGGACTCTCAGGAGAGGTCCAGATCGTAGAAAGTGAGAGTGTCAGTCCTCCTGTACTTAAGTCGGCATTGTGCCTTTTGTATTAAATTCGGATGCAATTTCTGTGCTTCATCGTCAATGAGAAGGTGCAAGGTATACAGTTAACCGGAAGTGAGGCATCAGAATCTAAAACTGGACTCGCAGGAGAGGTCCAGATCGTAGAAAGTGAGAGTGTGAGTCCTCCTTTACTTAAGTCGGCATTGTGCCTTTTGTATTAAATTCGGATGCAATTTCTGTGCTTCATCGTCAATGAGAAGGTGCAAGGTATACAGTATACCGGAAGTGAGGCATCAGAATCTAAAACTGGACTCGCAGGAGAGGTCCAGATCGTAGAAAGTGAGAGTGTCAGTCCTCCTGTACTTAAGTCGACATTGTGCCTTTTGTATTAAATTCGGATGCAATTTCTGTGCTTCATCGTCAATGCGAAGGTGGAAGGTATACAGTAAACCGGAAGTGAGGCATCAGAATCTAAAACTGGACTCGCAGGAGAGGTCCAGATCGTAGAAAGTGAGAGTGTCAGTCCTCCTGTACTTAAGTCGGCATTGTGCCTTTTGTATTAAATTCGGATGCAATTTCTGTGCTTCATCGTCAATGAGAAGGTGCAAGGTATACAGTAAACCGGAAGTGAGGCATCAGAATCTAAAACTGGACTCGCAGGAGAGGTCCAGATCGTAGAAAGTGAGAGTGTCAGTCCTCCTGTACTTAAGTTGGCATTGCGCCTTTTGTATTAAATTCGGATGCAATTTCTGTGCTTCATCGTCAATGAGAAGGTGCAAGGTATACAGTTATCCGGACGTGATTCATCAGAATCTAAAACTGGACTCACAGGAGAGGTCCAGATCGTAGAAAGTGAGAGTGTCAGTCCTCCTGTACTTAAGTCGGCATTGTGCCTTTTGTATTAAATTCGGATGCAATTTCTGTGCTTCATCGTCAATGAGAAGGTGCAAGGTATACAGTTATCCGGAAGTGATTCATCAGAATCTAAAACTGGACTCGCAGGAGAGGTCCAGATCGTAGAAAGTGAGAGTGTCAGTCCTCCTGTACTTAAGTCGGCATTGTGCCTTTTGTATTAAATTCGGATGCAATTTCTGTGCTTCATCGTCAATGAGAAGGTGCAAGGTATACAGTAAACCGGAAGTGAGGCATCAGAATCTAAAACTGGACTCGCAGGAGAGGTCCAGATCGTAGAAAGTGAGAGTGTCAGTCCTCCTGTACTTAAGTCGGCATTGTGCCTTTTGTATTAAATTCGGATGCTATTTCTGTGCTTCATCGTCAATGAGAAGGTGCAAGGGATACAGTAAACCGGAAGTGAGGCATCAGAATCTAAAACTGGACTCGCAGGAGAGGTCCAGATCGTAGAAAGTGAGAGTGTCAGTCCTCCTGTACTTAAGTCGGCATTGTGCCTTTTGTATTAAATTCGGATGCAATTTCTGTGCTTCATCGTCAATGAGAAGGTGCAAGGTATACAGTAAACCGGAAGTGAGGCATCAGAATCTAAAACTGGTCTCGCAGGAGAGGTCCAGATCGTAGAAAGTGAGAGTGTCAGTCCTCCTGTACTTAAGTCGACATTGTGCCTTTTGTATTAAATTCGGATGCAATTTCTGTGCTTCATCGTCAATGCGAAGGTGGAAGGTATACAGTAAACCGGAAGTGAGGCATCAGAATCTAAAACTGGACTCGCAGGAGAGGTCCAGATCGTAGAAAGTGAGAGTGTCAGTCCTCCTGTACTTAAGTCGGCATTGTGCCTTTTGTATTAAATTCGGATGCAATTTCTGTGCTTCATCGTCAATGAGAAGGTGCAAGGTATACAGTAAACCGGAAGTGAGGCATCAGAATCTAAAACTGGACTCGCAGGAGAGGTCCAGATCGTAGAAAGTGAGAGTGTCAGTCCTCCTGTACTTAAGTTGGCATTGCGCCTTTTGTATTAAATTCGGATGCAATTTCTGTGCTTCATCGTCAATGAGAAGGTGCAAGGTATACAGTTATCCGGAAGTGATTCATCAGAATCTAAAACTGGACTCGCAGGAGAGGTCCAGATCGTAGAAAGTGAGAGTGTCAGTCCTCCTGTACTTAAGTCGGCATTGTGCCTTTTGTATTAAATTCGGATGCAATTTCTGTGCTTCATCGTCAATGAGAAGGTGCAAGGTATACAGTTATCCGGAAGTGATTCATCAGAATCTAAAACTGGACTCGCAGGAGAGGTCCAGATCGTAGAAAGTGAGAGTGTCAGTCCTCCTGTACTTAAGTCGGCATTGTGCCTTTTGTATTAAATTCGGATGCAATTTCTGTGCTTCATCGTCAATGAGAAGGTGCAAGGTATACAGTAAACCGGAAGTGAGGCATCAGAATCTAAAACTGGACTCGCAGGAGAGGTCCAGATCGTAGAAAGTGAGAGTGTCAGTCCTCCTGTACTTAAGTCGGCATTGTGCCTTTTGTATTAAATTCGGATGCTATTTCTGTGCTTCATCGTCAATGAGAAGGTGCAAGGGATACAGTAAACCGGAAGTGAGGCATCAGAATCTAAAACTGGACTCGCAGGAGAGGTCCAGATCGTAGAAAGTGAGAGTGTCAGTCCTCCTGTACTTAAGTCGGCATTGTGCCTTTTGTATTAAATTCGGATGCAATTTCTGTGCTTCATCGTCAATGAGAAGATGCAAGGTATACAGTAAACCGGAAGTGAGGCATCAGAATCTAAAACTGGACTCGCAGGAGAGGTCCAGATCGTAGAAAGTGAGAGTGTCAGTCCTCCTGTACTTAAGTCGGCATTGTGCCTTTTGTATTAAATTCGGATGCAATTTCTGTGCTTCATCGTCAATGAGAAGGTGCAAGGTATACAGTAAACCGGAAGTGAGGCATCAGAATCTAAAACTGGACTCGCAGGAGAGGTCCAGATCGTAGAAAGTGAGAGTGTCGGTCCTCCTGTACTTAAGTCGGCATTGTGCCTTTTGTATTAAATTCGGATGCAATTTCTGTGCTTCATCGTCAATGAGAAGGTGCAAGGTATACAGTAAATCGGAAGTGAGGCATCAGAATCTAAAAGTGGACTCGCAGGAGAGGTCCAGATCGTAGAAAGTGAGAGTGTCAGTCCTCCTGTACTTATGTCGGCATTGTGCCTTTTGTATTAAATTCGGATGCAATTTCTGTGCTTCATCGTCAATGAGAAGGTGCAAGGTATACAGTAAACCGGAAGTGAGGCATCAGAATCTGAAACTGGACTCGCAGGAGAGGTCCAGATCGTAGAAAGTGAGGGTGTCAGTCCTCCTGTACTTAAGTCGGCATTGTGCCTTTTGTATTAAATTCGGATGCAATTTCTGTGCTTCATCGTCAATGAGAAGGTGCAAGGTATACAGTAAACCGGAAGTGAGGCATCAGAATCTGAAACTGGACTCGCAGGAGAGGTCCAGATCGTAGAAAGTGAGAGTGTCAGTCCTCCTGTACTTAAGTCGGCATTGTGCCTTTTGTATTAAATTCGGATGCAATTTCTGTGCTTCATCGTCAATGAGAAGGTGCAAGGTATACAGTAAACCGGAAGTGAGGCATCAGAATCTAAAACTGGACTCGCAGGAGAGGTCCAGATCGTAGAAAGTGAGAGTGTCAGTCCTCCTGTACTTAAGTCGGCATTGTGCCTTTTGTATTAAATTCGGATGCAATTTCTGTGCTTCATCGTCAATGAGAAGGTGCAAGGTATACAGTAAACCGGAAGTGAGGCATCAGAATCTAAAACTGGACTCTCAGGAGAGGTCCAGATCGTAGAAAGTGAGAGTGTCAGTCCTCCTGTACTTAAGTCGGCATTGTGCCTTTTGTATTAAATTCGGATGCAATTTCTGTGCTTCATCGTCAATGAGAAGGTGCAAGGTATACAGTAAACCGGAAGTGAGGCATCAGAATCTAAAACTGGACTCGCAGGAGAGGTCCAGATCGTAGAAAGTGAGAGTGTCAGTCCTCCTGTACTTAAGTCGGCATTGTGCCTTTTGTATTAAATTCGGATGCAATTTCTGTGCTTCATCGTCAATGAGAAGGTGCAAGGTATACAGTAAACCGGAAGTGAGGTATCAGAATCAAAAACTGGACTCGCAGGAGAGGTCCAGATCGTAGAAAGTGAGAGTGTCAGTCCTCCTGTACTTAAGTCGGCATTGTACCTTTTGTATTAAATTCGGATGCAATTTCTGTGCTTCATCGTCAATGAGAAGGTGCAACGTATACAGTAAACCGGAAGTGAGGCATCAGAATCAAAAACTGGACTCGCAGGAGAGGTCCAGATCGTAGAAAGTGAGAGTGTCAGTCCTCCTGTACTTATGTTGGCATTGCGCCTTTTGTATTAAATTCGGATGCAATTTCTGTGCTTCATCGTCAATGAGAAGGTGCAAGGTATACAGTTATCCGGAAGTGATTCATCAGAATCTAAAACTGGACTCGCAGGAGAGGTCCAGATCGTAGAAAGTGAGAGTGTCAGTCCTCCTGTACTTAAGTCGGCATTGTGCCTTTTGTATTAAATTCGGATGCAATTTCTGTGCTTCATCGTCAATGAGAAGGTGCAAGGTATACAGTTATCCGGAAGTGATTCATCAGAATCTAAAACTGGACTCGCAGGAGAGGTCCAGATCGTAGAAAGTGAGAGTGTCGGTCCTCCTGTACTTAAGTCGGCATTGTGCCTTTTGTATTAAATTCGGATGCAATTTCTGTGCTTCATCGTCAATGAGAAGGTGCAAGGTATACAGTAAATCGGAAGTGAGGCATCAGAATCTAAAACTGGACTCGCAGGAGAGGTCCAGATCGTAGAAAGTGAGAGTGTCAGTCCTCCTGTACTTATGTCGGCATTGTGCCTTTTGTATTAAATTCGGATGCAATTTCTGTGCTTCATCGTCAATGAGAAGGTGCAACGTATACAGTAAACCGGAAGTGAGGCATCAGAATCTGAAACTGGACTCGCAGGAGAGGTCCAGATCGTAGAAAGTGAGTGTGTCAGTCCTACTGTACTTAAGTCGGCATTGTGCCTTTTGTATTAAATTCGGATGCAATTTCTGTGCTTCATCGTCAATGAGAAGGTGCAAGGTATACAGTAAACCGGAAGTGAGGCATCAGAATCTGAAACTGGACTCGCAGGAGAGGTCCAGATCGTAGAAAGTGAGAGTGTCAGTCCTCCTGTACTTAAGTCGGCATTGTGCCTTTTGTATTAAATTCGGATGCAATTTCTGTGCTTCATCGTCAATGAGAAGGTGCAAGGTATACAGTAAACCGGAAGTGAGGCATCAGAATCTAAAACTGGACTCGCAGGAGAGGTCCAGATCGTAGAAAGTGAGAGTGTCAGTCCTCCTGTACTTAAGTCGGCATTGTGCCTTTTGTATTAAATTCGGATGCAATTTCTGTGCTTCATCGTCAATGAGAAGGTGCAAGGTATACAGTAAACCGGAAGTGAGGCATCAGAATCTAAAACTGGACTCTCAGGAGAGGTCCAGATCGTAGAAAGTGAGAGTGTCAGTCCTCCTGTACTTAAGTCGGCATTGTGCCTTTTGTATTAAATTCGGATGCAATTTCTGTGCTTCATCGTCAATGAGAAGGTGCAAGGTATACAGTAAACCGGAAGTGAGGCATCAGAATCTAAAACTGGACTCGCAGGAGAGGTCCAGATCGTAGAAAGTGAGAGTGTCAGTCCTCCTGTACTTAAGTCGGCATTGTGCCTTTTGTATTAAATTCGGATGCAATTTCTGTGCTTCATCGTCAATGAGAAGGTGCAAGGTATACAGTAAACCGGAAGTGAGGCATCAGAATCTAAAACAGGACTCGCAGGAGAGGTCCAGATCGTAGAAAGTGAGAGTGTCAGTCCTCCTGTACTTAAGTCGGCATTGTGCCTTTTGTATTAAATTCGGATGCAATTTCTGTGCTTCATCGTCAATGAGAAGGTGCAAGGTATACAGTAAACCGGAAGTGAGGCATCAGAATCTATAACTGGACTCGCAGGAGAGGTCCAGATCGTAGAAAGTGAGAGTGTCAGTCCTCCTGTACTTGAGTCGGCATTGTGCCTTTTGTATTAAATTCGGATACAATTTCTGTGCTTCATCGTCAATGAGAAGGTGCAAGGTATAAAGTAAACCGGAAGTGAGGCATCAGAATCTAAAACTGGACTCGCAGGAGAGGTCCAGATCGTAGAAAGTGAGAGTGTCAGTCCTCCGGTACTTATGTCGGCATTGTGCCTTTTGTATTACATTCGGATGCAATTTCCGTGCTTCATCGTCAATGAGAAGGTGCAAGGTATACAGTAAACCGGACGTGAGGCATCAGAATCTAAAACTGGACTCGCAGGAGAGGTCCAGATCGTAGAAAGTGAGAGTGTCAGTCCTCCTGTACTTAAGTCGGCATTGTGCCTTTTGTATTAAATTCGGATGCAATTTCTGTGCTTCATCGTCAATGAGAAGGTGCAAGGTATACAGTAAACCGTAAGTGAGGCATCAGAATCTAAAACTGGACTCGCAGGAGAGGTCCAGATCGTAGAAAGTGAGAGTGTCAGTCCTCCTGTACTTAAGTCGGCATTGTGCCTTTTGTATTAAATTCGGATGCAATTTCTGTGCTTCATCGTCAATGCGAAGGTGCAAGGTATACAGTAAACCGGAAGTGAGGCATCAGAACATAAAACTGGACTCGCAGGAGAGGTCCAGATCGTAGTAAGAGAGAGTGTCAGTCCTCCTGTACTTACGTCGGCATTGTGCCTTTTGTATTAAATTCGGATGCAATTTCTGTGCTTCATCGTCAATGAGAGGTTGCAAGGTATACAGTAAACCGGAAGTGAGGCATCAGAATCTAAAACTGGACTCGCAGGAGAGGTCCAGATCGTAGAAAGTGAGAGTGTCAGCCCTCCTGTACTTAAGTCGGCATTGTGCCTTTTGTATTAAATTCGGATGCAATTTCTGTGCTTCATCGTCAATGAGAAGGTGCAAGGTATACAGTAAACCGGAAGTGAGGCATCAGAATCTAAAACTGGACTCGCAGGAGAGGTCCAGATCGTAGAAAGTGAGAGTGTCAGTCCTCCTGTACTTAAGTCGGCATTGTGCCTTTTGTATTAAATTCGGATGCAATTTCTGTGCTTCATCGTCAATGAGAAGGTGCAAGGTATACAGTAAACCGGAAGTGAGGCATCAGAATCTAAAACTGGACTCGCAGGAGAGGTCCAGATCGTAGAAAGTGAGAGTGTCAGTCCTCCTGTACTTATGTCCGCATTGTGCCTTTTGTATTCAATTCGGATGCAATTTCTGTGCTTCATCGTCAATGAGAAGGTGCAAGGTATACAGTAAACCGGAAGTGAGGCATCAGAATCTAAAACTGGACTCGCAGGAGAGGTCCAGATCGTAGAAAGTGAGAGTGTCAGTCCTCCTGTACTTAAGTCGGCATTGTGCCTTTTGTATTAAATTCGGATGCAATTTCTGTGCTTCATCGTCAATGAGAAGGTGCAAGGTATACAGTAAACCGGAAGTGAGGCATCAGAATCTAAAACTGGACTCGCAGGAGAGGTCCAGATCGTAGAAAGTGAGAGTGTCAGTCCTCCTGTACTTAAGTCGGCATTGAGCCTTTTCTATTAAATTCGGATGCAATTTCTGTGCTTCATCGTCAATGCGAAGGTGCAAGGTATACAGTAAACCGGAAGTGAGGCATCAGAATCTAAAACTGGACTCGCAGGAGAGGTCCAGATCGTAGTAAGTGAGAGTGTCAGTCCTCCTGTACTTAAGTCGGCATTGTGCCTTTTGTATTAAATTCGGATGCAATTTCTGTGCTTCATCGTCAATGAGAAGTTGCAAGGTATACAGTAAACCGGAAGTGAGGCATCAGAATCTAAAACTGGACTCGCAGGAGAGGTCCAGATCGTAGAAAGTGAGAGTGTCAGTCCTCCTGTACTTAAGTCGGCATTGTGCCTTTTGTATTAAATTCGGATGCAATTTCTGTGCTTCATCGTCAATGAGAAGGTGCAAGGTATACAGTAAACCGGAAGTGAGGCATCAGAATCTAAAACTGGACTCGCAGGAGAGGTCCAGATCGTAGAAAGTGAGAGTGTCAGTCCTCCTGTACTTAAGTCGGCATTGTGCCTTTTGTATTAAATTCGGATGCAATTTCTGTGCTTCATCGTCAATGAGAAGGTGCAAGGTATACAGTAAACCGGAAGTGAGGCATCAGAATCTAAAACTGGACTCGCAGGAGAGGTCCAGATCGTAGAAAGTGAGAGTGTCAGTCCTCCTGTACTTAAGTCGGCATTGTGCCTTTTGTATTAAATTCGGATGCAATTTCTGTGCTTCATCGTCAATGAGAAGGTGCAAGTTATACAGTTATCCGGAAGTGATTCATCAGAATCTAAAACTGGACTCGCAGGAGAGGTCCAGATCGTAGAAAGTGAGAGTGTCAGTCCTCCTGTACTTACGTCGGCATTGTGCTATTTGTATTAAATTCGGATGCAATTTCTGTGCTTCATCGTCAATGAGAAGGTGCAAGGTATACAGTAAACCGGAAGTGAGGCATCAGAATCTAAAACTGGACTCGCAGGAGAGCTCCAGATCGTAGAAAGTGAGAGTGTCAGTCCTCCTGTACTTAAGTCGGCATTGTGCCTTTTGTATTAAATTCGGATGCAATTTCTGTGCTTCATCGTCAATGAGAAGGTGCAAGGTATACAGTAAACCGGAAGTGAGGCATCAGAATCTAAAACTGGACTCGCAGGAGAGGTCCAGATCGTAGAAAGTGAGAGTGTCAGTCCTCCTGTACTTAAGTCGGCATTGTGCCTTTTGTATTAAATTCGGATGCTATTTCTGTGCTTCATCTCAATGAGAAGGTGCAAGGTATACAGTAAACCGGAAGTGAGGCATCAGAATCTAAAACTGGACTCGCAGGAGAGGTCCAGATCGTTGAAAGTGAGAGTGTCAGTCCTCCTGTACTTAAGTCGGCATTCTGCCTTTTGTATTAAATTCGGATGCAATTTCTGTGCTTCATCGTCAATGAGAAGGTGCAAGGTATACAGTAAACCGGAAGTGAGGCATCAGAATCTAAAACTGGACTCGCAGGAGAGGTCCAGATCGTAGAAAGTGAGAGTGTCTGTCCTCGTGTACTTAAGTCGGCATTGTGCCTTTTGTATTAAATTCGGATGCAATTTCTGTGCTTCATCGTCAATGAGAAGGTGCAAGGTATACAGTAAACCGGAAGTGAGGCATCAGAATCTAAAACTGGACTCGCAGGAGAGGTCCAGATCGTAGAAAGTGAGAGTGTCAGTCCTCCTGTACTTAAGTCGGCATTGTGCCTTTTGTATTAAATTCGGATGCTATTTCTGTGCTTCATCGTCAATGAGAAGGTGCAAGGGATACAGTAAACCGGAAGTGAGGCATCAGAATCTAAAACTGGACCCGCAGGAGAGGTCCAGATCGTAGAAAGTGAGAGTGTCAGTCCTCCTGTACTTAAGTCGGCATTGTGCCTTTTGTATTCAATTCGGATGCAATTTCTGTGCTTCATCGTCAATGAGAAGGTGCAAGGTATACAGTAAACCGGAAGTGAGGCATCAGAATCTAAAACTGGACTCGCAGGAGAGGTCCAGATCGTAGAAAGTGAGAGTGTCAGTCCTCCTGTACTTAAGTCGGCATTGTGCCTTTTGTATTAAATTCGGATGCAATTTCTGTGCTTCATCGTCAATGAGAAGGTGCAAGGTATACAGTAAACCGGAAGTGAGGCATCAGAATCTAAAACTCGACTCGCAGGAGAGGTCCAGGCCGTAGAAAGTGAGAGTGTCAGTCCTCCTGTACTTAAGTCGGCATTGTGCCTTTTGTATTAAATTCGGATGCAATTTCTGTGCTTCATCGTCAATGAGCAGGTGCAAGGTATACAGTAAACCGGAAGTGAGGCATCAGAATCTAAAACTGGACTCGCAGGAGAGGTCCAGATCGTAGAAAGTGAGAGTGTCAGTCCTCCTGTACTTAAGTCGGCATTGTGCCTTTTGTATTAAATTCGGATGCAATTTCTGTGCTTCATCGTCAATGAGAAGGTGCAAGGTATACAGTAAACCGGAAGTGAGGCATCAGAATCTAAAACTGGACTCGCAGGAGAGGTCCAGATCGTAGTAAGTGAGAGTGTCAGTCCTCCTGTACTTAAGTCGGCATTGTGCCTTTTGTATTAAATTCGGATGCAATTTCTGTGCTTCATCGTCAATGAGAAGGTGCAAGGTATACAGTAAACCGGAAGTGAGGCATCAGAATCTAAAACTGGACTCGCAGGAGAGGTCCAGATCGTAGAAAGTGAGAGTGTCAGTCCTCCTGTACTTAAGTCGGCATTGTGCCTTTTGTATTAAATTCGGATGCAATTTCTGTGCTTCATCGTCAATGAGAAGATGCAAGGTATACAGTAAACCGGAAGTGAGGCATCAGAATCTAAAACTGGACTCGCAGGAGAGGTCCAGATCGTAGAAAGTGAGAGTGTCAGTCCTCCTGTACTTAAGTCGGCATTGTGCCTTTTGTATTAAATTCGGATGCAATTTCTGTGCTTCATCGTCAATGCGAAGGTGCAAGGTATACAGTAAACCGGATGTGAGGCATCAGAATCTAAAACTGGACTCGCAGGAGAGGTCCAGATCGTAGTAAGTGAGAGTGTCAGTCCTCCTGTACTTAAGTCGGCATTGTGCCTTTTGTATTAAATTCGGATGCAATTTCTGTGCTTCATCATCAATGAGAAGTTGCAAGGTATCCAGTAAACCGGAAGTGAGGCATCAGAATCTAAAACTGGACTCGCAGGAGAGGTCCAGATCGTAGAAAGTGAGAGTGTCAGTCCTCCTGTACTTAAGTCGGCATTGTGCCTTTTGTATTAAATTCGGATGCAATTTCTGTGCTTCATCGTCAATGAGAAGGTGCAAGGTATACAGTAAACCGGAAGTGAGGCATCAGAATCTAAAACTGGACTCGCAGGAGAGGTCCAGATCGTAGAAAGTGAGAGTGTCAGTCCTCCTGTACTTAAGTCGGCATTGTGCCTTTTGTATTAAATTCGGATGCTATTTCTGTGCTTCATCTCAATGAGAAGGTGCAAGGTATACAGTAAACCGGAAGTGAGGCATCAGAATCTAAAACTGGACTCGCAGGAGAGGTCCAGATCGTTGAAAGTGAGAGTGTCAGTCCTCCTGTACTTAAGTCGGCATTCTGCCTTTTGTATTAAATTCGGATGCAATTTCTGTGCTTCATCGTCAATGAGAAGGTGCAAGGTATACAGTAAACCGGAAGTGAGGCATCAGAATCTAAAACTGGACTCGCAGGAGAGGTCCAGATCGTAGAAAGTGAGAGTGTCTGTCCTCGTGTACTTAAGTCGGCATTGTGCCTTTTGTATTAAATTCGGATGCAATTTCTGTGCTTCATCGTCAATGAGATGGTGCAAGGTATACAGTAAACCGGAAGTGAGGCATCAGAATCTAAAACTGGACTCGCAGGAGAGGTCCAGATCGTAGAAAGTGAGAGTGTCAGTCCTCCTGTACTTAAGTCGGCATTGTGCCTTTTGTATTAAATTCGGATGCAATTTCTGTGCATCATCGTCAATGAGAAGGTGCAAGGTATACAGTAAACCGGAAGTGAGGCATCAGAATCTAAAACTGGACTCGCAGGAGAGGTCCAGATCGTAGAAAGTGAGAGTGTCAGTCCTCCTGTACTTAAGTCGGCATTGTGCCTTTTGTATTAAATTCGGATGCTATTTCTGTGCTTCATCGTCAATGAGAAGGTGCAAGGGATACAGTAAACCGGAAGTGAGGCATCAGAATCTAAAACTGGACCCGCAGGAGAGGTCCAGATCGTAGAAAGTGAGAGTGTCAGTCCTCCTGTACTTAAGTCGGCATTGTGCCTTTTGTATTAAATTCGGATGCAATTTCTGTGCTTCATCGTCAATGAGAAGGTGCAAGGTATACAGTAAACCGGAAGTGAGGCATCAGAATCTAAAACTGGACTCGCAGGAGAGGTCCAGATCGTAGAAAGTGAGAGTGTCAGTCCTCCTGTACTTAAGTCGGCATTGTGCCTTTTGTATTAAATTCGGATGCAATTTCTGTGCTTCATCGTCAATGAGAAGGTGCAAGGTATACAGTAAACCGGAAGTGAGGCATCAGAATCTAAAACTGGACTCGCAGGAGAGGTCCAGGCCGTAGAAAGTGAGAGTGTCAGTCCTCCTGTACTTAAGTCGGCATTGTGCCTTTTGTATTAAATTCGGATGCAATTTCTGTGCTTCATCGTCAATGAGCAGGTGCAAGGTATACAGTAAACCGGAAGTGAGGCATCAGAATCTAAAACTGGACTCGCAGGAGAGGTCCAGATCGTAGAAAGTGAGAGTGTCAGTCCTCCTGTACTTAAGTCGGCATTGTGCCTTTTGTATTAAATTCGGATGCAATTTCTGTGCTTCATCGTCAATGAGAAGGTGCAAGGTATACAGTAAACCGGAAGTGAGGCATCAGAATCTAAAACTGGACTCGCAGGAGAGGTCCAGATCGTAGTAAGTGAGAGTGTCAGTCCTCCTGTACTTAAGTCGGCATTGTGCCTTTTGTATTAAATTCGGATGCAATTTCTGTGCTTCATCGTCAATGAGAAGGTGCAAGGTATACAGTAAACCGGAAGTGAGGCATCAGAATCTAAAACTGGACTCGCAGGAGAGGTCCAGATCGTAGAAAGTGAGAGTGTCAGTCCTCCTGTACTTAAGTCGGCATTGTGCCTTTTGTATTAAATTCGGATGCAATTTCTGTGCTTCATCGTCAATGAGAAGATGCAAGGTATACAGTAAACCGGAAGTGAGGCATCAGAATCTAAAACTGGACTCGCAGGAGAGGTCCAGATCGTAGAAAGTGAGAGTGTCAGTCCTCCTGTACTTAAGTCGGCATTGTGCCTTTTGTATTAAATTCGGATGCAATTTCTGTGCTTCATCGTCAATGCGAAGGTGCAAGGTATACAGTAAACCGGATGTGAGGCATCAGAATCTAAAACTGGACTCGCAGGAGAGGTCCAGATCGTAGTAAGTGAGAGTGTCAGTCCTCCTGTACTTAAGTCGGCATTGTGCCTTTTGTATTAAATTCGGATGCAATTTCTGTGCTTCATCATCAATGAGAAGTTGCAAGGTATCCAGTAAACCGGAAGTGAGGCATCAGAATCTAAAACTGGACTCGCAGGAGAGGTCCAGATCGTAGAAAGTGAGAGTGTCAGTCCTCCTGTACTTAAGTCGGCATTGTGCCTTTTGTATTAAATTCGGATGCAATTTCTGTGCTTCATCGTCAATGAGAAGGTGCAAGGTATACAGTAAACCGGAAGTGAGGCATCAGAATCTAAAACTGGACTCGCAGGAGAGGTCCAGATCGTAGAAAGTGAGAGTGTCAGTCCTCCTGTACTTAAGTCGGCATTGTGCCTTTTGTATTAAATTCGGATGCAATTTCTGTGCTTCATCGTCAATGAGAAGGTGCAAGGTATACAGTAAACCGGAAGTGAGGCATCAGAATCTAAAACTGGACTCGCAGGAGAGGTCCAGATCGTAGAAAGTGAGAGTGTCAGTCCTCCTGTACTTAAGTCGGCATTGTGCCCTTTGTATTAAATTCGGATGCAATTTCTGTGCTTCATCGTCAATGAGAAGGTGCAAGGTATACAGTAAACCGGAAGTGAGGCATCAGAATCTAAAACTCGACTCGCAGGAGAGGTCCAGATCGTAGAAAGTGAGAGTGTCAGTCCTCCTGTACTTAAGTCGGCATTGTGCCTTTTGTATTAAATTCGGATGCAATTTCCGTGCTTCATCGTCAATGAGAAGGTGCAAGGTATACAGTAAACCGGAAGTGAGGCATCAGAATCTAAAACTGGACTCGCAGGAGAGGTCCAGATCGTAGAAAGTGAGAGTGTCAGTCCTCCTGTACTTAAGTCGGCATTGTGCCTTTTGTAATAAATTCGGATGCAATTTCTGTGCTTCATCGTCAATGAGAAGGTGCAAGGTATACAGTAAACCGGAAGTGAGGCATCAGAATCTAAAACTGGACTCGCAGGAGAGGTCCGGATCGTAGAAAGTGAGAGTGTCAGTCCTCCTGTACTTAAGTCGGCATTGTGCCTTTTGTATTAAATTCGGATGCAATTTCTGTGCTTCATCGTCAATGCGCAGGTGCAAGGTATACAGTAAACCGGAAGTGAGGCATCAGAATCTAAAACTGGACTCGCAGGAGAGGTCCAGATCGTAGTAAGTGAGAGTGTCAGTTCTCCTGTACTTAAGTCGGCATTGTGCCTTTTGTATTAAATTCGGATGCAATTTCTGTGCTTCATCGTCAATGAGAAGTTGCAAGGTATACAGTAAACCGGAAGTGAGGCATCAGAATCTAAAACTGGACTCGCAGGAGAGGTCCAGATCGTAGAAAGTGAGAGTGTCAGTCCTCCTGTACTTAAGTCGGCATTGTGCCTTTTGTATTAAATTCGGATGCAATTTCTGTGCTTCATCGTCAATGAGAAGGTGCAAGGTATACAGTAAACCGGAAGTGAGGCATCAGAATCTAAAACTGGACTCGCAGGAGAGGTCCAGATCGTAGAAAGTGAGAGTGTCAGTCCTCCTGTACTTAAGTCGGCATTGTGCCTTTTGTATTAAATTCGGATGCAATTTCTGTGCTTCATCGTCAATGAGAAGGTGCAAGGTATACAGTAAACCGGAAGTGAGGCATCAGAATCTAAAACTGGACTCGCAGGAGAGGTCCAGATCGTAGAAAGTGAGAGTGTCAGTCCTCCTGTACTTAAGTCGGCATTGTGCCTTTTGTATTAAATTCGGATGCAATTTCTGTGCTTCATCGTCAATGAGAAGGTGCAAGGTATACAGTAAACCGGAAGTGAGGCATCAGAATCTAAAACTGGACTCGCAGGAGAGGTCCAGATCGTAGAAAGTGAGAGTGTCGGTCCTCCTGTACTTAAGTCGGCATTGTGCCTTTTGTATTAAATTCGGATGCAATTTCTGTGCTTCATCGTCAATGAGAAGGTGCAAGGTATACAGTAAATCGGAAGTGAGGCATCAGAATCTAAAAGTGGGATCGCAGGAGAGGTCCAGATCGTAGAAAGTGAGAGTGTCAGTCCTCCTGTACTTATGTCGGCATTGTGCCTTTTGTATTAAATTCGGATGCAATTTCTGTGCTTCATCGTCAATGAGAAGGTGCAAGGTATACAGTAAACCGGAAGTGAGGCATCAGAATCTGAAACTGGACTCGCAGGAGAGGTCCAGATCGTAGAAAGTGAGGGTGTCAGTCCTCCTGTACTTAAGTCGGCATTGTGCCTTTTGTATTAAATTCGGATGCAATTTCTGTGCTTCATCGTCAATGAGAAGGTGCAAGGTATACAGTAAACCGGAAGTGAGGCATCAGAATCTGAAACTGGACTCGCAGGAGAGGTCCAGATCGTAGAAAGTGAGAGTGTCAGTCCTCCTGTACTTAAGTCGGCATTGTGCCTTTTGTATTAAATTCGGATGCAATTTCTGTGCTTCATCGTCAATGAGAAGGTGCAAGGTATACAGTAAACCGGAAGTGAGGTATCAGAATCTAAAACTGGACTCGCAGGAGAGGTCCAGATCGTAGAAAGTGAGAGTGTCAGTCCTCCTGTACTTAAGTCGGCATTGTGCCTTTTGTATTAAATTCGGATGCAATTTCTGTGCTTCATCGTCAATGAGAAGGTGCAAGGTATACAGTAAACCGGAAGTGAGGCATCAGAATCTAAAACTGGACTCGCAGGAGAGGTCCAGATCGTAGAAAGTGAGAGTGTCAGTCCTCCTGTACTTAAGTCGGCATTGTGCCTTTTGTATTAAATTCGGATGCAATTTCTGTGCTTCATCGTCAATGAGAAGGTGCAAGGTATACAGTAAACCGGAAGTGAGGCATCAGAATCTAAAACTGGACTCGCAGGAGAGGTCCAGATCGTAGAAAGTGAGAGTGTCGGTCCTCCTGTACTTAAGTCGGCATTGTGCCTTTTGTATTAAATTCGGATGCAATTTCTGTGCTTCATCGTCAATGAGAAGGTGCAAGGTATACAGTAAATCGGAAGTGAGGCATCAGAATCTAAAAGTGGGATCGCAGGAGAGGTCCAGATCGTAGAAAGTGAGAGTGTCAGTCCTCCTGTACTTATGTCGGCATTGTGCCTTTTGTATTAAATTCGGATGCAATTTCTGTGCTTCATCGTCAATGAGAAGGTGCAAGGTATACAGTAAACCGGAAGTGAGGCATCAGAATCTGAAACTGGACTCGCAGGAGAGGTCCAGATCGTAGAAAGTGAGAGTGTCAGTCCTCCTGTACTTAAGTCGGCATTGTGCCTTTTGTATTAAATTCGGATGCAATTTCTGTGCTTCATCGTCAATGAGTAGGTGCAAGGTATACAGTAAACCGGAAGTGAGGCATCAGAATCTGAAACTGGACTCGCAGGAGAGGTCCAGATTGTAGAAAGTGAGAGTGTCAGTCCTCCTGTACTTAAGTCGGCATTGTGCCTTTTGTATTAAATTCGGATGCAATTTCTGTGCTTCATCGTCAATGAGAAGGTGCAAGGTATACAGTAAACCGGAAGTGAGGCATCAGAATCTAAAACTGGACTCGCAGGAGAGGTCCAGATCGTAGAAAGTGAGAGTGTCAGTCCTCCTGTACTTAAGTCGGCATTGTGCCTTTTGTATTAAATTCGGATGCAATTTCTGTGCTTCATCGTCAATGAGAAGGTGCAAGGTATACAGTAAACCGGAAGTGAGGCATCAGAATCTAAAACTGGACTCTCAGGAGAGGTCCAGATCGTAGAAAGTGAGAGTGTCAGTCCTCCTGTACTTAAGTCGGCATTGTGCCTTTTGTATTAAATTCGGATGCAATTTCTGTGCTTCATCGTCAATGAGAAGGTGCAAGGTATACAGTAAACCGGAAGTGAGGCATCAGAATCTAAAACTGGACTCGCAGGAGAGGTCCAGATCGTAGAAAGTGAGAGTGTCAGTCCTCCTGTACTTAAGTCGGCATTGTGCCTTTTGTATTAAATTCGGATGCAATTTCTGTGCTTCATCGTCAATGAGAAGGTGCAAGGTATACAGTAAACCGGAAGTGAGGCATCAGAATCAAAAACTGGACTCGCAGGAGAGGTCCAGATCGTAGAAAGTGAGAGTGTCAGTCCTCCTGTACTTAAGTCGGCATTGTGCCTTTTGTATTAAATTCGGATGCAATTTCTGTGCTTCATCGTCAATGAGAAGGTGCAACGTATACAGTAAACCGGAAGTGAGGCATCAGAATCAAAAACTGGACTCGCAGGAGAGGTCCAGATCGTAGAAAGTGAGAGTGTCAGTCCTCCTGTACTTATGTTGGCATTGCGCCTTTTGTATTAAATTCGGATGCAATTTCTGTGCTTCATCGTCAATGAGAAGGTGCAAGGTATACAGTTATCCGGAAGTGATTCATCAGAATCTAAAACTGGACTCGCAGGAGAGGTCCAGATCGTAGAAAGTGAGAGTGTCAGTCCTCCTGTACTTAAGTCGGCATTGTGCCTTTTGTATTAAATTCGGATGCAATTTCTGTGCTTCATCGTCAATGAGAAGGTGCAAGGTATACAGTTATCCGGAAGTGATTCATCAGAATCTAAAACTGGACTCGCAGGAGAGGTCCAGATCGTAGAAAGTGAGAGTGTCAGTCCTCCTGTACTTAAGTCGGCATTGTGCCTTTTGTATTAAATTCGGATGCAATTTCTGTGCTTCATCGTCAATGAGAAGGTGCAAGGTATACAGTAAACCGGAAGTGAGGCATCAGAATCTAAAACTGGACTCGCAGGAGAGGTCCAGATCGTAGAAAGTGAGAGTGTCAGTCCTCCTGTACTTAAGTCGGCATTGTGCCTTTTGTATTAAATTCGGATGATATTTCTGTGCTTCATCGTCAATGAGAAGGTGCAAGGGATACAGTAAACCGGAAGTGAGGCATCAGAATCTAAAACTGGACTCGCAGGAGAGGTCCAGATCGTAGAAAGTGAGAGTGTCAGTCCTCCTGTACTTAAGTCGGCATTGTGCCTTTTGTATTAAATTCGGATGCAATTTCTGTGCTTCATCGTCAATGAGAAGATGCAAGGTATACAGTAAACCGGAAGTGAGGCATCAGAATCTAAAACTGGACTCGCAGGAGAGGTCCAGATCGTAGAAAGTGAGAGTGTCAGTCCTCCTGTACTTAAGTCGGCATTGTGCCTTTTGTATTAAATTCGGATGCAATTTCTGTGCTTCATCGTCAATGAGAAGGTGCAAGGTATACAGTAAACCGGAAGTGAGGCATCACAATCTAAAACTGGACTCGCAGGAGAGGTCCAGATCGTAGAAAGTGAGAGTGTCGGTCCTCCTGTACTTAAGTCGGCATTGTGCCTTTTGTATTAAATTCGGATGCAATTTCTGTGCTTCATCGTCAATGAGAAGGTGCAAGGTATACAGTAAATCGGAAGTGAGGCATCAGAATCTAAAACTGGACTCGCAGGAGAGGTCCAGATCGTAGAAAGTGAGAGTGTCAGTCCTCCTGTACTTATGTCGGCATTGTGCCTTTTGTATTAAATTCGGATGCAATTTCTGTGCTTCATCGTCAATGAGAAGGTGCAAGGTATACAGTAAACCGGAAGTGAGGCATCAGAATCTGAAACTGGACTCGCAGGAGAGGTCCAGATCGAAGAAAGTGAGTGTGTCAGTCCTCCTGTACTTAAGTCGGCATTGTGCCTTTTGTATTAAATTCGGATGCAATTTCTGTGCTTCATCGTCAATGAGAGGGTGCAAGGTATACAGTAAACCGGAAGTGAGGCATCAGAATCTAAAACTGGACTCGCAGGAGAGGTCCAGATCGTAGAAAGTGAGAGTGTCAGTCCTCCTGTACTTCAGTCGGCATTGTGCCTTTTGTATTAAATTCGGATGCAATTTCTGTGCTTCTTCGTCAATGAGAAGGTGCAAGGTATACAGTAAACCGGAAGTGAGGCATCAGAATCTAAAACTGGACTCGCAGGAGAGGTCCAGATCGTAGAAAGTGAGAGTGTCAGTCCTCCTGTACTTAAGTCGGCATTGTGCCTTTTGTATTAAATTCGGATGCAATTTCTGTGCTTCATCGTCAATGAGAAGGTGCAAGGTATACAGTTATCCGGAAGTGATTCATCAGAATCTAAAACTGGACTCGCAGGAGAGGTCCAGATCGTAGAAAGTGAGAGTGTCAGTCCTCCTGTACTTAAGTCGGCATTGTGCCTTTTGTATTAAATTCGGATGCAATTTCTGTGCTTCATCGTCAATGAGAAGGTGCAAGGTATACAGTAAACCGGAAGTGAGGCATCAGAATCTAAAACTGGACTCGCAGGAGAGGTCCAGATCGTAGAAAGTGAGAGTGTCAGTCCTCCTGTACTTAAGTCGGCATTGTGCCTTTTGTATTAAATTCGGATGATATTTCTGTGCTTCATCGTCAATGAGAAGGTGCAAGGGATACAGTAAACCGGAAGTGAGGCATCAGAATCTAAAACTGGACTCGCAGGAGAGGTCCAGATCGTAGAAAGTGAGAGTGTCAGTCCTCCTGTACTTAAGTCGGCATTGTGCCTTTTGTATTAAATTCGGATGCAATTTCTGTGCTTCATCGTCAATGAGAAGATGCAAGGTATACAGTAAACCGGAAGTGAGGCATCAGAATCTAAAACTGGACTCGCAGGAGAGGTCCAGATCGTAGAAAGTGAGAGTGTCAGTCCTCCTGTACTTAAGTCGGCATTGTGCCTTTTGTATTAAATTCGGATGCAATTTCTGTGCTTCATCGTCAATGAGAAGGTGCAAGGTATACAGTAAACCGGAAGTGAGGCATCACAATCTAAAACTGGACTCGCAGGAGAGGTCCAGATCGTAGAAAGTGAGAGTGTCGGTCCTCCTGTACTTAAGTCGGCATTGTGCCTTTTGTATTAAATTCGGATGCAATTTCTGTGCTTCATCGTCAATGAGAAGGTGCAAGGTATACAGTAAATCGGAAGTGAGGCATCAGAATCTAAAACTGGACTCGCAGGAGAGGTCCAGATCGTAGAAAGTGAGAGTGTCAGTCCTCCTGTACTTATGTCGGCATTGTGCCTTTTGTATTAAATTCGGATGCAATTTCTGTGCTTCATCGTCAATGAGAAGGTGCAAGGTATACAGTAAACCGGAAGTGAGGCATCAGAATCTGAAACTGGACTCGCAGGAGAGGTCCAGATCGAAGAAAGTGAGTGTGTCAGTCCTCCTGTACTTAAGTCGGCATTGTGCCTTTTGTATTAAATTCGGATGCAATTTCTGTGCTTCATCGTCAATGAGAAGGTGCAAGGTATACAGTAAACCGGAAGTGAGGCATCTGAATCTGAAACTGGACTCGCAGGAGAGGTCCAGATCGTAGAAAGTGAGAGTGTCAGTCCTCGTGTACTTAAGTCGGCATTGTGCCTTTTGTATTAAATTCGGATGCAATTTCTGTGCTTCATCGTCAATGAGAAGGTGCAAGGTATACAGTAAACCGGAAGTGAGGCATCAGAATCTAAAACTGGACTCGCAGGAGAGGTCCAGATCGTAGAAAGTGAGAGTGTCAGTCCTCCTGTACTTAAGTCGGCATTGTGCCTTTTGTATTAAATTCGGATGCAATTTCTGTGCTTCATCGTCAATGAGAAGGTGCAAGGTATACAGTAAACCGGAAGTGAGGCATCAGAATCTAAAACTGGACTCTCAGGAGAGGTCCAGATCGTAGAAAGTGAGAGTGTCAGTCCTCCTGTACTTAAGTCGGCATTGTGCCTTTTGTATTAAATTCGGATGCAATTTCTGTGCTTCATCGTCAATGAGAAGGTGCAAGGTATACAGTAAACCGGAAGTGAGGCATCAGAATCTAAAACTGGACTCGCAGGAGAGGTCCAGATCGTAGAAAGTGAGAGTGTCAGTCCTCCTGTACTTAAGTCGGCATTGTGCCTTTTGTATTAAATTCGGATGCAATTTCTGTGCTTCATCGTCAATGAGAAGGTGCAAGGTATACAGTAAACCGGAAGTGAGGCATCAGAATCAAAAACAGGACTCGCAGGAGAGGTCCAGATCGTAGAAAGTGAGAGTGTCAGTCCTCCTGTACTTAAGTCGGCATTGTGCCTTTTGTATTAAATTCGGATGCAATTTCTGTGCTTCATCGTCAATGAGAAGGTGCAAGGTATACAGTAAACCGGAAGTGAGGCATCAGAATCTAAAACTGGACTCGCAGGAGAGGTCCAGATCGTAGAAAGTGAGAGTGTCAGTCCTCCTGTACTTAAGTCGGCATTGTGCCTTTTGTATTAAATTCGGATACAATTTCTGTGCTTCATCGTCAATGAGAAGGTGCAAGGTATAAAGTAAACCGGAAGTGAGGCATCAGAATCTAAAACTGGACTCGCAGGAGAGGTCCAGATCGTAGAAAGTGAGAGTGTCAGTCCTCCTGTACTTATGTCGGCATTCTGCCTTTTGTATTAAATTCGGATGCAATTTCCGTGCTTCATCGTCAATGAGAAGGTGCAAGGTATACAGTAAACCGGACGTGAGGCATCAGAATCTAAAACTGGACTCGCAGGAGAGGTCCAGATCGTAGAAAGTGAGAGTGTCAGTCCTCCTGTACTTAAGTCGGCATTGTGCCTTTTGTATTAAATTCGGATGCAATTTCTGTGCTTCATCGTCAATGAGAAGGTGCAAGGTATACAGTAAACCGTAAGTGAGGCATCAGAATCTAAAACTGGACTCGCAGGAGAGGTCCAGATCGTAGAAAGTGAGAGTGTCAGTCCTCCTGTACTTACGTCGGCATTGTGCCTTTTGTATTAAATTCGGATGCAATTTCTGTGCTTCATCGTCAATGCGAAGGTGCAAGGTATACAGTAAACCGGAAGTGAGGCATCAGAACCTAAAACTGGACTCGCAGGAGAGGTCCAGATCGTAGTAAGTGAGAGTGTCAGTCCTCCTGTACTTAAGTCGGCATTGTGCCTTTTGTATTAAATTCGGATGCAATTTCTGTGCTTCATCGTCAATGAGAGGTTGCAAGGTATACAGTAAACCGGAAGTGAGGCATCAGAATCTAAAACTGGACTCGCAGGAGAGGTCCAGATCGTAGAAAGTGAGAGTGTCAGCCCTCCTGTACTTAAGTCGGCATTGTGCCTTTTGTATTAAATTCGGATGCAATTTCTGTGCTTCATCGTCAATGAGAAGGTGCAAGGTATACAGTAAACCGGAAGTGAGGCATCAGAATCTAAAACTGGACTCGCAGGAGAGGTCCAGATCGTAGAAAGTGAGAGTGTCAGTCCTCCTGTACTTAAGTCGGCATTGTGCCTTTTGTATTAAATTCGGATGCAATTTCTGTGCTTCATCGTCAATGAGAAGGTGCAAGGTATACAGTAAACCGGAAGTGAGGCATTAGAATCTAAAACTGGACTCGCAGGAGAGGTCCAGATCGTAGAAAGTGAGAGTGTCAGTCCTCCTGTACTTAAGTCCGCATTGTGCCTTTTGTATTAAATTCGGATGCAATTTCTGTGCTTCATCGTCAATGAGAAGGTGCAAGGTATACAGTAAACCGGAAGTGAGGCATCAGAATCTAAAACTGGACTCGCAGGAGAGGTCCAGATCGTAGAAAGTGAGAGTGTCAGTCCTCCTGTACTTACGTCAGCATTGTGCCTTTTGTATTAAATTCGGATGCAATTTCTGTGCTTCTTCGTCAATGAGAAGGTGCAAGGTATACAGTAAACCGGAAGTGAGGCATCAGAATCTAAAACTGGACTCGCAGGAGAGGTCCAGATCGTAGAAAGTGAGAGTGTCAGTCCTCCTGTACTTAAGTCGGCATTGTGCCTTTTCTATTAAATTCGGATGCAATTTCTGTGCTTCATCGTCAATGCGAAGGTGCAAGGTATACAGTAAACCGGAAGTGAGGCATCAGAATCTAAAACTGGACTCGCAGGAGAGGTCCAGATCGTAGTAAGTGAGAGTGTCAGTCCTCCTGTACTTAAGTCGGCATTGTGCCTTTTGTATTAAATTCGGATGCAATTTCTGTGCTTCATCGTCAATGAGAAGTTGCAAGGTATACAGTAAACCGGAAGTGAGGCATCAGAATCTAAAACTGGACTCGCAGGAGAGGTCCAGATCGTAGAAAGTGAGAGTGTCAGTCCTCCTGTACTTAAGTCGGCATTGTGCCTTTTGTATTAAATTCGGATGCAATTTCTGTGCTTCATCGTCAATGAGAAGGTGCAAGGTATACAGTAAACCGGAAGTGAGGCATCAGAATCTAAAACTGGACTCGCAGGAGAGGTCCAGATCGTAGAAAGTGAGAGTGTCAGTCCTCCTGTACTTAAGTCGGCATTGTGCCTTTTGTATTAAATTCGGATGCAATTTCTGTGCTTCATCGTCAATGAGAAGGTGCAAGGTATACAGTAAACCGGAAGTGAGGCATCAGAATCTAAAACTGGACTCGCAGGAGAGGTCCAGATCGTAGAAAGTGAGAGTGTCAGTCCTCCTGTACTTAAGTCGGCATTGTGCCTTTTGTATTAAATTCGGATGCAATTTCTGTGCTTCATCGTCAATGAGAAGGTGCAAGGTATACAGTTATCCGGAAGTGATTCATCAGAATCTAAAACTGGACTCGCAGGAGAGGTCCAGATCGTAGAAAGTGAGAGTGTCAGTCCTCCTGTACTTACGTCGGCATTGTGCTATTTGTATTAAATTCGGATGCAATTTCTGTGCTTCATCGTCAATGAGAAGGTGCAAGGTATACAGTAAACCGGAAGTGAGGCATCAGAATCTAAAACTGGACTCGCAGGAGAGCTCCAGATCGTAGAAAGTGAGAGTGTCAGTCCTCCTGTACTTAAGTCGGCATTGTGCCTTTTGTATTAAATTCGGATGCAATTTCTGTGCTTCATCGTCAATGAGAAGGTGCAAGGTATACAGTAAACCGGAAGTGAGGCATCAGAATCTAAAACTGGACTCGCAGGAGAGGTCCAGATCGTAGAAAGTGAGAGTGTCAGTCCTCCTGTACTTAAGTCGGCATTGTGCCTTTTGTATTAAATTCGGATGCTATTTCTGTGCTTTATCTCAATGAGAAGGTGCAAGGTATACAGTAAACCGGAAGTGAGGCATCAGAATCTAAAACTGGACTCGCAGGAGAGGTCCAGATCGTTGAAAGTGAGAGTGTCAGTCCTCCTGTACTTAAGTCGGCATTCTGCCTTTTGTATTAAATTCGGATGCAATTTCTGTGCTTCATCGTCAATGAGAAGGTGCAAGGTATACAGTAAACCGGAAGTGAGGCATCAGAATCTAAAACTGGACTCGCAGGAGAGGTCCAGATCGTAGAAAGTGAGAGTGTCAGTCCTCGTGTACTTAAGTCGGCATTGTGCCTTTTGTATTAAATTCGGATGCAATTTCTGTGCTTCATCGTCAATGAGATGGTGCAAGGTATACAGTAAACCGGAAGTGAGGCATCAGAATCTAAAACTGGACTCGCAGGAGAGGTCCAGATCGTAGAAAGTGAGAGTGTCAGTCCTCCTGTACTTAAGTCGGCATTGTGCCTTTTGTATTAAATTCGGATGCAATTTCTGTGCTTCATCGTCAATGAGAAGGTGCAAGGTATACAGTAAACCGGAAGTGAGGCATCAGAATCTAAAACTGGACTCGCAGGAGAGGTCCAGATCGTAGAAAGTGAGAGTGTCAGTCGTCCTGTACTTAAGTCGGCATTGTGCCTTTTGTATTAAATTCGGATGCAATTTCTGTGCTTCATCGTCAATGAGAAGGTGCAAGGTATACAGTAAACCGGAAGTGAGGCATCAGAATCTAAAACTGGACTCGCAGGAGAGGTCCAGATCGTAGAAAGTGAGAGTGTCAGTCCTCCTGTACTTAAGTCGGCATTGTGCCTTTTGTATTAAATTCGGATGCAATTTCTGTGCTTCATCGTCAATGAGAAGGTGCAAGGTATACAGTAAACCGGAAGTGAGGCATCAGAATCTAAAACTGGACTCGCAGGAGAGGTCCAGATCGTAGAAAGTGAGAGTGTCAGTCCTCCTGTACTTAAGTCGGCATTGTGCCTTTTGTATTAAATTCGGATGCAATTTCTGTGCTTCATCGTCAATGAGAAGGTGCAAGGTATACAGTAAACCGGAAGTGAGGCATCAGAATCTAAAACTGGACTCGCAGGAGAGGTCCAGATCGTAGAAAGTGAGAGTGTCAGTCCTCCTGTACTTAAGTCGGCATTGTGCCTTTTGTATTAAATTCGGATGCAATTTCTGTGCTTCATCGTCAATGAGAAGGTGCAAGGTATACAGTAAACCGGAAGTGAGGCATCAGAATCTAAAACTGGACTCGCAGGAGAGGTCCAGATCGTAGAAAGTGAGAGTGTCAGTCCTCCTGTACTTAAGTCGGCATTGTGCCTTTTGTATTAAATTCGGATGCAATTTCTGTGCTTCATCGTCAATGAGAAGGTGCAAGGTATACAGTAAACCGGAAGTGAGGCATCAGAATCTAAAACTGGACTCGCAGGAGAGGTCCAGATCGTAGAAAGTGAGAGTGTCAGTCCTCCTGTACTTAAGTCGGCATTGTGCCTTTTGTATTAAATTCGGATGCAATTTCTGTGCTTCATCGTCAATGAGAAGGTGCAAGGTATACAGTAAACCGGAAGTGAGGCATCAGAATCTAAAACTGGACTCGCAGGAGAGGTCCAGATCGTAGAAAGTGAGAGTGTCAGTCCTCCTGTACTTAAGTCGGCATTGTGCCCTTTGTATTAAATTCGGATGCAATTTCTGTGCTTCATCGTCAATGAGAAGGTGCAAGGTATACAGTAAACCGGAAGTGAGGCATCAGAATCTAAAACTGGACCCGCAGGAGAGGTCCAGATCGTAGAAAGTGAGAGTGTCAGTCCTCCTGTACTTAAGTCGGCATTGTGCCTTTTGTATTAAATTCGGATGCAATTTCCGTGCTTCATCGTCAATGAGATGGTGCAAGGTATACAGTAAACCGGAAGTGAGGCATCAGAATCTAAAACTGGACTCGCAGGAGAGGTCCAGATCGTAGAAAGTGAGAGTGTCAGTCCTCCTGTACTTAAGTCGGCATTGTGCCTTTTGTATTAAATTCGGATGCAATTTCTGTGCTTCATCGTCAATGAGAAGGTGCAAGGTATACAGTAAACCGTAAGTGAGGCATCAGAATCTAAAACTGGACTCGCAGGAGAGGTCCAGATCGTAGAAAGTGAGAGTGTCAGTCCTCCTGTACTTAAGTCGGCATTGTGCCTTTTGTATTAAATTCGGATGCAATTTCTGTGCTTCATCGTCAATGCGCAGGTGCAAGGTATACAGTAAACCGGAAGTGAGGCATCAGAATCTAAAACTGGACTCGCAGGAGAGGTCCAGATCGTAGTAAGTGAGAGTGTCAGTTCTCCTGTACTTAAGTCGGCATTGTGCCTTTTGTATTAAATTCGGATGCAATTTCTGTGCTTCATCGTCAATGAGAAGTTGCAAGGTATACAGTAAACCGGAAGTGAGGCATCAGAATCTAAAACTGGACTCGCAGGAGAGGTCGAGATCGTAGAAAGTGAGAGTGTCAGTCCTCCTGTACTTAAGTCGGCATTGTGCCTTTTGTATTAAATTCGGATGCAATTTCTGTGCTTCATCGTCAATGAGAAGGTGCAAGGTATACAGTAAACCGGAAGTGAGGCATCAGAATCTAAAACTGGACTCGCAGGAGAGGTCCAGATCGTAGAAAGTGAGAGTGTCAGTCCTCCTGTACTTAAGTCGGCATTGTGCCTTTTGTATTAAATTCGGATGCAATTTCTGTGCTTCATCGTCAATGAGAAGGTGCAAGGTATACAGTAAACCGGAAGTGAGGCATCAGAATCTAAAACTGGACTCGCAGGAGAGGTCCAGATCGTAGAAAGTGAGAGTGTCAGTCCTCCTGTACTTAAGTCGGCATTGTGCCTTATGTATTAAATTCGGATGCAATTTCTGTGCTTCATCGTCAATGAGAAGGTGCAAGGTATACAGTTATCCGGAAGTGATTCATCAGAATCTAAAACTGGACTCGCAGGAGAGGTCCAGATCGTAGAAAGTGAAAGTGTCAGTCCTCCTGTACTTACGTCGGCATTGTGCTATTTGTATTAAATTCGGATGCAATTTCTGTGCTTCATCGTCAATGAGAAGGTGCAAGGTATACAGTAAACCGGAAGTGAGGCATCAGAATCTAAAACTGGACTCGCAGGAGAGGTCCAGATCGTAGAAAGTGAGAGTGTCAGTCCTCCTGTACTTAAGTCGGCATTGTGCCTTTTGTATTAAATTCGGATGCAATTTCTGTGCTTCATCGTCAATGAGAAGGTGCAAGGTATACAGTAAACCGGAAGTGAGGCATCAGAATCTAAAACTGGACTCGCAGGAGAGGTCCAGATCGTAGAAAGTGAGAGTGTCAGTCCTCCTGTACTTAAGTCAGCATTGTGCCTTTTGTATTAAATTCGGATGCAATTTCTGTGCTTCATCGTCAATGAGAAGGTGCAAGGTATACAGTAAACCGGAAGTGAGGCATCAGAATCTAAAACTGGACTCGCAGGAGAGGTCCAGATCGTAGAAAGTGAGAGTGTCAGTCCTCCTGTACTTAAGTCGGCATTGTGCCTTTTGTATTAAATTCGGATGCAATTTCTGTGCTTCATCGTCAATGAGAAGGTGCAAGGTATACAGTAAACCGGAAGTGAGGCATCAGAATCTAAAACTGGACTCGCAGGAGAGGTCAAGATCGTAGAAAGTGAGAGTGTCTGTCCCCTGTACTTAAGTCGGCATTGTGCCTTTTGTATTAAATTCGGATGCAATTTCTGTGCTTCATCGTCAATGAGAAGGTGCAAGGTATACAGTAAACCGGAAGTGAGGCATCAGAATCTAAAACTGGACTCGCAGGAGAGGCCCAGATCGTAGAAAGTGAGAGTGTCAGTCCTCCTGTACTTATGTCGGCACTGTGCCTTTTGTATTAAATTCGGATGCAATTTCTGTGCTTCATCGTCAATGAGAAGGTGCTAAGTATACAGTAAACCGGAAGTGAGGCATCAGAATCTAAAACTGGACTCGCAGGAGAGGTCCAGATCGTAGAAAGTGAGAGTGTCAGTCCTCCTGTACTTAAGTCGGCATTGTGCCTTTTGTATTAAATTCGGATGCAATTTCTGTGCTTCATCGTCAATGAGAAGGTGCAAGGTATACAGTAAACCGGAAGTGAGGCATCAGAATCTAAAACTGGACTCGCAGGTGAGGTCCAGATCGTAGAAAGTGAGAGTGTCAGTCCTCCTGTACTTAAGTCGGCATTGTGCCTTTTGTATTAAATTCGGATGCAATTTCTGTGCTTCATCGTCAATGAGAAGGTGCAAGGTATACAGTAAACCGGAAGTGAGGCATCAGAATCTAAAACTGGACTCGCAGGAGATGTCCAGATCGTAGAAAGTGAGAGTGTCAGTCCTCCTGTACTTAAGTCGGCATTGTGCCTTTTGTATTAAATTCGGATGCAATTTCTGTGCTTCATCGTCAATGAGAAGGTGCAAGGTATACAGTAAACCGGAAGTGAGGCATCAGAATCTAAAACTGGACTCGCAGGAGAGGTCCAGATCGTAGAAAGTGAGAGTGTCAGTCCTCCTGTACTTAAGTCGGCATTGTGCCTTTTGTATTAAATTCGGATGCAATTTCTGTGCTTCATCGTCAATGAGAAGGTGCAAGGTATACAGTAAACCGGAAGTGAGGCATCAGAATCTAAAACTGGACTCGCTGGAGAGGTCCAGATCGTAGAAAGTGAGAGTGTCAGTCCTCCTGTACTTAAGTCGGCATTGTGCCTTTTGTATTAAATTCGGATGCAATTTCTGTGCTTCATCGTCAATGAGAAGGTGCAAGGTATACAGTAAACCGTAAGTGAGGCATCAGAATCTAAAACTGGACTCGCAGGAGAGGTCCAGATCGTAGAAAGTGAGAGTGTCAGTCCTCCTGTTCTTAAGTCGGCATTGTGCCTTTTGTATTAAATTCGGATGCAATTTCTGGGCTTCATCGTCAATGAGAAGGTGCAAGGTATACATTAAACCGGAAGTGAGGCATCAGAATCTAAAACTGGACTCACAGGAGAGGTCCAGATCGTAGAAAGTGAGAGTGTCAGTCCTCCTGTACTTAAGTCGGCATTGTGCCTTTTGTATTAAATTCGGATGCAATTTCTGTGCTTCATCGTCAATGAGAAGGCGCAAGGTATACAGTAAACCGGAAGTGAGGCATCAGAATCTAAAACTGGACTCGCAGGAGAGGTCCAGATCGTAGAAAGTGAGAGTGTCAGTCCTCCTGTACTTAAGTCGGCATTGTGCCTTTTGTATTAAATTCGGATGCAATTTCTGTGCTTCATCGTCAATGAGAAGGTGCAAGGTATACAGTAAACCGGAAGTGAGGCATCAGAATCTAAAACTGGACTCGCAGGAGAGGTCCAGATCGTAGAAAGTGAGAGTGTCAGTCCTCCTGTACTTAAGTCGGCATTGTGCCTTTTGTATTAAATTCGGATGCAATTTCTGTGCTTCATCGTCAATGAGAAGGTGCAAGGTATACAGTAAACCGGAAGTGAGGCATCAGAATCTAAAACTGGACTCGCAGGAGAGGTCCAGATCGTAGAAAGTGAGAGTGTCAGTCCTCCTGTACTTAAGTCGGCATTGTGCCTTTTGTATTAAATTCGGATTCAATTTCTGTGCTTCATCGTCAATGAGAAGGTGCAAGGTATACAGTAAACCGGAAGTGAGGCATCAGAATCTAAAACTGGACTCGCAGGAGAGGTCCAGTTCGTAGAAAGTGAGAGTGTCAGTCCTCCTGTACTTAAGTCGGCATTGTGCCTTTTGTATTAAATTCGGATGCAATTTCTGTGCTTCATCGTCAATGAGAAGGTGCAAGGTATGCAGTAAACCGGAAGTGAGGCATCAGAATCTAAAACTCGACTCGCAGGAGAGGTCCAGATCGTAGAAAGTGAGAGTGTCAGTCCTCCTGTACTTATGTCGGCATTGTGCCTTTTGTATTAAATTCGGATGCAATTTCTGTGCTTCATCGTCAATGAGAAGGTGCAAGGTATACAGTAAACCGGAAGTGAGGCATCATAATCTAAAACTGGACTCGCAGGAGAGGTCCAGATCGTAGAAAGTGAGAGTGTCAGTCCTCCTGTACTTAAGTCGGCATTGTGCCTTTTGTATTAAATTCGGATGCAATTTCTGTGCTTCATCGTCAATGAGAAGGTGCAAGGTACACAGTAAACCGGAAGTGAGGCATCAGAATCTAAAACTGGACTCGCAGGAGAGGTCCAGATCGTAGAAAGTGAGAGTGTCAGTCCTCCTGTACTTAAGTCGGCATTGTGCCTTTTGTATTAAATTCGGATGCAATTTCTGTGCTTCATCGTCAATGCGAAGGTGCAAAGTATTCAGTAAACCGGAAGTGAGGCATCAGAATCTAAAACTGGACTCGCAGGAGAGGTCCAGATCGTAGAAAGTGAGAGTGTCAGTCCTCCTGTACTTAAGTCGGCATTGTGCCTTTTGTATTAAATTCGGATGCAATTTCTGTGCTTCATCGTCAATGAGAAGGTGCAAGGTATACAGTAAACCGGAAGTGAGGCATCAGAATCTAAAACTGGACTCGCAGGAGAGGTCCAGATCGTAGAAAGTGAGAGTGTCAGTCCTCCTGTACTTAAGTCGGCATTGTGCCTTTTGTATTAAATTCGGATGCAATTTCTGTGCTTCATCGTCAATGCGAAGGTGCAAGGTATTCAGTAAACCGGAAGTGAGGCATCAGAATCTAAAACTGGACTCGCAGGAGAGGTCCAGATCGTAGAAAGTGAGAGTGTCAGTCCTCCTGTACTTAAGTCGGCATTGTGCCTTTTGTATTAAATTCGGATGCAATTTCTGTGCTTCATCGTCAATGAGAAGGTGCAAGGTATACAGTAAACCGGAAGTGAGGCATCAGAATCTAAAACTGGACTCGCAGGAGAGGTCCAGATCGTAGAAAGTGAGAGTGTCAGTCCTCCTGTACTTAAGTCGGCATTGTGCCTTTTGTATTAAATTCGGATGCAATTTCTGTGCTTCATCGTCAATGAGAAGGTGCAAGGTATACAGTAAACCGGAAGTGAGGCATCAGAATCTAAAACTGGACTCGCAGGAGAGGTCCAGATCGTAGAAAGTGAGAGTGTCAGTCCTCCTGTACTTAAGTCGGCATTGTGCCTTTTGTATTAAATTCGGATGCAATTTCTGTGCTTCATCGTCAATGAGAAGGTGCAAGGTATACATTAAACCGGAAGTGAGGCATCAGAATCTAAAACTGGACTCACAGGAGAGGTCCAGATCGTAGAAAGTGAGAGTGTCAGTCCTCCTGTACTTAAGTCGGCATTGTGCCTTTTGTATTAAATTCGGATGCAATTTCTGTGCTTCATCGTCAATGAGAAGGTGCAGGGTATACAGTAAACCGGAAGTGAGGCATCAGAATCTAAAACTGGACTCGCAGGAGAGGTCCAGATCGTAGAAAGTGAGAGTGTCAGTCCTCCTGTACTTAAGTCGGCATTGTGCCTTTTGTATTAAATTCGGATGCAATTTCTGTGCTTCATCGTCAATGAGAAGGTGCAAGGTATACAGTAAACCGGAAGTGAGGCATCAGAATCTAAAACTGGACTCGCAGGAGAGGTCCAGATCGTAGAAAGTGAGAGTGTCAGTCCTCCTGTACTTAAGTCGGCATTGTGCCTTTTGTATTAAATTCGGATGCAATTTCTGTGCTTCATCGTCAATGCGAAGGTGCAAGGTATTCAGTAAACCGGAAGTGAGGCATCAGAATCTAAAACTCGACTCGCAGGTGAGGTCCAGATCGTAGAAAGTGAGAGTGTCAGTCCTCCTGTACTTAAGTCGGCATTGTGCCTTTTGTATTAAATTCGGATGCAATTTCTGTGCTTCATCGTCAATGAGAAGGTGCAAGGTATACAGTAAACCGGAAGTGAGGCATCAGAATCTAAAACTGGACTCGCAGGAGAGGTCCAGATCGTAGAAAGTGAGAGTGTCAGTCCTCCTGTACTTAAGTCGGCATTGTGCCTTTTGTATTAAATTCGGATGCAATTTCTGTGCTTCATCGTCAATGAGAAGGTGCAAGGTATACAGTAAACCGGAAGTGAGGCATCAGAATCTAAAACTGGATTCGCAGGAGAGGTCCAGATCGTAGAAAGTGAGAGTGTCAGTCCTCCTGTACTTAAGTCGGCATTGTGCCTTTTGTATTAAATTCGGATGCAATTTCTGTGCTTCATCGTCAATGAGAAGGTGCAAGGTATACATTAAACCGGAAGTGAGGCATCAGAATCTAAAACTGGACTCACAGGAGAGGTCCAGATCGTAGAAAGTGAGAGTGTCAGTCCTCCTGTACTTAAGTCGGCATTGTGGCTTTTGTATTAAATTCGGATGCAATTTCTGTGCTTCATCGTCAATGAGAAGGCGCAAGGTATACAGTAAACCGGAAGTGAGGCATCAGAATCTAAAACTGGACTCGCAGGATAGGTCCAGATCGTAGAAAGTGAGAGTGTCAGTCCTCCTGTACTTAAGTCGGCATTGTGCCTTTTGTATTAAATTCGGATGCGATTTCTGTGCTTCATCGTCAATGAGAAGGTGCAAGGTATACAGTAAACCGGAAGTGAGGCATCAGAATCTAAAACTGGACTCGCAGGAGAGGTCCAGATCGTAGAAAGTGAGAGTGTCATTCCTCCTGTACTTAAGTCGGCATTGTGCCTTTTGTATTAAATTCGGATGCAATTTCTGTGCTTCATCGTCAATGAGTAGGTGCAAGGTATACAGTAAACCGGAAGTGAGGCATCAGAATCTAAAACTCGACTCGCAGGAGAGGTCCAGATCGTAGAAAGTGAGAGTGTCAGTCCTCCTGTACTTAAGTCGGCATTGTGCCTTTTGTATTAAATTCGGATGCAATTTCTGTGCTTCATCGTCAGTGAGAAGGTGCAAGGTATACAGTAAACCGGAAGTGAGGCATCAGAATCTAAAACTCGACTCGCAGGAGAGGTCCAGATCGTAGAAAGTGAGAGTGTCAGTCCTCCTGTACTTAAGTCGGCATTGTGCCTTTTGTATTAAATTCGGATGCAATTTCTGTGCTTCATCGTCAATGAGAAGGTGCAAGGTATACAGTAAACCGGAAGTGAGGCATCAGAATCTAAAACTGGACTCGCAGGAGAGGTCCAGACCGTAGAAAGTGAGAGTGTCAGTCCTCCTGTACTTAAGTTGGCATTGTGCCTTTTGTATTAAATTCGGATGCAATTTCTGTGCTTCATCGTCAATGAGAAGGTGCAAGGTATACAGTAAACCGGAAGTGAGGCATCAGAATCAAAAACTGGACTCGCAGGAGAGGTCCAGATCGTAGAAAGTGAGAGTGTCAGTCCTCCTGTACTTAAGTCGGCATTGTGCATTTTGTATTAAATTCGGATGCAATTTCTGTGCTTCATCGTCAATGAGAAGGTGCAAGGTATACAGTAAACCGGAAGTGAGGCATCAGAATCTAAAACTGGACTCGCAGGAGAGGTCCAGATCGTAGAAAGTGAGAGTGTCAGTCCTCCTGTACTTAAGTCGGCATTGTGCCTTTTGTATTAAATTCGGATGCAATTTCTGTGCTTCATCGTCAATGAGAAGGTGCAAGGTATACAGTAAACCGGAAGTGAGGCATCAGAATGTAAAACTGGACTCGCAGGAGAGGTCCAGATCGTAGAAAGTGAGAGTGTCAGTCCTCCTGTACTTAAGTCGGCATTGTGCCTTTTGTATTAAATTCGGATGCAATTTCTGTGCTTCATCGTCAATGAGAAGGTGCAAGGTATACAGTAAACCGGAAGTGAGGCATCAGAATCAAAAACTGGACTCGCAGGAGAGGTCCAGATCGTAGAAAGTGAGAGTGTCAGTCCTCCTGTACTTAAGTCGGCATTGTGCCTTTTGTATTAAATTTGGATGCAATTTCTGTGCTTCATCGTCAATGAGAAGGTGCAAGGTATACAGTAAACCGGAAGTGAGGCATCAGAATCTAAAACTCGACTCGCAGGAGAGGTCCAGATCGTAGAAAGTGAGAGTGTCAGTCCTCCTGTACTTAAGTCGGCATTGTGCCTTTTGTATTAAATTCGGATGCAATTTCTGTGCTTCATCGTCAATGAGAAGGTGCAAGGTATACAGTAAACCGGAAGTGAGGCATCAGAATCTAAAACTGGACTCGCAGGAGAGGTCCAGACCGTAGAAAGTGAGAGTGTCAGTCCTCCTGTACTTAAGTCGGCATTGTGCCTTTTGTATTAAATTCGGATGCAATTTCTGTGCTTCATCGTCAATGAGAAGGTGCAAGGTATACAGTAAACCGGAAGTGAGGCATCAGAATCAAAAACTGGACTCGCAGGAGAGGTCCAGATCGTAGAAAGTGAGAGTGTCAGTCCTCCTGTACTTAAGTCGGCATTGTGCATTTTGTATTAAATTCGGATGCAATTTCTGTGCTTCATCGTCAATGAGAAGGTGCAAGGTATACAGTAAACCGGAAGTGAGGCATCAGAATGTAAAACTGGACTCGCAGGAGAGGTCCAGATCGTAGAAAGTGAGAGTGTCAGTCCTCCTGTACTTAAGTCGGCATTGTGCCTTTTGTATTAAATTCGGATGCAATTTCTGTGCTTCATCGTCAATGAGAAGGTGCAAGGTATACAGTAAACCGGAAGTGAGGCATCAGAATCAAAAACTGGACTCGCAGGAGAGGTCCAGATCGTAGAAAGTGAGAGTGTCAGTCCTCCTGTACTTAAGTCGGCATTGTGCCTTTTGTATTAAATTTGGATGCAATTTCTGTGCTTCATCGTCAATGAGAAGGTGCAAGGTATACAGTAAACCGGAAGTGAGGCATCAGAATGTAAAACTGGACTCGCAGGAGAGGTCCAGATCGTAGAAAGTGAGAGTGTCAGTCCTCCTGTACTTAAGTCGGCATTGTGCCTTTTGTATTAAATTCGGATGCAATTTCTGTGCTTCATCGTCAATGAGAAGGTGCAAGGTATACAGTAAACCGGAAGTGAGGCATCAGAATCAAAAACTGGACTCGCAGGAGAGGTCCAGATCGTAGAAAGTGAGAGTGTCAGTCCTCCTGTACTTAAGTCGGCATTGTGCCTTTTGTATTAAATTTGGATGCAATTTCTGTGCTTCATCGTCAATGAGAAGGTGCAAGGTATACAGTAAACCGGAAGTGAGGCATCAGAATCTAAAACTGGACTCGCAGGAGAGGTCCAGATCGTAGAAAGTGAGAGTGTCAGTCCTCCTGTACTTAAGTCGGCATTGTGCCTTTTGTATTAAATTCGGATGCAATTTCTGTGCTTCATCGTCAATGAGAAGGTGCAAGGTATACAGTAAACCGGAAGTGAGGCATCAGAATCTAAAACTGGACTCGCAGGAGAGGTCCAGATCGTAGAAAGTGAGAGTGTCAGTCCTCCTGTACTTAAGTCGGCATTGTGCCTTTTGTATTAAATTCGGATGCAATTTCTGTGCTTCATCGTCAATGAGAAGGTGCAAGGTATACAGTAAACCGGAAGTGAGGCATCAGAATCTAAAACTGGACTCGCAGGAGAGGTCCAGATCGTAGAAAGTGAGAGTGTCAGTCCTCCTGTACTTAAGTCGGCTTTGTGCCTTTTGTATTAAATTCGGATGCAATTTCTGTGCTTCATCGTCAATGAGAAGGTGCAAGGTATACAGTAAACCGGAAGTGAGGCATCAGAATCTAAAACTCGACTCGCAGGAGAGGTCCAGATCGTAGAAAGTGAGAGTGTCAGTCCTCCTGTACTTAAGTCGGCATTGTGCCTTTTGTATTAAATTCGGATGCAATTTCTGTGCTTCATCGTCAATGAGAAGGTGCAAGGTATACAGTAAACCGGAAGTGAGGCATCAGAATCTAAAACTGGACTCGCAGGAGAGGTCCAGATCGTAGAAAGTGAGAGTTTCAGTCCTCCTGTACTTAAGTCGGCATTGTGCCTTTTGTATTAAATTCGGATGCAATTTCTGTGCTTCATCGTCAATGAGAAGGTGCAAGGTATACAGTAAACCGGAAGTGAGGCATCAGAATCTAAAACTGGACTCGCAGGAGAGGTCCAGATCGTAGAAAGTGAGAGTGTCAGTCCTCCTGTACTTAAGTCGGCATTGTGCCTTTTGTATTAAATTCGGATGCAATTTCTGTGCTTCATCGTCAATGAGAAGGTGCAAGGTATACAGTAAACCGGAACTGAGGCATCAGAATCTAAAACTGGACTCGCAGGAGAGGTCCAGATCGTAGAAAGTGAGAGTGTCAGTCCTCCTGTACTTAAGTCGGCATTGTGCCTTTTGTATTAAATTCGGATGCAATTTCTGTGCTTCATCGTCAATGAGAAGGTGCAAGGTATACAGTAAACTGGAAGTGAGGCATCAGAATCTAAAACTGGACTCGCAGGAGAGGTCCAGATCGTAGAAAGTGAGAGTGTCAGTCCTCCTGTACTTAAGTCGGCATTGTGCCTTTTGTATTAAATTCGGATGCAATTTCTGTGCTTCATCGTCAATGAGAAGGTGCAAGGTATACAGTAAACCGGAAGTGAGGCATCAGAATCAAAAACTGGACTCGCAGGAGAGGTCCAGATCGTAGAAAGTGAGAGTGTCAGTCCTCCTGTACTTAAGTCGGCATTGTGCCTTTTGTATTAAATTCGGATGCAATTTCTGTGCTTCATCGTCAATGAGAAGGTGCAAGGTATACAGTAAACCGGAAGTGAGGCATCAGAATCTAAAACTGGACTCGCAGGAGAGGTCCAGATCGTAGAAAGTGAGAGTGTCAGTCCTCCTGTACTTAAGTCGGCATTGTGCCTTTTGTATTAAATTCGGATGCAATTTCTGTGCTTCATCGTCAATGAGAAGGTGCAAGGTATACAGTAAACCTGAAGTGAGGCATCAGAATCTAAAACTGGACTCGCAGGAGAGGTCCAGATCGTAGAAAGTGAGAGTGTCAGTCCTCCTGTACTTAAGTCGGCATTGTGCCTTTTGTATTAAATTCGGATGCAATTTCTGTGCTTCATCGTCAATGAGAAGGTGCAAGGTATACAGTAAACCGGAAGTGAGGCATCAGAATCTATAACTGGACTCGCAGGAGAGGTCCAGATCGTAGAAAGTGAGAGTGTCAGTCCTCCTGTACTTAAGTCGGCATTGTGCCTTTTGTATTAAATTCGGATGCAATTTCTGTGCTTCATCGTCAATGAGAAGGTGCAAGGTATACAGTAAACCGGAAGTGAGGCATCAGAATATAAAACTCGACTCGCAGGAGAGGTCCAGATCGTAGAAAGTGAGAGTGTCAGTCCTCCTGTACTTAAGTCGGCATTGTGCCTTTTGTATTAAATTCGGATGCAATTTCTGTGCTTCATCGTCAATGAGAAGGTGCAAGGTATACAGTAAACCGGAAGTGAGGCATCAGAATCTAAAACTGGACTCGCAGGAGAGGTCCAGATCGTAGAAAGTGAGAGTGTCAGTCCTCCTGTACTTAAGTCGGCATTGTGCCTTTTGTATTAAATTCGGATGCAATTTCTGTGCTTCATCGTCAATGAGAAGGTGCAAGGTATACATTAAACCGGAAGTGAGGCATCAGAATCTAAAACTCGACTCGCAGGAGAGGTCCAGATCGTAGAAAGTGAGAGTGTCAGTCCTCCTGTACTTAAGTCGGCATTGTGCCTTTTGTATTAAATTCGGATGCAATTTCTGTGCTGCATCGTCAATGAGAAGGTGCAAGGTATACAGTAAACCGGAAGTGAGGCATCAGAATCAAAAACTGGACTCGTTGGAGAGGTCCAGATCGTAGAAAGTGAGAGTGTCAGTCCTCCTGTACTTAAGTCGGCATTGTGCCTTTTGTATTAAATTCGGATGCATTTTCTGTGCTTCATCGTCAATGAGAAGGTGCAAGGTATACAGCAAACCGGAAGTGAGGCATCAGAATCTAAAAGTGGACTCGCAGGAGAGGTCCAGATCGTAGAAAGTGAGAGTGTCAGTCCTCCTGTACTTAAGTCGGCATTGTGCCTTTTGTATTAAATTCAGATGCAATTTCTGTGCTTCATCGTCAATGAGAAGGTGCAAGGTATACAGTTAGTCGGAAGTGAGGCATCAGAATCTAAAATTGGACGCGCAGGAGAGGTCCAGATCGTAGAAAGTGAGAGTGTCAGTCCTCCTGTACTTAAGTCGGGATTGTGCCTCTTGTATTAAATTCGGATGCATTTTCTGTGCTTCATCGTCAATGAGAAGGTGCAAGGTATACAGCAAACCGGAAGTGAGGCATCAGAATCTAAAAGTGGACTCGCAGGAGAGGTCCAGATCGTAGAAAGTGAGAGTGTCAGTCCTCCTGTACTTAAGTCGGCATTGAGCCTTTTGTATTAAATTCGGATGCAATTTCTGTGCTTCATCGTCAATGAGAAGGTGCAAGGTATACAGTAAACCGGAAGTGAGGCATCAGAATCTAAAATTGGACGCGCAGGAGAGGTCCAGATCGTAGAAAGTGAGAGTGTCAGTACTCCTGTACTTAAGTCGGCATTGTGCCTTTTGTATTAAATTCGGATGCAATTTCTGTGCTTCATCGTCAATGAGAAGGTGCAAGGTATACAGTAAACCGGAAGTGAGGCATCAGAATCAAAAACTGGACTCGCAGGAGAGGTCCAGATCGTAGAAAGTGAGAGTGTCAGTCCTCCTGTACTTAAGTCGGCATTGTGCCTTTTGTATTAAATTCGGATGCAATTTCTGTGCTTCATCGTCAATGAGAAGGTGCAAGGTATACAGTAAACCGGAAGTGAGGCATCAGAATCAAAAACTGGACTCGCAGGAGAGGTCCAGATCGTAGAAAGTGAGAGTGTCAGTCCTCCTGTACTTAAGTCGGCATTGTGCCTTTTGTATTAAATTCGGATGCAATTTCTGTGCTTCATCGTCAATGAGAAGGTGCAAGGTATACAGTAAACCGGAAGTGAGGCATCAGAATCTAAAACTGGACTCGCAGGAGAGGTCCAGATCGTAGAAAGTGAGAGTGTCAGTCCTCCTGTACTTAAGTCGGCATTGTGCCTTTTGTATTAAATTCGGATGCAATTTCTGTGCTTCATCGTCAATGAGAAGGTGCAAGGTATACAGTAAACCGGAAGTGAGGCATCAGAATCTAAAACTGGACTCGCAGGAGAGGTCCAGATCGTAGAAAGTGAGAGTGTCAGTCCTCCTGTACTTAAGTCGGCATTGTGCCTTTTGTATTAAATTCGGATGCAATTTCTGTGCTTCATCGTCAATGAGAAGGTGCAAGGTATACAGTAAACCGGAAGTGAGGCATCAGAATCTAAAACTGGACTCGCAGGAGAGGTCCAGATCGTAGATAGTGAGAGTGTCAGTCCTCCTGTACTTAAGTCGGCATTGTGCCTTTTGTATTAAATTCGGATGCAATTTCTGTGCTTCATCGTCAATGAGAAGGTGCAAGGTATACAGTAAACCGGAAGTGAGGCATCAGAATCTAAAACTGGACTCGCAGGAGAGGTCCAGATCGTAGAAAGTGAGAGTGTCAGTCCTCCTGTACTTAAGTCGGCATTGTGCCTTTTGTATTAAATTCGGATGCTATTTCTGTGCTTCATCGTCAATGAGAAGGTGCAAGGTATACAGTAAACCGGAAGTGAGGCATCAGAATCTAAAACTGGACTCGCAGGAGAGGTCCAGATCGTAGAAAGTGAGAGTGTCAGTCCTCCTGTACTTAAGTCGGCATTGTGCCTTTTGTATTAAATTCGGATGCAATTTCTGTGCTTCATCGTCAATGAGAAGGTGCAAGGTATACAGTAAACCGGAAGTGAGGCATCAGAATCTAAAACTGGACTCGCAGGAGAGGTCCACATCGTAGAAAGTGAGAGTGTCAGTATTCCTGTACTTAAGTCGGCATTGTGCCTTTTGTATTAAATTCGGATGCAATTTCTGTGCTTCATCGTCAATGGGAAGGTGCAAGGTATACAGTAAACCGGAAGTGAGGCATCAGAATCTAAAACTCGACTCGCAGGAGAGGTCCAGATCGTAGAAAGTGAGAGTGTCAGTCCTCCTGTACTTAAGTCGGCATTGTGCCTTTTGTATTAAATTCGGATGCAATTTCTGTGCTTCATCGTCAATGAGAAGGTGCAAGGTATACAGTAAACCGGAAGTGAGGCATCAGAATCTAAAACTGGACTCGCAGGAGAGGTCCAGATCGTAGAAAGTGAGAGTGTCAGTCCTCCTGTACTTAAGTCGGCATTGTGCCTTTTGTATTAAATTCAGATGCAATTTCTGTGCTTCATCGTCAATGAGAAGGTGCAAGGTATACAGTAAACCGGAAGTGAGGCATCAGAATCTAAAACTGGACTCGCAGGAGAGGTCCAGATCGTAGAAAGTGAGAGTGTCAGTCCTCCTGTACTTAAGTCGGCATTGTGCCTTTTGTATTAAATTCGGATGCAATTTCTGTGCTTCATCGTCAATGAGAAGGTGCAAGGTATACAGTAAACCGGAAGTGAGGCATCAGAATCTAAAACTGGACTCGCAGGAGAGGTCCAGATCGTAGAAAGTGAGAGTGTCAGTCCTCCTGTACTTAAGTCGGCATTGTGCCTTTTGTATTAAATTCGGATGCAATTTCTGTGCTTCATCGTCAATGAGAAGGTGCAAGGTATACAGTAAACCGGAAGTGAGGCATCAGAATCTAAAACTGGACTCGCAGGAGAGGTCCAGATCGTAGAAAGTGAGAGTGTCAGTCCTCCTGTACTTAAGTCGGCATTGTGCCTTTTGTATTAAATTCGGATGCAATTTCTGTGCTTCATCGTCAATGAGAAGGTGCAAGGTATACAGTAAACCGGAAGTGAGGCATCAGAATCTAAAACTCGACTCGCAGGAGCGGTCCAGATCGTAGAAAGTGAGAGTGTCAGTCCTCCTGTACTTAAGTCGGCATTGTGCCTTTTGTATTAAATTCGGATGCGATTTCTGTGCTTCATCGTCAATGAGAAGGTGCAAGGTATACAGTAAACCGGAAGTGAGGCATCAGAATCAAAAACTGGACTCGCAGGAGTGGTCCAGATCGTAGAAAGTGAGAGTGTCAGTCCTCCTGTACTTAAGTCGGCATTGTGCCTTTTGTATTAAATTCGGATGCAATTTCTGTGTTCATCGTCAATGAGAAGGTGCAAGGTATACAGTAAACTGGAAATGAGGCATCAGAATCTAAAACTGGACTCGCAGCAGAGGTCCAGATCGTAGAAAGTGAGAGTGTCAATCCTCCTGTACTTAAGTCGGCATTGTGCCTTTTGTATTAAATTCGGATGCAATTTCTGTGCTTCATCGTCAATGAGAAGGTGCAAGGTATACAGTAAACCGGAAGTGAGGCATCAGAATCAAAAACTGGACTCGCAGGAGAGGTCCAGATCGTAGAAAGTGAGAGTGTCATTCCTCCTGTACTTAAGTCGGCATTGTGCCTTTTGTATTAAATTCGGATGCAATTTCTGAGCTTCATCGTCAATGAGAAGGTGCAAGGTATACAGTAAACCGGAAGTGAGGCATCAGAATCTAAAACTGGACTCGAAGGAGAGGTCCAGATCGTAGAAAGTGAGAATGTCAGTCCTCCTGTACTTAAGTCGGCATTGTGCCTTTTGTATTAAATTCGGATGCAATTTCTGTGCTTCATCGTCAATGAGAAGGTGCAAGGTATACAGTAAACCGGAAGTGAGGCATCAGAATCTAAAACTCGACTCGCAGGAGAGGTCCAGATCGTAGAAAGTGAGAGTGTCAGTCCTCCTGTACTTAAGTCGGCATTGTGCCTTTTGTATTAAATTCGGATGCAATTTCTGTGCTTCATCGTCAATGAGAAGGTGCAAGGTATACAGTAAACCGGAAGTGAGGCATCAGAATCTAAAACTCGACTCGCCGGAGAGGTCCAGATCGTAGAAAGCGAGAGTGTCAGCCCTCCTGTACTTAAGTCGGCATTGTGCCTTTTGTATTAAATTCGGATGCAATTTCTGTGCTTCATCGTCAATGAGAAGGTGCAAGGTATACAGTAAACCGGAAGTGAGGCATCAGAATCATAAACTGGACTCGCAGGAGAGGTCCAGATCGTAGAAAGTGAGAGTCTCAGTCCTCCTGTACTTAAGTCGGCATTGTGCCTTTTGTATTAAATTCGGATGCAATTTCTGTGCTTCATCGTCAATGAGAAGGTGCAAGGTATACATTAAACCGGAAGTGAGGCATCAGAATCTAATACTGGACTCGCAGGAGAGGTCCAGATCGTAGAAAGTGAGAGTGTCAGTCCTCCTGTACTTAAGTCGGCATTGTGCCTTTTGTATTAAATTCGGATGCAATTTCTGTGCTTCATCGTCAATGAGAAGGTGCAAGGTATACTGTAAACCGGAAGTGAGGCATCAGAATCTAAAAGTGGACTCGCAGGAGAGGTCCAGATCGTAGAAAGTGAGAGTGTCAGTCCTCCTGTACTTAAGTCGGCATTGTGCCTTTTGTATTAAATTCGGATGCAATTTCTGTGCTTCATCGTCAATGAGAAGGTGCAAGGTATACAGTAAACCGGAAGTGAGGCATCAGAATCAAAAACTGGACTCGCAGGAGAGGTCCAGATCGTAGAAAGTGAGAGTGTCAGTCCTCCTGTACTTAAGTCGGCATTGTGCCTTTTGTATTGAATTCGGATGCAATTTCTGTGCTTCATCGTCAATGAGAAGGTGCAAGGTATACAGTAAACCGGAAGTGAGGCATCAGAATCTAAAACTCGACTCGCAGGAGAGGTCCAGATCGTAGAAAGTGAGAGTGTCAGTCCTCCTGTACTTAAGTCGGCATTGTGCCTTTTGTATTAAATTCGGATGCAATTTCTGTGCTTCATCGTCAATGAGAAGGTGCAAGGTATACAGTAAACCGGAAGTGAGGCATCAGAATCTAAAACTGGACTCGCAGGAGAGGTCCAGATCGTAGAAAGTGAGAGTGTCAGTCCTCCTGTACTTAAGTTGGCATTGTGCCTTTTGTATTAAATTCGGATGCAATTTCTGTGCTTCATCGTCAATGAGAAGGTGCAAGGTATACAGTTAACCGGAAGTGAGGCATCAGAATCTAAAACTGGACTCGCAGGAGAGGTCCAGATCGAAGAAAGTGAGAGTGTCAGTCCTCCTGTACTTAAGTCGGCATTGTGCCTTTTGTATTAAATTCGGATGCAATTTCTGTGCTTCATCGTCAATGAGAAGGTGCAAGGTATACAGTAAACCGGAAGTGAGGCATCAGAATCTAAAACTGGACTCGCAGGAGAGGTCCAGATCGTAGAAAGTGAGAGTGTCAGTCCTCCTGTACTTAAGTCGGCATTGTGCCTTTTGTATTAATTTCGGATGCAATTTCTGTGCTTCATCGTCAATGAGAAGGTGCAAGGTATACAGTAAACCGGAAGTGAGGCATCAGAATCTAAAACTGGACTCGCAGGAGAGGTCCAGATCGAAGAAAGTGAGAGTGTCAGTCCTCCTGTACTTAAGTCGGCATTGTGCCTTTTGTATTAAATTCGGATGCAATTTCTGTGCTTCATCGTCAATGAGAAGGTGCAAGGTATACAGTAAACCGGAAGTGAGGCATCAGAATCTAAAACTGGACTCGCAGGAGAGGTCCAGATCGTAGAAAGTGAGAGTGTCAGTCCTCCTGTACTTAAGTCGCCATTGTGCCTTTTGTATTAAATTAGGATGCAATTTCTGTGCTTCATCGTCAATGAGAAGGTGCAAGGTATACAGTAAACCGGAAGTGAGGCATCAGAATCTAAAACTGGACTCGCAGGAGAGGTCCAGATCGTAGAAAGTGAGAGTGTCAGTCCTCCTGTACTTAAGTCGGCATTGTGCCTTTTGTATTAAATTCGGATGCAATTTCTGTGCTTCATCGTCAATGAGAAGGTGCAAGGTATACAGTAAACCGGAAGTGAGGCATCAGAATCTAAAACTGGACTCGCAGGAGAGGTCCAGATCGTAGAAAGTGAGAGTGTCAGTCCTCCTGTACTTAAGTCGGCATTGTGCCTTTTGTATTAAATTCGGATGCAATTTCTGTGCTTCATCGTCAATGAGAAGGTGCAAGGTATACAGTAAACCGGACGTGAGGCATCAGAATCTAAAACTGGACTCGCAGGAGAGGTCCAGATCGTAGAAAGTGAGAGTGTCAGTCCTCCTGTACTTAAGTCGGCATTGTGCCTTTTGTATTACATTCGGATGCAATTTCTGTGCTTCATCGTCAATGAGAAGATGCAAGGTATACAGAAAACCGGAAGTGAGGCATCAGAATCTAAAACTGGACTCGCAGGAGAGGTCCAGATCGTAGAAAGTGAGAGTGTCAGTCCTCCTGTACTTAAGTCGGCATTGTGCCTTTTGTATTAAATTCGGATGCAATTTCTGTGCTTCATCGTCAATGAGAAGGTGCAGGGTATACAGTAAACCGGAAGTGAGGCATCAGAATCTAAAACTGGACTCGCAGGAGAGGTCCAGATCGTAGAAAATGAGAGTGTCAGTCCTCCTGTACTTAAGTCGGCATTGTGCCTTTTGTATTAAATTCGGATGCAATTTCTGTGCTTCATCGTCAATGAGAAGGTGCAAGGTATACAGTAAACCGGACGTGAGGCATCAGAATCTAAAACTGGACTCGCAGGAGAGGTCCAGATCGTAGAAAGTGAGAGTGTCAGTCCTCCTGTACTTAAGTCGGCATTGTGCCTTTTGTATTAAATTCGGATGCAATTTCTGTGCTTCATCGTCAATGAGAAGATGCAAGGTATACAGTAAACCGGAAGTGAGGCATCAGAATCTAAAACTGGACTCGCAGGAGAGGTCCAGATCGTAGAAAGTGAGAGTGTCAGTCCTCCTGTACTTAAGTCGGCATTGTGCCTTTTGTATTAAATTCGGATGCAATTTATGTGCTTCATCGTCAATGAGAAGGTGCAGGGTATACAGTAAACCGGAAGTGAGGCATCAGAATCTAAAACTGGACTCGCAGGAGAGGTCCAGATCGTAGAAAGTGAGGGTGTCAGTCCTCCTGTACTTAAGTCGGCATTGTGCCTTTTGTATTAAATTCGGATGCAATTTCTGTGCTTCATCGTCAATGAGAAGGTGCAAGGTATACAGTAAACCGGAAGTGAGGCATCAGAATCTAAAACTGGACTCGCAGGAGAGGTCCAGATCGTAGAAAGTGAGAGTGTCAGTCCTCCTGTACTTAAGTCGGCATTGTGCCTTTTGTATTAAATTCGGATGCAATTTCTGTGCTTCATCGTCAATGAGAAGGTGCAAGGTATACAGTAAACCGGAAGTGAGGCATCAGAATCTGAAACTGGACTCGCAGGAGAGGTCCAGATCGTAGAAAGTGAGAGTGTCAGTCCTCCTGTACTTAAGTCGGCATTGTGCCTTTTGTATTAAATTCGGATGCAATTTCTGTGCTTCATCGTCAATGAGAAGGTGCAAGGTATACAGTAAACCGGAAGTGAGGCATCAGAATCTAAAACTGGACTCGCAGGAGAGGTCCAGATCGTAGAAAGTGAGAGTGTCAGTCCTCCTGTACTTAAGTCGGCATTGTGCCTTTTGTATTAAATTCGGATGCAATTTCTGTGCTTCATCGTCAATGAGAAGGTGCAAGGTATACAGTAAACCGGAAGTGAGGCATCAGAATCTAAAACTGGACTCGCAGGAGAGGTCCAGATCGTAGAAAGTGAGAGTGTCAGTCCTCCTGTACTTAAGTCGGCATTGTGCCTTTTGTATTAAATTCGGATGCAATTTCTGTGCTTCATCGTCAATGAGAAGGTGCAAGGTATACAGTAAACTGGATGTGAGGCATCAGAATCTAAAACTGGACTCGCAGGAGAGGTCCAGATCGTAGAAAGTGAGAGTGTCAGTCCTCCTTTACTTAAGTCGGCATTGTGCCTTTTGTATTAAATTCGGATGCAATTTCTGTGCTTCATCGTCAATGAGAAGGTGCAAGGTATACAGTAAACCGGAAGTGAGGCATCAGAATCAAAAACTGGACTCGCAGCAGAGGTCCAGATCGTAGAAAGTGAGAGTGTCAGTCCTCCTGTACTTAAGTCGGCATTGTGCCTTTTGTATTAAATTCGGATGCAATTTCTGTGCTTCATCGTCAATGAGAAGGTGCAAGGTATACAGTAAACCGGAAGTGAGGCATCAGAATCAAAAACTGGACTCGCAGGAGAGGTCCAGATCGTAGAAAGTGAGAGTGTCAGTCCTCCTGTACTTAAGTCGGCATTGTGCCTTTTGTATTAAATTCGGATGCAATTTCTGTGCTTCATCGTCAATGAGAAGGTGCAAGGTATACAGTAAACCGGAAGTGAGGCATCAGAATCTAGAACTCGACTCGCAGGAGAGGTCCAGATCGTAGAAAGTGAGAGTGTCAGTCCTCCTGTACTTAAGTCGGCATTGTGCCTTTTGTATTAAATTCGGATGCAATTTCTGTGCTTCATCGTCAATGAGAAGGTTCAAGGTATACAGTAAACCGGAAGTGAGGCATCAGAATCAAAAACTCGACTCGCAGGAGAGGTCCAGATCGTAGAAAGTGAGAGTGTCAGTCCTCCTGTACTTAAGTCGGCATTGTGCCTTTTGTATTAAATTCGGATGCAATTTCTGTGCTTCATCGTCAATGAGAAGGTGCAAGGTATACAGTAAACCGGAAGTGAGGCATCAGAATGTAAAACTGGACTCGCAGGAGAGGTCCAGATCGTAGAAAGTGAGAGTGTCAGTCCTCCTGTACTTAAGTCGGCATTGTGCCTTTTGTATTAAATTCGGATGCAATTTCTGTGCTTCATCGTCAATGAGAAGGTGCAAGGTATACAGTAAACCGGAAGTGAGGCATCAGAATCAAAAACTGGACTCGCAGGAGAGGTCCAGATCGTAGAAAGTGAGAGTGTCAGTCCTCCTGTACTTAAGTCGGCATTGTGCCTTTTGTATTAAATTCGGATGCAATTTCTGTGCTTCATCGTCAATGAGAAGGTGCAAGGTATACAGTAAACCGGAAGTGAGGCATCAGAATCTAAAACTGGACTCGCAGGAGAGGTCCAGATCGTAGAAAGTGAGAGTGTCAGTCCTCCTGTACTTAAGTCGGCATTGTGCCTTTTGTATTAAATTCGGATGCAATTTCTGTGCTTCATCGTCAATGAGAAGGTGCAAGGTATACAGTAAACCGGAAGTGAGGCATCAGAATCAAAAACTCGACTCGCAGGAGAGGTCCAGATCGTAGAAAGTGAGAGTGTCAGTCCTCCTGTACTTAAGTCCTCATTGTGCCTTTTGTATTAAATTCGGATGCAATTTCTGTGCTTCATCGTCAATGAGAAGGTGCAAGGTATACAGTAAACCGGAAGTGAGGCATCAGAATCAAAAACTGGACTCGCAGGAGAGGTCCAGATCGTAGAAAGTGAGAGTGTCAGTCCTCCTGTACTTAAGTCGGCATTGTGCCTTTTGTATTGAATTCGGATGCAATTTCTGTGCTTCATCGTCAATGAGAAGGTGCAAGGTATACAGTAAACCGGAAGTGAGGCATCAGAATCAAATACTGGACTCGCAGGAGAGGTCCAGATCGTAGAAAGTGATAGTGTCAGTCCTCCTGTACTTAAGTCGGCATTGTGCCTTGTGTATTAAATTCGGATGCAATTTCTGTGCTTCATCGTCAATGAGAAGGTGCAAGGTATACAGTAAACCGGAAGTGAGGCATCAGAATCTAAAACTCGACTCGCAGGAGAGGTCCAGATCGTAGAAAGTGAGCGTGTCAGTCCTCCTGTACTTAAGTCGGCATTGTGCCTTTTGCATTAAATTCGGATGCAATTTCTGTGCTTCATCGTCAATGAGAAGGTGCAAGTTATACAGTAAACGGGAAGTGAGGCATCAGAATCTAAAACTGGACTCGCAGGAGAGGTCCAGATCGTAGAAAGTGAGAGTGTCAGTCCTCCTGTACTTAAGTCGGCATTGTGCCTTTTGTATTAAATTCGGATGCAATTTCTGTGCTTCATCGTCAATGAGAAGGTGCAAGGTATACAGTAATCCGGAAGTGAGGCATCAGAATCTAAAACTGGACTCGCAGGAGAGGTCCAGATCGTAGAAAGTGAGAGTGTCAGTCCTCCTGTACTTAAGTCGGCATTGTGCCTTTTGTATTAAATTCGGATGCAATTTCTGTGCTTCATCGTCAATGAGAAGGTGCAAGGTATACAGTAAACCGGAAGTGAGGCATCAGAATCTAAAACTGGACTCGCAGGAGAGGTCCAGATCGTAGAAAGTGAGAGTGTCAGTCCTCCTGTACTTAGGTCGGCATTGTGCCTTTCGTATTAAATTCGGATGCAATTTCTGTGCTTCATCGTCAATGAGAAGGTGCAAGGTATACAGTAAACCGGAAGTGAGGCATCAGAATCTAAAACTGGACTCGCAGGAGAGGTCCAGATCGTAGAAAGTGAGAGTGTCAGTCCTATTGTACTTAAGTCGGCATTGTGCCTGTTGTATTAAATTCGGATGCAATTTCTTTGCTTCATCGTCAATGAGAAGGTGCAAGGTATACAGTAAACCGGAAGTGAGGCATCAGAATCTAAAACTGGACTCGCAGGAGAGGTCCAGATCGTAGAAAGTGAGAGTGTCAGTCCTCCTGTACTTAAGTCGGCATTGTGCCTTTTGTATTAAATTCGGATGCAATTTCTGTGCTTCATCGTCAATGAGAAGGTGCAAGGTATACAGTAAACCGGAAGTGAGGCATCAGAATCTAAAACTGGACTCGCAGGAGAGGTACAGATCGTAGAAAGTGAGAGTGTCGGTCCTCCTGTACTTAAGTCGGCATTGTGCCTTTTGTATTAAATTCGGATGCAATTTCTGTGCTTCATCGTCAATGAGAAGGTGCAAGGTATACAGTAAACCGGAAGTGAGGCATCAGAATCTAAAACTGGACTCGCAGGAGAGGTCCAGATCGTAGAAAGTGAGAGTGTCAGTCCTCCTGTACTTAAGTCGGCATTGTGCCTTTTGTATTAAATTCGGATGCAATTTCTGTGCTTCATCGTCAATGAGAAGGTGCAGGGTATACAGTAAACCGGAAGTGAGGCATCAGAATCTAAAACTGGACTCGCAGGAGAGGTCCAGATCGTAGAAAGTGAGAGTGTCAGTCCTCCTGTACTTAAGTCGGCATTGTGCCTTTTGTATTAAATTCGGATGCAATTTCTGTGCTTCATCGTCAATGAGAAGGTGCAAGGTATACAGTAAACCGGAAGTGAGGCATCAGAATCTAAAACTGGACTCCCAGGAGAGGTCCAGATCGTAGAAAGTGAGAGTGTCAGTCCTCCTGTACTTAAGTCGGCATTGTGCCTTTTGTATCAAATTCGGATGCAATTTCTGTGCTTCATCGTCAATGAGAAGGTGCAAGGTATACAGTAAACCGGAAGTGAGGCATCAGAATCTGAAACTGGACTCGCAGGAGAGGTCCAGATCGTAGAAAGTGAGGGTGTCAGTCCTCCTGTACTTAAGTCGGCATTGTGCCTTTTGTATTAAATTCGGATGCAATTTCTGTGCTTCATCGTCAATGAGAAGGTGCAAGGTATACAGTAAACCGGAAGTGAGGCATCAGAATCTGAAACTGGACTCGCAGGAGAGGTCCAGATCGTAGAAAGTGAGAGTGTCAGTCCTCCTGTACTTAAGTCGGCATTGTGCCTTTTGTATTAAATTCGGATGCAATTTCTGTGCTTCATCGTCAATGATAAGGTGCAAGGTATACGGTAAACCGGAAGTGAGGCATCAGAATCTAAAACTGGAGTCGCAGGAGAGGTCCAGATCGTAGAAAGTGAGAGTGTCAGTCCTCCTGTACTTAAGTCTGCATTGTGCCTTTTGTATTAAATTCGGATGCAATTTCTGTGCTTCATCGTCAATGAGAAGGTGCAAGGTATACAGTAAACCGGAAGTGAGGCATCAGAATCTAAAACTCGACTCGTAGGAGAGGTCCAGATCGTAGAAAGTGAGAGTGTCAGTCCTCCTGTACTTAAGTCGGCATTGTGCCTTTTGTATTAAATTCGGATGCTATTTCTGTGCTTCTTCGTCAATGAGAAGGTGCAAGGTATACAGTAAAGCGGAAGTGAGGCATCAGAATCTAAAACTGGACTCGCAGGAGAGGTCCTGATCGTAGAAAGTGAGAGTGTCAGTCCTCCTGTACTTAAGTCGGCATTGTGCCTTTTGTATTAAATTCGGATGCAATTTCTGTGCTTCATCGTCAATGAGAAGGTGCAAGGTATACAGTAAACCGGAAGTGAGGCATCAGAATCTAAAACTGGACTCGCAGGAGAGGTCCAGATCGTAGAAAGTGAGAGTGTCAGTCCTCCTGTACTTAAGTCGGCATTGTGCCTTTTGTATTAAATTCGGATGCAATTTCTGTGCTTCATCGTCAATGAGAAGGTGCAAGGTATACAGTAAACCGGAAGTGAGGCATCAGAATCTAAAACTGGACTCGCAGGAGAGGTCCAGATCGTAGAAAGTGAGAGTGTCAGTCCTCCTGTACTTAAGTCGGCATTGTGCCTTTTGTATTAAATTCGGATGCAATTTCTGTGCTTCATCGTCAATGAGAAGGTGCAAGGTATACAGTAAACCGGAAGTAAGGCATCAGAATCTAAAACTGGACTCGCAGGAGAGGTCCAGATCGTAGAAAGAGAGAGTGTCAGTCCTCCTGTACTTAAGTCGGCATTGTGCCTTTTGTATTAAATTCGGATGCAATTTCTGTGCTTCATCGTCAATGAGAAGGTGCAAGGTATACAGTAAACCGGAAGTGAGGCATCAGAATCTAAAACTGGACTCGCAGGAGAGGTCCAGATCGTAGAAAGTGAGAGTGTCTGTCCTCCTGTACTTAAGTCGGCATTGTGCCTTTTGTATTAAATTCGGATGCAATTTCTGTGCTTCATCGTCAATGAGAAGGTGCAAGGTATACAGTAAACCGGAACTGAGGCATCAGAATCTAAAACTGGACTCGCAGGAGAGGTCCAGATCGTAGAAAGTGAGAGTGTCAGTCCTCCTGTACTTAAGTCGGCATTGTGCCTTTTGTATTAAATTCGGATGCAATTTCTGTGCTTCATCGTCAATGAGAAGGTGCAAGGTATACAGTAAACCGGAAGTGAGGCATCAGAATCTAAAACTGGACTCGCAGGAGAGGTCCAGATCGTAGAAAGTGAGAGTGTCAGTCCTCCTGTACTTAAGTCGGCATTGTGCCTTTTGTATTAAATTCGGATGCAATTTCTGTGCTTCTTCGTCAATGATAAGGTGCAAGGTATACAGTAAACCGGAAGTGAGACATCAGAATCTAAAACTGGACTCGCAGGAGAGGTCCAGATCGTAGAAAGTGAGAGTGTCAGTCCTCCTGTACTTAAGTCGGCATTGTGCCTTTTGTATTAAATTCGGATGCAATTTCTGTGCTTCATCGTCAATGAGAAGGTGCAAGGTATACAGTAAACCGGAAGTGAGGCATCAGAATCTAAAACTGGACTCGCAGGAGAGGTCCAGATCGTAGAAAGTGAGAGTGTCAGTCCTCCTGTACTTAAGTCGGCATTGTGCCTTTTGTATTAAATTCGGATGCAATTTCTGTGCCTCATCGTCAATGAGAAGGTGCAAGGTATACAGTAAACCGGAAGTGAGGCATCAGAATCTAAAACTGGACTTGCAGGAGAGGTCCAGATCGTAGAAAGTGAGAGTGTCAGTCCTCCTGTACTTAAGTCTTCATTGTGAGTTTTGTATTAAATTCGGATGCAATTTCTGTGCTTCATCGTCAATGAGAAGGTGCAAGGTCTACAGTAAACCGGAAGTGAGGCATCAGAATCTAAAACTGGACTCGCAGGAGAGGTCCAGATCGTAGAAAGTGAGAGTGTCAGTCCTCCTGTACTTAAGTCAGCATTGTGCCTTTTGTATTAAATTCGGATGCAATTTCTGTGCTTCATCGTCAATGAGAAGGTGCAAGGTATACAGTAAACCGGAAGTGAGGCATCAGAATCTAAAACTCGACTCGCAGGAGAGGTCCAGATCGTAGAAAGTGAGAGTGTCAGTCCTCCTGTACTTAAGTCGGCATTGTGCCTTTTGTATTAAATTCGGATGCAATTTCTGTGCTTCATCGTCAATGAGAAGGTGCAAGGTATACATTAAACCGGAAGTGAGGCATCAGAATCTAAAACTCGACTCGCAGGAGAGGTCCAGATCGTAGAAAGTGAGAGTGTCAGTCCTCCTGTACTTAAGTCGGCATTGTGCCTTTTGTATTAAATTCGGATGCAATTTCTGTGCTTCATCGTCAATGAGAAGGTGCAAGGTATACAGTAAACCGGAAGTGAGGCATCAGAATCTAAAACTGGACTCGCAGGAGAGGTCCAGATCGTAGAAAGTGAGAGTGTCAGTCCTCCTGTACTTAAGTCGGCATTGTGCCTTTTGTATTAAATTCGGATGCAATTTCTGTGCTTCATCGTCAATGAGAAGGTGCAAGGTATACAGTAAACCGGAAGTGAGGCATCAGAATCAAAAACTGGACTCGCAGGAGAGGTCCAGATCGTAGAAAGTGAGAGTGTCAGTCCTCCTGTACTTAAGTCGGCATTGTGCCTTTTGTATTAAATTCGGATGCAATTTCTGTGCTTCATCGTCAATGAGAAGGTGCAAGGTATACAGTAAACCGGAAGTGAGGCATCGGAATCTAAAACTGGACTCGCAGGAGAGGTACAGATCGTAGAAAGTGAGAGTGTCAGTCCTCCTGTACTTAAGTCGGCATTGTGCCTTTTGTATTAAATTCGGATGCAATTTCTGTGCTTCATCGTCAATGAGAAGGTGCAAGGTATACAGTAAACCGGAAGTGAGGCATCAGAATCTAAAACTCGACTCGCAGGAGAGGTCCAGATCGTAGAAAGTGAGAGTGTCAGTCCTCCTGTACTTAAGTCGGCATTGTGCCTTTTGTATTCAATTCGGATGCAATTTCTGTGCTTCATCGTCAAAGAGAAGGTGCAAGGTATACAGTAAACCGGAAGTGAGGCATCAGAATCAAAAACTGGACTCGCAGGAGAGGTCCAGATCGTAGAAAGTGAGAGTGTCAGTCCTCCTGTACTTAAGTCGGAATTGTGCCTTTTGTATTACATTCGGATGCAATTTCTGTGCTTCATCGTCAATGAGAAGGTGCAAGGTATACAGTAAACCGGAAGTGAGGCATCAGAATCAAATACTGGACTCGCAGGAGAGGTCCAGATCGTAGAAAGTGATAGTGTCAGTCCTCCTGTACTTAAGTCGGCATTGTGCATTTTGTGTTAAATTCGGATGCAATTTCTGTGCTTCATCGTCAATGAGAAGGTGCAAGGTATACAGTAAACCGGAAGTGAGGCATCAGAATCTAAAACTCGACTCGCAGGAGAGGTCCAGATCGTAGAAAGTGAGAGTGTCAGTCCTCCTGTACTTAAGTCGGCATTGTGCCTTTTGTATTAAATTCGGATGCAATTTCTGTGCTTCATCGTCAATGAGAAGGTGCAAGGTATACAGTAAACCGGAAGTGAGGCATCAGAATCTAAAACTGGACTCGCAGGAGAGGTCCACATCGTAGAAAGTGAGAGTGTCAGTCCTCCTGTACTTAAGTCGGCATTGTGCCTTTTGTATTAAATTCGGATGCAATTTCTGTGCTTCATCGTCAATGAGAAGGTGCAAGGTATACAGTAAACCGGAAGTGAGGCATCAGAATCTAAAACTGGACTCGCAGGAGAGGTCCAGATCGTAGAAAGTGAGAGTGTCAGTCCTCCTGTACTTAAGTCGGCATTGTGCCTTTTGTATTAAATTCGGATGCAATTTCTGTGCTTCATCGTCAATGAGAAGGTGCAAGGTATACAGTAAACCGGAAGTGAGGCATCAGAATCTAAAACTGGACTCGCAGGAGAGGTCCAATCGTAGAAAGTGAGAGTGTCAGTCCTCCTGTACTTAAGTCGGCATTGTGCCATTTGTATTAAATTTGGATGCAATTTCTGTGCTTCATCGTCAATGAGAAGGTGCAAGGTATACAGTAAACCGGAAGTGAGGCATCAGAATCTAAAACTGGACTCGCAGGAGAGGTCCAGATCGTAGAAAGTGAGAGTGTCAGTCGTCCTGTACTTAAGTCGGCATTGTGCCTTTTGTATTAAATTCGGATGCAATTTCTGTGCTTCATCGTCAATGAGAAGGTGCAAGGTATACAGTAAACCGGAAGTGAGGCATCAGAATCACATACTGGACTCGCAGGAGAGGTCCAGATCGTAGAAAGTGATAGTGTCAGTCCTCCTGTACTTAAGTCGGCATTGTGCCTTTTGTATTAAATGCGGATGCAATTTCTGTGCTTCATCGTCAATGAGAAGGTGCAAGGTATACAGTAAACCGGAAGTGAGGCATCAGAATCTAAAACTGGACTCGCAGGAGAGGTACAGATCGTAGAAAGTGAGAGTGTCGGTCCTCCTGTACTTAAGTCGGCATTGTGCCTTTTGTATTAAATTCGGATGCAATTTCTGTGCTTCATCGTCAATGAGAAGGTGCAAGGTATACAGTAAACCGGAAGTGAGGCATCAGAATCTAAAACTGGACTCGCAGGAGAGGTCCAGATCGTAGAAAGTGAGAGTGTCAGTCCTCCTGTACTTAAGTCGGCATTGTGCCTTTTGTATTAAATTCGGATGCAATTTCTGTGCTTCATCGTCAATGAGAAGGTGCAAGGTATACAGTAAACCGGAAGTGAGGCATCAGAATCTGAAACTGGACTCGCAGGAGAGGTCCAGATCGTAGAAAGTGAGAGTGTCAGTCCTCCTGTACTTAAGTCGGCATTGTGCCTTTTGTATTAAATTCGGGTGCAATTTCTGTGCTTCATCGTCAATGAGAAGGTGCAAGGTATACAGTAAACCGGAAGTGAGGCATCAGAATCTAAAACTGGACTCGCAGGAGAGGTCCAGATCGTAGAAAGTGAGAGTGTCAGTCCTCCTGTACTTAAGTCGGCATTGTGCCTTTTGTATTAAATTCGGATGCAATTTCTGTGCTTCATCGTCAATGAGAAGGTGCAAGGTATACAGTAAACCGTAAGTGAGGCATCAGAATCTAAAACTGGACTCGCAGGAGAGGTCCACATCGTAGAAAGTGAGAGTGTCAGTCCTCCTGTACTTAAGTCGGCATTGTGCCTTTTGTATTAAATTCGGATGCAATTTCTGTGCTTCATCGTCAATGAGAAGGTGCAAGGTATACAGTAAACCGGAAGTGAGGCATCAGAATCTAAAACTGGACTCGCAGGAGAGGTCCAGATCGTAGAAAGTGAGAGTGTCAGTCCTCCTGTACTTAAGTCTGCATGTGCCTTTTGTATTAAATTCGGATGCAATTTCTGTGCTTCATCGTCAATGAGAAGGTGCAAGGTATACAGTAAACCGGAAGTGAGGCATCAGAATCGAAAACTGGACTCGCAGGAGAGGTCCAGATCGTAGAAAGTGAGAGTGTCAGTCCTCCTGTACTTAAGTCGGCATTGTGCCTTTTGTATTAAATTCGGATGCAATTTCTGTGCTTCATCGTCAATGAGAAGGTGCAAGGTATACAGTAAACCGGAAGTGAGGCATCAGAATCTAAAACTGGACTCGCAGGAGAGGTCCAGATCGTAGAAAGTGAGAGTGTCAGTCCTCCTGTACTTAAGTCGGCATTGTGCCTTTTGTATTAAATTCGGATGCAATTTCTGTGCTTCATCGTCAATGAGAAGGTGCAAGGTATACAGTAAACCGGAAGTGAGGCATCAGAATGTAAAACTGGACTCGCAGGAGAGGTCCAGATCGTAGAAAGTGAGGGTGTCAGTCCTCCTGTCCTTAAGTCGGCATTGTGCCTTTTGTATTAAATTCGGATGCAATTTCTGTGCTTCATCGTCAATGAGAAGGTGCAGGGTATACACTAAACCGGAAGTGAGGCATCAGAATCTAAAACTGGACTCGCAGGAGAGGTCCAGATCGTAGAAAGTGAGAGTGTCAGTCCTCCTGTACTTAAGTCGGCATTGTGCCTTTTGTATCAAATTCGGATGCAATTTCTGTGCTTCATTGTCAATGAGAATGTGCAAGGTATACAGTAAACCGAAAGTGAGGCATCAGAATCTAAAACTGGACTCGCAGGAGAGGTCCAGATCGTAGAAAGTGAGAGTGTCAGTCCGCCTGTACTTAAGTCGGCATTGTGCCTTTTGTATTAAATTCGGATGCAATTTCTGTGCTTCATCGTCAATGAGAAGGTGCAAGGTATACAGTAAACCGGAAGTGAGGCATCAGAATCAAAAACTGGACTCGCAGGAGAGGTCCAGATCGTAGAAAGTGAGAGTGTCAGTCCTCCTGTACTTAAGTCGACATTGTGCCTTTTGTATTAAATTCGGATGCAATTTCTGTGCTTCATCGTCAATGAGAAGGTGCAAGGTATACAGTAAACCGGAAGTGAGGCATCAGAATCAAATACTGGATTCGCAGGAGAGGTCCAGATCGTAGAAAGTGATAGTGTCAGTCCTCCTGTACTTAAGTCGGCATTGTGCCTTTTGTATTAAATTCGGATGCAATTTCTGTGCTTCATCGTCAATGAGAAGGTGCAAGGTATACAGTAAACCGGAAGTGAGGCATCAGAATCTAAAGCTCGACTCGCAGGAGAGGTCCAGATCGTAGAAAGTGAGAGTGTCAGTCCTCCTGTACTTAAGTCGGCATTGTGCCTTTTGTATTAAATTCGGATGCAATTTCTGTGCTTCATCGTCAATGAGAAGGTGCAAGGTATACAGTAAACCGGAAGTGAGGCATCAGAATCTAAAACTCGACTCGCAGGAGAGGTCCAGATCGTAGAAAGAGAGAGTGTTAGTCCTCCTGTACTTAAGTCGGCATTGTGCCTTTTGTATTAAATGCGGATGCAATTTCTGTGCTTCATCGTCAATGAGAAGGTGCAAGGTATACAGTAAACCGGAAGTGAGGCATCAGAATCTAAAACTGGACTCGCAGGAGAGGTCCAGATCGTAGAAAGTGAGAGTGTCAGTCCTCCTGTACTTAAGTCGGCATTGTGCCTTTTGTATTAAATTCGGATGCAATTTCTGTGCTCCATCGTCAATGAGAAGGTGCAAGGTATACAGTAAACCGGAAGTGAGGCATCAGAATCTAAAACTGGACTCGCAGGAGAGGTCCAGATCGTAGAAAGTGAGAGTGTCAGTCCTCCTGTACTTAAGTCGGCATTGTGCCTTTTGTATTAAATTTGGATGCAATTTTTTGTGCTTCATCGTCAATGAGAAGGTGCAAGGTATACAGTAAACCGGTAGTGAGGAATCAGAATCTAAAACTGGACTCGCAGGAGAGGTCCAGATCGTAGAAAGTGAGAGTGTCAGTCCTCCTGTACTTAAGTCAGCATTGTGCCTTTTGTATTAAATTCGGATGCAATTTCTGTGCTTCATCGTCAATGAGAAGGTGCAAGGTATACAGTAAACCGGAAGTGAGGCATCAGAAACTAAAACTGGACTCGCAGGAGAGGTACAGATCGTAGAAAGTGAGAGTGTCTGTCCTCCTGTACTTATGTCGGCATTGTGCCTTTTGTATTAAATTCGGATGCAATTTCTGTGCTTCATCGTCAATGAGAAGGTGCAAGGTTTACCGTAACCCGGAAGTGAGGCATCAGAATCTAAAACTGGACTCGCAGGAGAGGTCCAGATCGTAGAAAGTGAGAGTGTCAGTCCTCCTGTACTTAAGTCGGCATTGTGCCTTTTGTATTAAATTCGGATGCAATTTCTGTGCTTCATCGTCAATGAGAAGATGCAAGGTATACAGTAAACCGGAAGTGAGGCATCAGAATCTAAAACTGGACTCGCAGGAGAGGTCCAGATCGTAGAAAGTGAGAGTGTCAGTCCTCCTGTACTTAAGTCGGCATTGTGCCTTTTGTATTAAATTCGGATGCAATTTCTGTGCTTCAGCGTCAATGAGAAGGTGCAAGGTATACAGTAAACCGGAAGTGAGGCATCAGAATCTAAAACTGGACTCGCAGGAGAGGTCCAGATCGTAGAAAGTGAGAGTGTCAGTCCTCCTGTACTTAAGTCGGCATTGTTCCCTTTGTATCAAATTCGGATGCAATTTCTGTGCTTCATCGTCAATGAGAAGGTGCAAGGTATACAGTAAACCGGAAGTGAGGCATCAGAATCTGAAACTGGACTCGCAGGAGAGGTCCAGATCGTAGAAAGTGAGAGTGTCAGTCCTCCTGTACTTAAGTCGGCATTGTGCCTTTTGTATTAAATTCGGATGCAATTTCTGTGCTTCATCGTCAATGAGAAGGTGCAAGGTATTCAGTAAACCGGAAGTGAGGCATCAGAATCTGAAACTGGACTCGCAGGAGAGGTCCAGATCGCAGAAAGTGAGAGTGTCAGTCCTCCTGTACTTAAGTCGGCATTGTGCTTTTTGTATTAAATTCGGATGCAATTTCTGTGCTTCATCGTCAATGAGAAGGTGCAAGGTATACAGTAAACCGGAAGTGAGGCATCAGAATCTAAAACTCGACTCGCAGGAGAGGTCCAGATCGTAGAAAGTGAGAGTGTCAGTCCTCCTGTACTTAAGTCGGCATTGTGCCTTTTGTATTCAATTCGGATGCAATTTCTGTGCTTCATCGTCAATGAGAAGGTGCAAGGTATACAGTAAACCGGAAGTGAGGCATCAGAATCTAAAACTGGACTCGCAGGAGAGGTCCAGATCGTAGAAAGTGAGAGTGTCAGTCCTCCTGTACTTAAGTCGGCATTGTGCCTTTTGTATTAAATTCGGATGCAATTTCTGTGCTTCATCGTCAATGAGAAGGTGCAAGGTATACAGTAAACCGGAAGTGAGGCATCAGAATCTAAAACTGGACTCGCAGGGGAGGTCCAGATCGTAGAAAGTGAGAGTGTCAGTCCTCCTGTACTTACGTCGGCATTGTGCCTTTTGTATTAAATTCGGATGCAATTTCTGTGCTTCATCGTCAATGAGAAGGTGCAAGGTATACAGTAAACCGGAAGTGAGGCATCAGAATCTAAAACTGGACTCGCAGGAGAGGTCCAGATCGTAGAAAGTGAGAGTGTCAGTCCTTCTGTACTTAAGTCGGCATTGTGCCTTTTGTATTAAATTCGGATGCAATTTCTGTGCTTCATCGTCAATGAGAAGGTGCAAGGTATACAGTAAACCGGAAGTGAGGCATCAGAATCTAAAACTGGACTCGCAGGAGAGGTCCAGATCGTAGAAAGTGAGAGTGTCAGTCCTCCTGTACTTAAGTCGGCATTGTGCCTTTTGTATTAAATTCGGATGCAATTTCTGTGCTTCATCGTCAATGAGAAGGTGCAAGGTATACAGTAAACCGGAAGTGAGGCATCAGAATCTAAAACTGGACTCGCAGGAGAGGTCCAGATCGTAGAAAGTGAGAGTGTCAGTCCTCCTGTACTTAAGTCGGCATTGTGCCTTTTGTATTAAATTCGGATGCAATTTCTGTGCTTCATCGTCAATGAGAAGGTGCAAGGTATACAGTAAACCGGAAGTGAGGCATCAGAATCTAAAACTGGACTCGCAGGAGAGGTCCAGATCGTAGAAAGTGAGAGTGTCAGTCCTCCTGTACTTAAGTCGGCATTGTGCCTTTTGTATTAAATTTGGATGCAATTTCTGTGCTTCATCGTCAATGAGAAGGTGCAAGGTATACAGTAAACCGGAAGTGAGGCATCAGAATCTAAAACTGGACTCGCAGGAGAGGTCCAGATCGTAGAAAGTGAGAGTGTCAGTCCTCCTGTACTTAAGTCGGCATTGTGCCTTTTGTATTAAATTCGGATGCAATTTCTGTGCTTCATCGTCAATGATAAGGTGCAAGGTATACAGTAAACCGGAAGTGAGGCATCAGAATCTAAAACTGGAGTCGCAGGAGAGGTCCAGATCGTAGAAAGTGAGAGTGTCAGTCCTCCTGTACTTAAGTCGGCATTGTGCCTCTTGTATTAAATTCGGATGCAATTTCTGTGCTTCATCGTCAATGAGAAGGTGCAAGGTATACAGTAAACCGGAAGTGAGGCATCAGAATGTAAAACTGGACTCGCAGGAGAGGTCCACATCGTAGAAAGTGTGAGTGTCAGTCCTCCTGTACTTAAGTCGGCATTGTGCCTTTTTTATTAAATTCGGATGCAATTTCTGTGCTTCATCGTCAATGAGAAGGTGCAAGGTATACAGTAAACGGGAAGTGAGGCATCAGAATCTAAAACTGGACTCGCAGGAGAGGTCCAGATCGTAGAAAGTGAGAGTGTCAGTCCTCCTGTACTTAAGTCTGCATTGTGCCTTTTGTATTAAATTCGGATGCAATTTCTGTGCTTCATCGTCAATGAGAAGGTGCAAGGTATACAGTAAACCGGAAGTGAGGCATCAGAATCTAAAACTGGACTCGCAGGAGAGGTCCAGATCGTAGAAAGTGAGAGTGTCAGTCCTCCTGTACTTATGTCGGCATTGTGCCTTTTGTATTAAATTCGGATGCAATTTCTGTGCTTCATCGTCAATGAGAAGGTGCAAGGTATACAGTAAACCGGAAGTGAGGCATCAGAATCTAAAACTGGACTCGCAGGAGAGGTCCAGATCGTAGAAAGTGAGAGTGTCAGTCCTCCTGTACTTAAGTCGGCATTGTGCCTTTTGTATTAAATTCGGATGCAATTTCTGTGCTTCATCGTCAAAGAGAAGGTGCAAGGTATACAGTAAACCGGAAGTGAGGTATCAGAATCTAAAACTGGACTCGCAGGAGAGGTCCAGATCGTAGAAAGTGAGAGTGTCAGTCCTCCTGTTCTTAAGTCGGCATTGTGCCTTTTGTATTAAATTCGGATGCAATTTCTGTGCTTCAACGTCAATGAGAAGGTGCAGGGTATACAGTAAACCGGAAGTGAGGCATTAGAATCTATAACTGGACTCGCAGGAGAGGTCCAGATCGTAGAAAGTGAGAGTGTCAGTCCTCCTGTACTTAAGTCGGCATTGTGCCTTTTGTATTAAATTCCGATGCAATTTCTGTGCTTCATCGTCAATGAGAAGGTGCAAGGTATACAGTAAACCGGAAGTGAGGCATCAGAATCAAAAACTGCACTCGCAGGAGAGGTCCAGATCCTAGAAAGTGAGATTGTCAGTCCTCCTGTACTTAAGTCGGCATTGTGCCTTTTGTATTAAATTCGGATGCAATTTCTGTGCTTCATCGTCAATGAGAAGGTGCAAGGTATACAGTAAACCGGAAGTGAGGCATCAGAATCTGAAAGTGGACTCGCAGGAGAGGTCCAGATCGTAGAAAGTGAGAGTGTCAGTCCTCCTGTACTTAAGTCGGCATTGTGCCTTTTGTATTAAATTCGGATGCAATTTCTGTGCTTCATCGTCAATGAGAAGGTGCAAGGTATACAGTAAACCGGAAGTGAGGCATCAGAATCTAAAACTGGACTCGCAGGAGAGGTCCAGATCGTAGAAAGTGAGAGTGTCAGTCCTCCTGTACTTAAATCGGCATTGTGCCTTTTGTATTAAATTCGGATGCAATTTCTGTGCTTCATCGTCAATGAGAAGGTGCAAGGTATACAGTAAACCGGAAGTTAGGCATCAGAATCTAAAACTGGACTCGCAGGAGAGGTCCAGATCGTAGAAAGTGAGAGTGTCAGTCCTCCTGTACTTAAGTCGGCATTGTGCCCTTTGTATTAAATTCGGATGCAATTTCTGTGCTTCATCGTCAATGAGAAGGTGCAAGGTATACAGTAAACCGGAAGTGAGGCATCAGAATCTAAAACTGGACTCGCAGGAGAGGTCCAGATCGTAGAAAGTGAGAGTGTCAGCCGTCCTGTACTTAAGTCGGCATTGTGCCTTTTGTATTAAATTCGGATGCAATTTCTGTGCTTCATCGTCAAAGAGAAGGTGCAAGGTATACAGTAAACCGGAAGTGAGGCATCAGAATCTAAAACTGGACTCACAGGAGAGGTCCAGATCGTAGAAAGTGAGAGTGTCAGTCCTCCTGTACTTAAGTCGGCATTGTGCCTTTTGTATTAAATTCGGATGCAATTTCTGTGCTTCATCGTCAATGAGAAGGTGCAAGGTATACAGTAAATCGGAAGTGAGGCATCAGAATCTAAAATTGGACTCGCAGGAGAGGTCCAGATCGTAGAAAGTGAGAGTGTCAGTCCTCCTGTACTTAAGTCGGCATTGTGCCTTTTGTATTAAATTCGGATGCAATTTCTGTGCTTCATAGTCAATGAGAAGGTGCAAGGTATACAGTAAACCGGAAGTGAGGCATCAGAATCTAAAACTGGACTCGCAGGAGAGGTCCAGATCGTAGTAAGTGAGAGTGTCAGTCCTCCTGTACTTAAGTCGGCATTGTGCCTTTTGTATTAAATTCGGATGCAATTTCTGTGCTTCATCGTCAATGAGAAGGTGCAAGGTATACAGTAAACCGGAAGTGAGGCATCAGAATCTAAAACTGGACTCGCAGGAGAGGTCCAGAACGTAGAAAGAGAGAGTGTCAGTCCTCCTGTACTTAAGTCGGCATTGTGCCTTTTGTATTAAATTCGGATGCAATTTCTGTGCTTCATCGTCAATGAGAAGGTGCAAGGTATACAGTAAACCGGAAGTGAGGCATCAGAATCTAAAACTGGACTCGCAGGAGAGGTCCAGATCGTAGAAAGTGAGAGTGTCAGTCCTCCTGTACTTAAGTCGGCATTGTGCCTTTTGTATTAAATTCGGATGCAATTTCTGTGCTTCATCGTCAATGAGAAGGTGCAAGGTATACAGTAAACCGGAAGTGAGGCATCAGAGTCTAAAACTGGAATCGCAGGAGAGGTCCAGATCGTAGAAAGTGAGAGTGTCAGTCCTCCTGTACTTAAGTCGGCATTGTGCCTTTTGTATTAAATTCGGATGCAATTTCTGTGCTTCATCGTCAATGAGAAGGTGCAAGGTATACAGTAAACCGGAAGTGAGGCATCAGAATCTAAAACTGGACTCGCAGGAGAGGTCCAGATCGAAGAAAGTGAGAGTGTCAGTCCTCCTGTACTTAAGTCGGCATTGTGCCTTTTGTATTAAATTCGGATGCAATTTCTGTGCTTCATCGTCAATGAGAAGTTGCAAGGTACACAGTAAACTGGAAGTGAGGCATCAGAATCTAAAACTGGACTCGCAGGAGAGGTCCAGATCGTAGAAAGTGAGAGTGTCAGTCCTCCTGTACTTAAGTCGGCATTGTGCCTTTTGTATTAAATTCGGATGCAATTTCTGTGCTTCATCGTCAATGAGAAGGTGCAAGGTATACAGTAAACCGGAAGTGAGGCATCAGAATCTAAAACTGGACTCGCAGGAGAGGTCCAGATCGTAGAAAGTCAGAGTGTCAATCCTCCTGTACTTAAGTCGGCATTGTGCCTTTTGTATTAAATTCGGATGCAATTTCTGTGCTTCATCGTCAATGAGAAGGTGCAAGGTATACAGTAAACCGGAACTGAGGCATCAGAATCTAAAACTGGACTCGCAGGAGAGGTCCAGATCGTAGAAAGTGAGAGTGTCAGTCCTCCTGTACTTACGTCGGCATTGTGCCTTTTGTATTAAATTCGGATGCAATTTCTGTGCTTCATCGTCAATGAGAAGGTGCAAGGTATACAGTAAATCGGAAGTGAGGCATCAGAATCTAAAATTGGACTCGCAGGAGAGGTCCAGATCGTAGAAAGTGAGAGTGTCAGTCCTCCTGTACTTAAGTCGGCATTGTGCCTTTTGTATTAAATTCGGATGCAATTTCTGTGCTTCATAGTCAATGAGAAGGTGCAAGGTATACAGTAAACCGGAAGTGAGGCATCAGAATCTAAAACTGGACTCGCAGGAGAGGTCCAGATCGTAGAAAGTGAGAGTGTCAGTCCTCCTGTACTTAAGTCGGCATTGTGCCTTTTGTATTAAATTCGGATGCAATTTCTGTGCTTCATCGTCAATGAGAAGGTGCAAGGTATACAGTAAACCGGAAGTGAGGCATCAGAATCTAAAACTGGACTCGCAGGAGAGGTCCAGAACGTAGAAAGAGAGAGTGTCAGTCCTCCTGTACTTAAGTCGGCATTGTGCCTTTTGTATTAAATTCGGATGCAATTTCTGTGCTTCATCGTCAATGAGAAGGTGCAAGGTATACAGTAAACCGGAAGTGAGGCATCAGAATCTAAAACTGGACTCGCAGGAGAGGTCCAGATCGTAGAAAGTGAGAGTGTCAGTCCTCCTGTACTTAAGTCGGCATTGTGCCTTTTGTATTAAATTCGGATGCAATTTCTGTGCTTCATCGTCAATGAGAAGGTGCAAGGTATACAGTAAACCGGAAGTGAGGCATCAGAGTCTAAAACTGGAATCGCAGGAGAGGTCCAGATCGTAGAAAGTGAGAGTGTCAGTCCTCCTGTACTTAAGTCGGCATTGTGCCTTTTGTATTAAATTCGGATGCAATTTCTGTGCTTCATCGTCAATGAGAAGGTGCAAGGTATACAGTAAACCGGAAGTGAGGCATCAGAATCTAAAACTGGACTCGCAGGAGAGGTCCAGATCGAAGAAAGTGAGAGTGTCAGTCCTCCTGTACTTAAGTCGGCATTGTGCCTTTTGTATTAAATTCGGATGCAATTTCTGTGCTTCATCGTCAATGAGAAGTTGCAAGGTACACAGTAAACCGGAAGTGAGGCATCAGAATCTAAAACTGGACTCGCAGGAGAGGTCCAGATCGTAGAAAGTGAGAGTGTCAGTCCTCCTGTACTTAAGTCGGCATTGTGCCTTTTGTATTAAATTCGGATGCAATTTCTGTGCTTCATCGTCAATGAGAAGGTGCAAGGTATACAGTAAACCGGAACTGAGGCATCAGAATCTAAAACTGGACTCGCAGGAGAGGTCCAGATCGTAGAAAGTCAGAGTGTCAATCCTCCTGTACTTAAGTCGGCATTGTGCCTTTTGTATTAAATTCGGATGCAATTTCTGTGCTTCATCGTCAATGAGAAGGTGCAAGGTATACAGTAAACCGGAACTGAGGCATCAGAATCTAAAACTGGACTCGCAGGAGAGGTCCAGATCGTAGAAAGTGAGAGTGTCAGTCCTCCTGTACTTACGTCGGCATTGTGCCTTTTGTATTAAATTCGGATGCAATTTCTGTGCTTCATCGTCAATGAGAAGGTGCAAGGTATACAGTAAACCGGAAGTGAGGCATCAGAATCTAAAACTGGACTCGCAGGAGAGGTCCAGATCGTAGAAAGTGAGAGTGTCAGTCCTTCTGTACTTAAGTCGGCATTGTGCCTTTTGTATTAAATTCGGATGCAATTTCTGTGCTTCATCGGCAATGAGACGGTGCAAGGTATACAGTAAACCGGAAGTGAGGCATCAGAATCTAAAACTGGGCTCGCAGGAGAGGTCCAATTCGTAGAAAGTGAGAGTGTCAGTCCTCCTGTACTTAAGTCGGCATTGTGCCTTTTGTATTAAATTCGGATGCAATTTCTGTGCTTCATCGTCAATGAGAAGGTGCAAGGTATACAGTAAACCGGAAGTGAGGCATCAGAATCTAAAACTGGACTCGCAGGAGAGGTCCAGATCGTAGAAAGTGAGAGTGTCAGTCCTCCTGTACTTAAGTCGGCATTGTGCCTTTTGTATTAAATTCGGATGCAATTTCTGTGCTTCATCGTCAATGAGAAGGTGCAAGGTATACAGTAAACCGGAAGTGAGGCATCAGAATCTAAAACTGGACTCGCAGGAGAGGTCCAGATCGTAGAAAGTGAGAGTGTCAGTCCTCCTGTACTTAAGTCGGCATTGTGCCTTTTGTATTAAATTTGGATGCAATTTCTGTGCTTCATCGTCAATGATAAGGTGCAAGGTATACAGTAAACCGGAAGTGAGGCATCAGAATCTAAAACTGGAGTCGCAGGAGAGGTCCAGATCGTAGAAAGTGAGAGTGTCAGTCCTCCTGTACTTAAGTCGGCATTGTGCCTTTTGTATTAAATTCGGATGCAATTTCTGTGCTTCATCGTCAATGAGAAGGTGCAAGGTATACAGTAAACCGGAAGTGAGGCATCAGAATCTAAAACTGGACTCGCAGGAGAGGTCCACATCGTAGAAAGTGTGAGTGTCAGTCCTCCTGTACTTAAGTCGGCATTGTGCCTTTTGTATTAAATTCGGATGCAATTTCTGTGCTTCATCGTCAATGAGAAGGTGCAAGGTATACAGTAAACGGGAAGTGAGGCATCAGAATCTAAAACTGGACTCGCAGGAGAGGTCCAGATCGTAGAAAGTGAGAGTGTCAGTCCTCCTGTACTTAAGTCTGCATTGTGCCTTTTGTATTAAATTCGGATGCAATTTCTGTGCTTCATCGTCAATGAGAAGGTGCGAGGTATACAGTAAACCGGAAGTGGGGCATCAGAATCTAAAACTGGACTCGCAGGAGAGGTCCAGATCGTAGAAAGTGAGAGTGTCAGTCCTCCTGTACTTAAGTCGGCATTGTGCCTTTTGTATTAAATTCGGATGCAATTTCTGTGCTTCATCGTCAATGAGAAGGTGCAAGGTATACAGTAAACCGGAAGTGAGGCATCAGAATCTAAAACTGGACTCGCAGGAGAGATCCAGATCGTAGAAAGTGAGAGTGTCAGTCCTCCTGTACTTAAGTCGGCATTGTGCCTTTTGTATTAAATTCGGATGCAATTTCTGTGCTTCATCGTCAATGAGAAGGTGCAAGGTATACAGTAAACCGGAAGTGAGTCATCAGAATCTAAAACTGGACTCGCAGGAGAGGTCCAGATCGTAGAAAGTGAGAGTGTCAGTCCTCCTGTTCTTAAGTCGGCATTGTGCCTTTTGTATTAAATTCGGATGCAATTTCTGTGCTTCATCGTCAATGAGAAGGTGCAGGGTATACAGTAAACCGGAAGTGAGGCATCAGAATCTAAAACTGGACTCGCAGGAGAGGTCCAGATCGTAGAAAGTGAGAGTGTCAGTCCTCCTGTACTTAAGTCGGCATTGTGCCTTTTGTATTAAATTCCGATGCAATTTCTGTGCTTCATCGTCAAGGAGAAGGTGCAAGGTATACAGTAAACCGGAAGTGAGGCATCAGAATCTAAAACTGGACTCGCAGGAGAGGTCCAGATCGTAGAAAGTGAGATTGCCAGTCCTCCAGTACTTAAGTCGGCATTGTGCCTTTTGTATTAAATTCGGATGCAATTTCTGTGCTTCATCGTCAATGAGAAGGTGCAAGGTATACAGTAAACCGGAAGTGAGGCATCAGAATCTGAAAGTGGACTCGCAGGAGAGGTCCAGATCGTAGAAAGTGAGTGTGTCAGTCCTCCTGTACTTAAGTCGGCATTGTGCCTTTTGTATTAAATTCGGATGCAATTTCTGTGCTTCATCGTCAATGAGAAGGTGCAAGGTATACAGTAAACCGGAAGTGAGGCATCAGAGTCTAAAACTGGAATCGCAGGAGAGGTCCAGATCGTAGAAAGTGAGAGTGTCAGTCCTCCTGTACTTAAGTCGGCATTGTGCCTTTTGTATTAAATTCGGATGCAATTTCTGTGCTTCATCGTCAATGAGAAGGTGCAAGGTATACAGTAAACCGGAAGTGAGGCATCAGAATCTAAAACTGGACTCGCATGAGAGGTCCAGATCGAAGAAAGTGAGAGTGTCAGTCCTCCTGTACTTAAGTCGGCATTGTGCCTTTTGTATTAAATTCGGATGCAATTTCTGTGCTTCATCGTCAATGAGAAGTTGCAAGGTACACAGTAAACCGGAAGTGAGGCATCAGAATCTAAAACTGGACTCGCAGGAGAGGTCCAGATCGTAGAAAGTGAGAGTGTCAGTCCTCCTGTACTTAAGTCGGCATTGTGCCTTTTGTATTAAATTCGGATGCAATTTCTGTGCTTCATCGTCAATGAGAAGGTGCAAGGTATACAGTAAACCGGAAGTGAGGCATCAGAATCTAAAACTGGACTCGCAGGAGAGGTCCAGATCGTAGAAAGTCAGAGTGTCAATCCTCCTGTACTTAAGTCGGCATTGTGCCTTTTGTATTAAATTCGGATGCAATTTCTGTGCTTCATCGTCAATGAGAAGGTGCAAGGTATACAGTAAACCGGAACTGAGGCATCAGAATCTAAAACTGGACTCGCAGGAGAGGTCCAGATCGTAGAAAGTGAGAGTGTCAGTCCTCCTGTACTTACGTCGGCATTGTGCCTTTTGTATTAAATTCGGATGCAATTTCTGTGCTTCATCGTCAATGAGAAGGTGCAAGGTATACAGTAAACCGGAAGTGAGGCATCAGAATCTAAAACTGGACTCGCAGGAGAGGTCCAGATCGTAGAAAGTGAGAGTGTCAGTCCTTCTGTACTTAAGTCGGCATTGTGCCTTTTGTATTAAATTCGGATGCAATTTCTGTGCTTCATCGGCAATGAGACGGTGCAAGGTATACAGTAAACCGGAAGTGAGGCATCAGAATCTAAAACTGGGCTCGCAGGAGAGGTCCAATTCGTAGAAAGTGAGAGTGTCAGTCCTCCTGTACTTAAGTCGGCATTGTGCCTTTTGTATTAAATTCGGATGCAATTTCTGTGCTTCATCGTCAATGAGAAGGTGCAAGGTATACAGTAAACCGGAAGTGAGGCATCAGAATCTAAAACTGGACTCGCAGGAGAGGTCCAGATCGTAGAAAGTGAGAGTGTCAGTCCTCCTGTACTTAAGTCGGCATTGTGCCTTTTGTATTAAATTCGGATGCAATTTCTGTGCTTCATCGTCAATGAGAAGGTGCAAGGTATACAGTAAACCGGAAGTGAGGCATCAGAATCTAAAACTGGACTCGCAGGAGAGGTCCAGATCGTAGAAAGTGAGAGTGTCAGTCCTCCTGTACTTAAGTCGGCATTGTGCCTTTTGTATTAAATTTGGATGCAATTTCTGTGCTTCATCGTCAATGAGAAGGTGCAAGGTATACAGTAAACCGGAAGTGAGGCATCAGAATCTAAAACTGGACTCGCAGGAGAGGTCCAGATCGTAGAAAGTGAGAGTGTCAGTCCTCCTGTACTTAAGTCGGCATTGTGCCTTTTGTATTAAATTCGGATGCAATTTCTGTGCTTCATCGTCAATGATAAGGTGCAAGGTATACAGTAAACCGGAAGTGAGGCATCAGAATCTAAAACTGGAGTCGCAGGAGAGGTCCAGATCGTAGAAAGTGAGAGTGTCAGTCCTCCTGTACTTAAGTCGGCATTGTGCCTTTTGTATTAAATTCGGATGCAATTTCTGTGCTTCATCGTCAATGAGAAGGTGCAAGGTATACAGTAAACCGGAAGTGAGGCATCAGAATCTAAAACTGGACTCGCAGGAGAGGTCCACATCGTAGAAAGTGTGAGTGTCAGTCCTCCTGTACTTAAGTCGGCATTGTGCCTTTTGTATTAAATTCGGATGCAATTTCTGTGCTTCATCGTCAATGAGAAGGTGCAAGGTATACAGTAAACGGGAAGTGAGGCATCAGAATCTAAAACTGGACTCGCAGGAGAGGTCCAGATCGTAGAAAGTGAGAGTGTCAGTCCTCCTGTACTTAAGTCTGCATTGTGCCATTTGTATTAAATTCGGATGCAATTTCTGTGCTTCATCGTCAATGAGAAGGTGCGAGGTATACAGTAAACCGGAAGTGGGGCATCAGAATCTAAAACTGGACTCGCAGGAGAGGTCCAGATCGTAGAAAGTGAGAGTGTCAGTCCTCCTGTACTTAAGTCGGCATTGTGCCTTTTGTATTAAATTCGGATGCAATTTCTGTGTTTCATCGTCAATGAGAAGGTGCAAGGTATACAGTAAACCGGAAGTGAGGCATCAGAATCTAAAACTGGACTCGCAGGAGAGGTCCAGATCGTAGAAAGTGAGAGTGTCAGTCCTCCTGTACTTAAGTCGGCATTGTGCCTTTTGTATTAAATTCGGATGCAATTTCTGTGCTTCATCGTCAATGAGAAGGTGCAAGGTATACAGTAAACCGGAAGTGAGGCATCAGAATCTAAAACTGGACTCGCAGGAGAGGTCCAGATCGTAGAAAGTGAGATTGTCAGTCCTCCTGTACTTAAGTCGGCATTGTGCCTTTTGTATTAAATTCGGATGCAATTTCTGTGCTTCATCGTCAATGAGAAGGTGCAAGGTATACAGTAAACCGGAAGTGAGGCATCAGAATCTGAAAGTGGACTCGCAGGAGAGGTCCAGATCGTAGAAAGTGAGAGTGTCAGTCCTCCTGTACTTAAGTCGGCATTGTGCCTTTTGTATTAAATTCGGATGCAATTTCTGTGCTTCATCGTCAATGAGAAGGTGCAAGGTATACAGTAAACCGGAAGTGAGGCATCAGAATCTAAAACTGGACTCGCAGGAGAGGTACAGATCGTAGAAAGTGAGAGTGTCAGTCCTCCTGTACTTAAGTCGGCATTGTGCCTTTTGTATTAAATTCGGATGCAATTTCTGTGCTTCATCGTCAATGAGAAGGTGCAAGGTATACAGTAAACCGGAAGTGAGGCATCAGAATCTAAAACTGGACTCGCAGGAGAGGTCCAGATCGTAGAAAGTGAGAGTGTCAGTCCTCCTGTACTTAAGTCGGCATTGTGCCCTTTGTATTAAATTCGGATGCAATTTCTGTGCTTCATCGTCAATGAGAAGGTGCAAGGTATACAGTAAACCGGAAGTGAGGCATCAGAATCTAAAACTGGACTCGCAGGAGAGGTCCAGATCGTAGAAAGTGAGAGTGTCAGTCCTCCTGTACTTAAGTCGGCATTGTGCCTTTTGTATTAAATTCGGATGCAATTTCTATGCTTCATCGTCAAAGAGAAGGTGCAAGGTATACAGTAAACCGGAAGTGAGGCATCAGAATCTAAAACTGGACTCACAGGAGAGGTCCAGATCGTAGAAAGTGAGAGTGTCAGTCCTCCTGTACTTAAGTCGGCATTGTGCCTTTTGTATTAAATTCGGATGCAATTTCTGTGCTTCATCGTCAATGAGAAGGTGCAAGGTATACAGTAAATCGGAAGTGAGGCATCAGAATCTAAAATTGGACTCGCAGGAGAGGTCCAGATCGTAGAAAGTGAGAGTGTCAGTCCTCCTGTACTTAAGTCGGCATTGTGCCTTTTGTATTAAATTCGGATGCAATTTCTGTGCTTCATAGTCAATGAGAAGGTGCAAGGTATACAGTAAACCGGAAGTGAGGCATCAGAATCTAAAACTGGACTCGCAGGAGAGGTCCAGATCGTAGAAAGTGAGAGTGTCAGTCCTCCTGTACTTAAGTCGGCATTGTGCCTTTTGTATTAAATTCGGATGCAATTTCTGTGCTTCATCGTCAATGAGAAGGTGCAAGGTATACAGTATACCGGAAGTGAGGCATCAGAATCTAAAACTGGACTCGCAGGAGAGGTCCAGATCGTAGAAGGAGAGAGTGGTAGTCCTCCCGTACTTGAGTCGGCATTGTGCCTTTTGTATTAAATTCGGATGCAATTTCTGTGCTTCATCGTCAATGAGAAGGTGCAAGGTATACAGTAAACCGGAACTGAGGCATCAGAATCTAAAACTGGACTCGCAGGAGAGGTCCAGATCGTAGAAAGTGAGAGTGTCAGTCCTTCTGTACTTAAGTCGGCATTGTGCCTTTTGTATTAAATTCGGATGCAATTTCTGTGCTTCATCGGCAATGAGACGGTGCAAGGTATACAGTAAACCGGAAGTGAGGCATCAGAATCTAAAACTGGGCTCGCAGGAGAGGTCCAATTCGTAGAAAGTGAGAGTGTCAGTCCTCCTGTACTTAAGTCGGCATTGTGCCTTTTGTATTAAATTCGGATGCAATTTCTGTGCTTCATCGTCAATGAGAAGGTGCAAGGTATACAGTAAACCGGAAGTGAGGCATCAGAATCTAAAACTGGACTCGCAGGAGAGGTCCAGATCGTAGAAAGTGAGAGTGTCAGTCCTCCTGTACTTAAGTCGGCATTGTGCCTTTTGTATTAAATTCGGATGCAATTTCTGTGCTTCATCGTCAATGAGAAGGTGCAAGGTATACAGTAAACCGGAAGTGAGGCATCAGAATCTAAAACTGGACTCGCAGGAGAGGTCCAGATCGTAGAAAGTGAGAGTGTCAGTCCTCCTGTACTTAAGTCGGCATTGTGCCTTTTGTATTAAATTTGGATGCAATTTCTGTGCTTCATCGTCAATGAGAAGGTGCAAGGTATACAGTAAACCGGAAGTGAGGCATCAGAATCTAAAACTGGACTCGCAGGAGAGGTCCAGATCGTAGAAAGTGAGAGTGTCAGTCCTCCTGTACTTAAGTCGGCATTGTGCCTTTTGTATTAAATTCGGATGCAATTTCTATGCTTCATCGTCAAAGAGAAGGTGCAAGGTATACAGTAAACCGGAAGTGAGGCATCAGAATCTAAAACTGGACTCGCAGGAGAGGTCCAGATCGTAGAAAGTGAGAGTGTCAGTCCTCCTGTACTTAAGTCGGCATTGTGCCTTTTGTATTAAATTCGGATGCAATTTCTGTGCTTCATCGTCAATGAGAAGGTGCAAGGTATACAGTAAACCGGAAGTGAGGCATCAGAATCTAAAACTGGACTCGCAGGAGAGGTCCAGATCGTAGAAAGTGAGAGTGTCAGTCCTCCTGTACTTAAGTCGGCATTGTGCCTTTTGTATTAAATTCGGATGCAATTTCTGTGCTTCATCGTCAATGAGAAGGTGCAAGGTATACAGTAAACCGGAAGTGAGGCATCAGAATCTAAAACTGGACTCGCAGGAGAGGTCCAGATCGTAGAAAGTGAGAGTGTCAGTCCTCCTGTACTTAAGTCGGCATTGTGCCTTTTGTATTAAATTCGGATGCAATTTCTGTGCTTCATCGTCAATGAGAAGGTGCAAGGTATACAGTAAACCGGAAGTGAGGCATCAGAATCTAAAACTGGACTCGCAGGAGAGGTCCAGATCGTAGAAAGTGAGAGTGTCAGTCCTCCTGTACTTAAGTCGGCATTGTGCCTTTTGTATTAAATTCGGATGCAATTTCTGTGCTTCATCGTCAATGAGAAGGTGCAAGGTATACAGTATACCGGAAGTGAGGCATCAGAATCTAAAACTGGACTCGCAGGAGAGGTCCAGATCGTAGAAGGAGAGAGTGGTTGTCCTCCCGTACTTGAGTCGGCATTGTGCCTTTTGTATTAAATTCGGATGCAATTTCTGTGCTTCATCGTCAATGAGAAGGTGCAAGGTATACAGTAAACCGGAACTGAGGCATCAGAATCTAAAACTGGACTCGCAGGAGAGGTCCAGATCGTAGAAAGTGAGAGTGTCAGTCCTTCTGTACTTAAGTCGGCATTGTGCCTTTTGTATTAAATTCGGATGCAATTTCTGTGCTTCATCGGCAATGAGACGGTGCAAGGTATACAGTAAACCGGAAGTGAGGCATCAGAATCTAAAACTGGGCTCGCAGGAGAGGTCCAATTCGTAGAAAGTGAGAGTGTCAGTCCTCCTGTACTTAAGTCGGCATTGTGCCTTTTGTATTAAATTCGGATGCAATTTCTGTGCTTCATCGTCAATGAGAAGGTGCAAGGTATACAGTAAACCGGAAGTGAGGCATCAGAATCTAAAACTGGACTCGCAGGAGAGGTCCAGATCGTAGAAAGTGAGAGTGTCAGTCCTCCTGTACTTAAGTCGGCATTGTACCTTTTGTATTAAATTCGGATGCAATTTCTGTGCTTCATCGTCAATGAGAAGGTGCAAGGTATACAGTAAACCGGAAGTGAGGCATCAGAATCTAAAACTGGACTCGCAGGAGAGGTCCAGATCGTAGAAAGTGAGAGTGTCAGTCCTCCTGTACTTAAGTCGGCATTGTGCCTTTTGTATTAAATTTGGATGCAATTTCTGTGCTTCATCGTCAATGAGAAGGTGCAAGGTATACAGTAAACCGGAAGTGAGGCATCAGAATCTAAAACTGGACTCGCAGGAGAGGTCCAGATCGTAGAAAGTGAGAGTGTCAGTCCTCCTGTACTTAAGTCGGCATTGTGCCTTTTGTATTAAATTCGGATGCAATTTCTGTGCTTCATCGTCAATGATAAGGTGCAAGGTATACAGTAAACCGGAAGTGAGGCATCAGAATCTAAAACTGGAGTCGCAGGAGAGGTCCAGATCGTAGAAAGTGAGAGTGTCAGTCCTCCTGTACTTAAGTCGGCATTGTGCCTTTTGTATTAAATTCGGATGCAATTTCTGTGCTTCATCGTCAATGAGAAGGTGCAAGGTATACAGTAAACCGGAAGTGAGGCATCAGAATCTAAAACTGGACTCGCAGGAGAGGTCCACATCGTAGAAAGTGTGAGTGTCAGTCCTCCTGTACTTAAGTCGGCATTGTGCCTTTTGTATTAAATTCGGATGCAATTTCTGTGCTTCATCGTCAATGAGAAGGTGCAAGGTATACAGTAAACGGGAAGTGAGGCATCAGAATCTAAAACTGGACTCGCAGGAGAGGTCCAGATCGTAGAAAGTGAGAGTGTCAGTCCTCCTGTACTTAAGTCTGCATTGTGCCTTTTGTATTAAATTCGGATGCAATTTCTGTGCTTCATCGTCAATGAGAAGGTGCAAGGTATACAGTAAACCGGAAGTGGGGCATCAGAATCTAAAACTGGACTCGCAGGAGAGGTCCAGATCGTAGAAAGTGAGAGTGTCAGTCCTCCTGTACTTAAGTCGGCATTGTGCCTTTTGTATTAAATTCGGATGCAATTTCTGTGCTTCATCGTCAATGAGAAGGTGCAAGGTATACAGTAAACCGGAAGTGAGGCATCAGAATCTAAAACTGGACTCGCAGGAGAGGTCCAGATCGTAGAAAGTGAGAGTGTCAGTCCTCATGTACTTAAGTCGGCATTGTGCCTTTTGTATTAAATTCGGATGCAATTTCTGTGCTTCATCGTCAATGAGAAGGTGCAAGGTATACAGTAAACCGGAAGTGAGGCATCAGAATCTAAAACTGGACTCGCAGGAGAGGTCCAGATCGTAGAAAGTGAGAGTGTCAGTCCTCCTGTTCTTAAGTCGGCATTGTGCCTTTTGTATTAAATTCGGATGCAATTTCTGTGCTTCATCGTCAATGAGAAGGTGCAGGGTATACAGTAAACCGGAAGTGAGGCATCAGAATCTAAAACTGGACTCGCAGGAGAGGTCCAGATCGTAGAAAGTGAGAGTGTCAGTCCTCCTGTACTTAAGTCGGCATTGTGCCTTTTGTATTAAATTCCGATGCAATTTCTGTGCTTCATCGTCAAGGAGAAGGTGCAAGGTATACAGTAAACCGGAAGTGAGGCATCAGAATCTAAAACTGGACTCGCAGGAGAGGTCCAGATCGTAGAAAGTGAGATTGTCAGTCCTCCTGTACTTAAGTCGGCATTGTGCCTTTTGTATTAAATTCGGATGCAATTTCTGTGCTTCATCGTCAATGAGAAGGTGCAAGGTATACAGTAAACCGGAAGTGAGGCATCAGAATCTGAAAGTGGACTCGCAGGAGAGGTCCAGATCGTAGAAAGTGAGAGTGTCAGTCCTCCTGTACTTAAGTCGGCATTGTGCCTTTTGTATTAAATTCGGATGCAATTTCTGTGCTTCATCGTCAATGAGAAGGTGCAAGGTATACAGTAAACCGGAAGTGAGGCATCAGAATCTTAAACTGGACTCGCAGGAGAGGTACAGATCGTAGAAAGTGAGAGTGTCAGTCCTCCTGTACTTAAGTCGGCATTGTGCCTTTTGTATTAAATTCGGATGCAATTTCTGTGCTTCATCGTCAATGAGAAGGTGCAAGGTATACAGTAAACCGGAAGTGAGGCATCAGAATCTAAAACTGGACTCGCAGGAGAGGTCCAGATCGTAGAAAGTGAGAGTGTCAGTCCTCCTGTACTTAAGTCGGCATTGTGCCCTTTGTATTAAATTCGGATGCAATTTCTGTGCTTCATCGTCAATGAGAAGGTGCAAGGTATACAGTAAACCGGAAGTGAGGCATCAGAATCTAAAACTGGACTCGCAGGAGAGGTCCAGATCGTAGAAAGTGAGAGTGTCAGTCCTCCTGTACTTAAGTCGGCATTGTGCCTTTTGTATTAAATTCGGATGCAATTTCTATGCTTCATCGTCAAAGAGAAGGTGCAAGGTATACAGTAAATCGGAAGTGAGGCATCAGAATCTAAAACTGGACTCACAGGAGAGGTCCAGATCGTAGAAAGTGAGAGTGTCAGTCCTCCTGCACTTAAGTCGGCATTGTGCCTTTTGTATTAAATTCGGATGCAATTTCTGTGCTTCATCGTCAATGAGAAGGTGCAAGGTATACAGTAAATCGGAAGTGAGGCATCAGAATCTAAAATTGGACTCGCAGGAGAGGTCCAGATCGTAGAAAGTGAGAGTGTCAGTCCTCCTGTACTTAAGTCGGCATTGTGCCTTTTGTATTAAATTCGGATGCAATTTCTGTGCTTCATAGTCAATGAGAAGGTGCAAGGTATACAGTAAACCGGAAGTGAGGCATCAGAATCTAAAAATGGACTCGCAGGAGAGGTCCAGATCGTAGAAAGTGAGAGTGTCAGTCCTCCTGTACTTAAGTCGGCATTGTGCCTTTTGTATTAAATTCGGATGCAATTTCTGTGCTTCATCGTCAATGAGAAGGTGCAAGGTATACAGTAAACCGGAAGTGAGGCATCAGAATCTAAAACTGGACTCGCAGGAGAGGTCCAGATCGTAGAAAGTGAGAGTGTCAGTCCTCCTGTACTTAAGTCGGCATTGTGCCTTTTGTATTAAATTCGGATGCAATTTCTGTGCTTCATCGTCAATGAGAAGGTGCAAGGTATACAGTAAACCGGAAGTGAGGCATCAGAATCTAAAACTGGACTCGCAGGAGAGGTCCAGATCGTAGAAAGTGAGAGTGTCAGTCCTCCTGTACTTAAGTCGGCATTGTGCCTTTTGTATTAAATTCGGATGCAATTTCTGTGCTTCATCGTCAATGAGAAGGTGCAAGGTATACAGTAAACCGGAAGTGAGGCATCAGAATCTAAAACTGGACTCGCAGGAGAGGTCCAGATCGTAGAAAGTGAGAGTGTCAGTCCTCCTGTACTTAAGTCGGCATTGTGCCTTTTGTATTAAATTCGGATGCAATTTCTGTGCTTCATCGTCAATGAGAAGGTGCAAGGTATACAGTAAACCGGAAGTGAGGCATCAGAATCTAAAACTAGACTCGCAGGAGTGGTCCAGATCGTAGAAAGTGAGAGTGTCAGTCCTCCTGTACTTAAGTCGGCATTGTGCCTTTTGTATTAAATTCGGATGCAATTTCTGTGCTTCATCGTCAATGAGAAGGTGCAAGGTATACAGTAAACCGGAAGTGAGGCATCAGAATCTAAAACTGGACTCGCAGGAGAGGTCCAGATCGTAGAAAGTGAGAGTGTCAGTCCTCCTGTACTTAAGTCGGCATTGTGCCTTTTGTATTAAATTCGGATGCAATATCTGTGCTTCATCGTCAATGAGAAGATGCAAGGTATACAGTAAACCGGAAGTGAGGCATCAGAATCTAAAACTGGACTCGCAGGAGAGGTCCAGATCGTAGAAAGTGAGAGTGTCAGTCCTCCTGTACTTAAGTCGGCATTGTGCCTTTTGTATTAAATTCGGATGCAATTTCTGTGCTTCATCGTCAATGAGAAGGTGCAAGGTATACAGTAAACCGGAAGTGAGGCATCAGAATCTAAAACTGGACTCGCAGGAGAGGTCCAGATCGTAGAAAGTGAGAGTGTCAGTCCTCCTGTACTTAAGTCGGCATTGTGCCTTTTGTATTAAATTCGGATGCAATTTCTGTGCTTCATCGTCAATGAGAAGGTGCAAGGTATACAGTAAACCGGAAGTGAGGCATCAGAATCTAAAACTGGACTCGCGGGAGAGGTCCAGATCATAGAAAGTGAGAGTGTCAGTCCTCCTGTACTTAAGTCGTTATTGTGCCTTTTGTATTAAATTCGGATGCAATTTCTGTGCTTCATCGTCAATGAGAAGGTGCAAGGTATACAGTAAACCGGAAGTGAGGCATCAGAATCTAAAACTGGACTCGCAGGAGAGGTCCAGATCGTAGAAAGTGAGAGTGTCAGTCCTCCTGTACTTAAGTCGGCATTGTGCCTTTTGTATTAAATTCGGATGCAATTTCTGTGCTTCATCGTCAATGAGAAGATGCAAGGTATACAGTAAACCGGAAGTGAGGCATCAGAATCTAAAACTGGACTCGCAGGAGAGGTCCAGATCGTAGAAAGTGAGAGTGTCAGTCCTCCTGTACTTAAGTCGGCATTGTGCCTTTTGTATTAAATTCGGATGCAATTTCTGTGCTTCATCGTCAATGAGAAGGTGCAAGGTATACAGTAAACCGGAAGTGAGGCATCAGAATCTAAAACTGGACTCGACGGAGAGGTCCAGATCGTAGAAAGTGAGAGTGTCAGTCCTCCTGTACTTAAGTCGGCATTGTGCCTTTTGTATCAAATCCGGATGCAATTTCTGTGCTTCATCGCCAATGAGAAATTGCAAGGTATACAGTAAACCGGAAGTGAGGCATCAGAATCTAAAACTGGATTCGCAGGAGAGGTCCAGATCGTAGAAAGTGAGAGTGTCAGTCCTCCTGTACTCGAGTCGGCATTGTGCCTTTTGTATTAAATTCGGATGCAATTTCTGTGCTTCATCGTCAATGAGAAGGTGCAAGGTATACAGTAAACTGGAAGTGAGGCATCAGAATCTTAAACTGGACTCGCAGGAGAGGTCCAGATCGTACAAAGTGAGAGTGTCAGTCCTCCTGTACTTAAGTCGGCATTGTGCCTTTTGTATTAAATTCGGATGCAATTTCTGTGCTTCATCGTCAATGAGAACGTGCAAGGTATACAGTAAACCGGAAGTGAGGCATCAGAATCTAAAACTGGACTCGCAGGAGAGGTCCAGATCGTAGTAAGTGAGAGTGTCAGTCCTCCTGTACTTAAGTCGGCATTGTGCCTTTCGTATTAAATTCGGATGCAATTTCTGTGCTTCATCGTCAATGAGAAGATGCAAGGTATACAGTAAACCGGAAGTGAGGCATCAGAATCTAAAACTGGACTCGCAGGAGAGGTCCAGATCGTAGAAAGTGAGATTGTCAGTCCTCCTGTACTTAAGTCGGCATTGTGCCTTTTGTATTAAATTCGGATGCAATTTCTGTGCTTCATCGTCAATGAGAAGGTGCAAGGTATACAGTAAACCGGAAGTGAGGCATCAGAATCTAAAACTGGACTCGCAGGAGAGGTCCAGATCGTAGAAAGTGAGAGTGTCAGTCCTCCTGTACTTAAGTCGGCATTGTGCCTTTTGTATTAAATTCGGATGCAATTTCTGTGCTTCATCGTCAATGAGAAGATGCAAGGTATACAGTAAACCGGAAGTGAGGCATCAGAATCTAAAACTGGACTCGCAGGAGAGGTCCAGATCGTAGAAAGTGAGAGTGTCAGTCCTCCTGTACTTAAGTCGGCATTGTGCCTTTTGTATTAAATTCGGATGCAATTTCTGTGCTTCATCGTCAATGAGAACGTGCAAGGTATACAGTAAACCGGAAGTGAGGCATCAGAATCTAAAACTGGACTCGCAGGAGAGGTCCAGATCGTAGAAAGTGAGAGTGTCAGTCCTCCTGTACTTAAGTCGGCATTGTGCCTTTTGTATCAAATTCGGATGCAATTTCTGTGCTTCATCGTCAATGAGAAATTGCAAGGTATACAGTAAACCGGAAGTGAGGCATCAGAATCTAAAACTGGATTCGCAGGAGAGGTCCAGATCGTAGAAAGTGAGAGTGTCAGTCCTCCTGTACTTGAGTCGGCATTGTGCCTTTTGTATTAAATTCGGATGCAATTTCTGTGCTTCATCGTCAATGAGAAGGTGCAAGGTATACAGTAAACTGGAAGTGAGGCATCAGAATCTAAAACTGGACTCGCAGGAGAGGTCCAGATCGTAGAAAGTGAGAGTGTCAGTCCTCCTGTACTTAAGTCGGCATTGTGCCTTTTGTATTAAATTCGGATGCAATTTCTGTGCTTCATCGTCAATGAGAAGGTGCAAGGTATACAGTAAACTGGAAGTGAGGCATCAGAATCTAAAACTGGACTCGCAGGAAAGGTCCAGATCGTAGAAAGTGAGAGTGTCAGTCCTCCTGTACTTAAGTCGGCATTGTGCCTTTTGTATTAAATTCGGATGCAATTTCTGTGCTTCATCGTCAATGAGAACGTGCAAGGTATACAGTAAACCGGAAGTGAGGCATCAGAATCTAAAACTGGACTCGCAGGAGAGGTCCAGATCGTAGTAAGTGAGAGTGTCAGTCCTCCTGTACTTAAGTCGGCATTGTGCCTTTTGTATTAAATTCGGATGCAATTTCTGTGCTTCATCGTCAATGAGAAGGTGCAAGGTATACAGTAAACCGGAAGTGAGGCATCAGAATCTAAAACTGGACTCGCAGGAGAGGTCCAGATCGTAGAAAGTGAGAGTGTCAGTCCTCCTGTACTTAAGTCGGCATTGTGCCTTTTGTATTAAATTCGGATGCAATATCTGTGCTTCATCGTCAATGAGAAGCTGCAAGGTATACAGTAAACCGGAAGTGAGGCATCAGAATCTAAAACTGGACTCGCAGGAGAGGTCCAGATCGTAGAAAGTGAGAGAGTCAGTCCTCCTGTACTTAAGTCGGCATTGTGCTTTTTGTATTAAATTCGGATGCAATTTCTGTGCTTCATCGTCAATGAGAAGGTGCAAGGTATACAGTAAACCGGAAGTGAGGCATCAGAATCTAAAACTGGACTCGCAGGAGTGGTCCAGATCGTAGAAAGTGAGAGTGTCAGTCCTCCTGTACTTAAGTCGGCATTGTGCCTTTTGTATTAAGTTCGGATGCTAGTTTCTTTGCTTCATCGTCAATGAGAAGGTGCAAGGTATACAGTAAACCGGAAGTGAGGCATCAGAATCTAAAACTGGACTCGCAGGAGAGGTCCTGATCGTAGAAAGTGAGAGTGTCAGTCCTCCTGTACTTAAGTCGGCATTGTGCCTTTTGTATTAAATTCGGATGCAATTTCTGTGCTTCATCGTCAATGAGAAGGTGCAAGGTATACAGTACACTGGAAGTGAGGCATCAGAATCTAAAACTGGACTCGCAGGAGAGGTCCAGATCGTAGAAAGTGAGAGTGTCAGTCCTCCTGTACTTAAGTCGGCATTGTGCCTTTTGTATTAAATTCGGATGCAATTTCTGTGCTTCATCGTCAATGAGAAGGTGCAAGGTATACAGTACACCTGAAGTGAGGCATTAGAATCTAAAACTGGACTCGCAGGAGAGGTCCAGATCGTAGAAAGTGAGAGTGTCAGTCCTCCTGTACTTAAGTCGGCATTGTGTATTTTGTATTAAATTCGGATGCAATTTCTGTGCTTCATCGTCAATGAGAAGGTGCAAGGTATACAGTAAACAGGAAGTGAGGCATCTGAATCTAAAACTGGACTCGCAGGAGAGGTCCAGATCGTAGAAAGTGAGAGTGTCAGTCCTCCTGTACTTAAGTCGGCATTGTGCCTTTTGTATTAAATTCGGATGCAAATTCTATGCTTCATCGTCAATGAGAAGATGCAAGGTATACAGTAAACCGGAAGTGAGGCATCAGAATCTAAAACTGGACTCGCAGGAGAGGTCCAGATCGTAGAAAGTGAGAGTGTCAGTCCTCCTGTACTTAAGTCGGCATTGTGCCTTTTGTATCAAATTCGGATGCAATTTCTGTGCTTCATCGTCAATGAGAAGGTGCAAGGTATACAGTAAACCGGAAGTGAGGCATCAGAATCTAAAACTGGACTCGCAGGAGAGGTCCAGATCGTAGAAAGTGAGAGTGTCAGTCCTCCTGTACTAAAGTCGGCATTGTGCCTTTTGTATCAAATTCGGATGCAATTTCTGTGCTTCATCGTCAATGAGAAGGTGCAAGGTATACAGTAAACCGGAAGTGAGACATCTGAATCTAAAACTGGACTCGCAGGAGAGGTCCAGATCGTAGAAAGTGAGAGTGTCAGTCCTCCTGTACTTAAGTCGCCATTGTGCCTTTTGTATTAAATTCGGATGCAATTTCTGTGCTTCATCGTCAATGAGAAGGTGCAAGGTATACAGTAAACTGGAAGTGAGGCATCAGAATCTAAAACTGGACTCGCAGGAGAGGTCCAGATCGTAGAAAGTGAGAGTGTCAGTCCTCCTGTACTTAAGTCGGCATTGTGCCTTTTGTATTAAATTCGGATGCAATTTCTGTGCTTCATCGTCAATGAGAAGGTGCAAGGTATACAGTAAACCGGAAGTGAGGCATCAGAATCTAAATCTGGACTCGCAGGAGAGGTCCAGACCGTAGAAAGTGAGAGTGTCAGTCCTCCTGTACTTAAGTCGGCATTGTGCCTTTTGTATTAAATTCGGATGCAATTTCCGTGCTTCATCGTCAATGAGAAGGTGCAAGGTATACAGTAAACCGGAGCTGAGGCATCAGAATCTAAAACTGGACTCGCAGGAGAGGTCCAGATCGTGGAAAGTGAGAGTGTCAGTCCTCCTGTACTTAAGTCGGCATTGTGCCTTTTGTATTAAATTCGGATGCAATTTCTGTGCTTCATCGTCAATGAGAAGGTGCAAGGTATACAGTAAACCGGAAGTGAGGCATCAGAATCTAAAACTGGACTCGCAGGAGAGGTCCAGATCGTAGAAAGTGAGAGTGTCAGTCCTCCTGTACTTAAGTCAGCATTGTGCCTTTTGTATTAAATTCGGATGCAATTTCTGTGCTTCATCGTCAATGAGAAGGTGCAAGGTATACAGTACACCGGAAGTGAGGCATCAGAATCTAAAACTGGACTCGCAGGAGAGGTCCAGATCGTAGAAAGTGAGAGTGTCAGTCCTCCTGTACTTAAGTCGGCATTGTGCCTTTTGTATTAAATTCGGATGCAATTTCTGTGCTTCATCGTCAATGAGAAGGTGCAAGGTATACAGTACACCGGAAGTGAGGCATCAGAATCTAAAACTGGACTCGCAGGAGAGGTCCAGATCGTAGAAAGTGAGAGTGTCAGTCCTCCTGTACTTAAGTTGGCATTGTGCCTTTTGTATCAAATTCGGATGCAATTTCTGTGCTTCATCGTCAATGAGAAGGTGCATGGTATACAGTAAACCGGAAGTGAGGCATCAGAATCTAAAACTGGACTCGCAGGAGAGGTCCAGATCGTAGAAAGTGAGAGTGTCAGTCCTCCTGTACTTATGTCGGCATTGTGCCTTTTGTATTAAATTCGGATGCAATTTCTGTGCTTCATCGTCAATGAGAAGGTGCAAGGTATACAGTAAACCGGAAGTGAGGGATCAGAATCTAAAACTGGACTCGCAGGAGAGGTCCAGATCGTAGAAAGTGAGAGTGTCAGTCCTCCTGTACTTAAGTCGGCATTGTGCCTTTTGTATTAAATTCGGAAGCACTTTCTGTGCTTCATCGTCAATGAGAAGGTGCAAGGTATACAGTAAACCGGAAGTGAGGCATCAGAATCTAAAACTGGACTCGCTGGAGAGGTCCAGATCGTAGAAAGTGAGAGTGTCAGTCCTCCTGTACTTAAGTCGGCATTGTGCCTTTTGTATCAAATTCGGATGCAATTTCTGTGCTTCATCGTCAATGAGAAGGTGCAAGGTATACAGTAAACCGGAAGTGAGGCATCACAATATAAAACTGGACTCGCAGGAGAGGTCCAGATCGTAGAAAGTGAGAGTGTCAGTCCTCCTGTACTTCAGTCGGCATTGTGCCTTTTGTATCAAATTCGGATGCAATTTCTGTGCTTCATCGTCAATGAGAAGGTGCAAGGTATACAGTAAACCGGAAGTGAGGTATCAGAATCAAAAACTGGACTCGCAGGAGAGGTCCAGATCGTAAAAAGTGAGATTGTCAGTCCTCCTGTACTTATGTCGGCATTGTGCCTTTTGTATCAAATTCGGATGCAATATCTGTGCTTCATCGTCAATGAGAATGTGCAAGGTATACAGTAAACCGGAAGTGAGGCATCAGTTCTAAAACTGGACTCGCAGGAGAGGTCCAGATCGTAGAAAGTGAGAGTGTCAGTCCTCCTGTACTTAAGTCGGCATTGTGCCTTTTGTATTAAATTCGGATGCAATTTCTGTGCTTCATCGTCAATGAGAAGGTGCAAGGTATACAGTAAACTGGAAGTGAGGCATCAGAATCTAAAACTGGACTCGCAGGAGAGGTCCAGATCGTAGAAAGTGAGAGTGTCAGTCCTCCTGTACTTAAGTCGGCATTGTGCCTTTTGTATTAAATTCGGATGCAATTTCTGTGCTTCATCGTCAATGAGAAGGTGCAAGGTATACAGTAAACTGGAAGTGAGGCATCAGAATCTAAAACTGGACTCGCAGGAGAGGTCCAGATCGTAGAAAGTGAGAGTGTCAGTCCTCCTTTACTTAAGTCGGCATTGTGCCTTTTGTATTAAATTCGGATGCAATTTCTGTGCTTCATCGTCAATGAGAACGTGCAAGGTATACAGTAAACCGGAAGTGAGGCATCAGAATCTAAAACTGGACTCGCAGGAGAGGTCCAGATCGTAGTAAGTGAGAGTGTCAGTCCTCCTGTACTTAAGTCGGCATTGTGCCTTTTGTATTAAATTCGGATGCAATTTCTGTGCTTCATCGTCAATGAGAAGGTGCAAGGTATACAGTAAACCGGAAGTGAGGCATCAGAATCTAAAACTGGACTCGCAGGAGAGGTCCAGATCGTAGAAAGTGAGAGTGTCAGTCCTCCTGTACTTAAGTCGGCATTGTGCCTTTTGTATTAAATTCGGATGCAATTTCTGTGCTTCATCGTCAATGAGAAGGTGCAAGGTATACAGTAAACCGGAAGTGAGGCATCAGAATCTAAAACTGGACTCGCAGGAGAGGTCCAGATCGTAGAAAGTGAGAGAGTCAGTCCTCCTGTACTTAAGTCGGCATTGTGCTTTTTGTATTAAATTCGGATGCAATTTCTGTGCTTCATCGTCAATGAGAAGGTGCAAGGTATACAGTAAACCGGAAGTGAGGCATCAGAATCTAAAACTGGACTCGCAGGAGTGGTCCAGATCGTAGAAAGTGAGAGTGTCAGTCCTCCTGTACTTAAGTCGGCATTGTGCCTTTTGTATTAAATTCGGATGCAATTTCTGTGCTTCATCGTCAATGAGAAGGTGCAAGGTATACAGTAAACCGGAAGTGAGGCATCAGAATCTAAAACTGGACTCGCAGGAGAGGTCCAGATCGTAGAAAGTGAGAGTGTCAGTCCTCCTGTACTTAAGTCGGCATTGTGCCTTTTGTATTAAATTCGGATGCAATTTCTGTGCTTCATCGTCAATGAGAAGGTGCAAGGTATACAGTACACTGGAAGTGAGGCATCAGAATCTAAAACTGGACTCGCAGGAGAGGTCCAGATCGTAGAAAGTGAGAGTGTCAGTCCTCCTGTACTTAAGTCGGCATTGTGCCTTTTGTATTAAATTCGGATGCAATTTCTGTGCTTCATCGTCAATGAGAAGGTGCAAGGTATACAGTACACCTGAAGTGAGGCATTAGAATCTAAAACTGGACTCGCAGGAGAGGTCCAGATCGTAGAAAGTGAGAGTGTCAGTCCTCCTGTACTTAAGTCGGCATTGTGCCTTTTGTATTAAATTCGGATGCAATTTCTGTGCTTCATCGTCAATGAGAAGGTGCAAGGTATACAGTAAACAGGAAGTGAGGCATCAGAATCTAAAACTGGACTCGCAGGAGAGGTCCAGATCGTAGAAAGTGAGAGTGTCAGTCCTCCTGTACTTAAGTCGGCATTGTGCCTTTTGTATTAAATTCGGATGCAAATTCTATGCTTCATCGTCAATGAGAAGATGCAAGGTATACAGTAAACCGGAAGTGAGGCATCAGAATCTAAAACTGGACTCGCAGGAGAGGTCCAGATCGTAGAAAGTGAGAGTGTCAGTCCTCCTGTACTTAAGTCGGCATTGTGCCTTTTGTATCAAATTCGGATGCAATTTCTGTGCTTCATCGTCAATGAGAAGGTGCAAGGTATACAGTAAACCGGAAGTGAGGCATCAGAATCTAAAACTGGACTCGCAGGAGAGGTCCAGATCGTAGAAAGTGAGAGTGTCAGTCCTCCTGTACTAAAGTCGGCATTGTGCCTTTCGTATCAAATTCGGATGCAATTTCTGTGCTTCATCGTCAATGAGAAGGTGCAAGGTATACAGTAAACCGGAAGTGAGACATCTGAATCTAAAACTGGACTCGCAGGAGAGGTCCAGATCGTAGAAAGTGAGAGTGTCAGTCCTCCTGTACTTAAGTCGCCATTGTGCCTTTTGTATTAAATTCGGATGCAATTTCTGTGCTTCATCGTCAATGAGAAGGTGCAAGGTATACAGTAAACTGGAAGTGAGGCATCAGAATCTAAAACTGGACTCGCAGGAGAGGTCCAGATCGTAGAAAGTGAGAGTGTCAGTCCTCCTGTACTTAAGTCGGCATTGTGCCTTTTGTATTAAATTCGGATGCAATTTCTGTGCTTCATCGTCAATGAGAAGGTGCAAGGTATACAGTAAACCGGAAGTGAGGCATCAGAATCTAAAACTGGACTCGCAGGAGAGGTCCAGACCGTAGAAAGTGAGAGTGTCAGTCCTCCTGTACTTAAGTCGGCATTGTGCCTTTTGTATTAAATTCGGATGCAATTTCCGTGCTTCATCGTCAATGAGAAGGTGCAAGGTATACAGTAAACCGGAACTGAGGCATCAGAATCTAAAACTGGACTCGCAGGAGAGGTCCAGATCGTAGAAAGTGAGAGTGTCAGTCCTCCTGTACTTAAGTCGGCATTGTGCCTTTTGTATTAAATTCGGATGCAATTTCTGTGCTTCATCGTCAATGAGAAGGTGCAAGGTATACAGTAAACCGGAAGTGAGGCATCAGAATCTAAAACTGGACTCGCAGGAGAGGTCCAGATCGTAGAAAGTGAGAGTGTCAGTCCTCCTGTATTTAAGTCAGCATTGTGCCTTTTGTATTAAATTCGGATGCAATTTCTGTGCTTCATCGTCAATGAGAAGGTGCAAGGTATACAGTACACCGGAAGTGAGGCATCAGAATCTAAAACTGGACTCGCAGGAGAGGTCCAGATCGTAGAAAGTGAGAGTGTCAGTCCTCCTGTACTTAAGTCGGCATTGTGCCTTTTGTATTAAATTCGGATGCAATTTCTGTGCTTCATCGTCAATGAGAAGGTGCAAGGTATACAGTACGACGGAAGTGAGGCATCAGAATCTAAAACTGGACTCGCAGGAGAGGTCCAGATCGTAGAAAGTGAGAGTGTCAGTCCTCCTGTACTTAAGTTGGCATTGTGCCTTTTGTATCAAATTCGGATGCAATTTCTGTGCTTCATCGTCAATGAGAAGGTGCAAGGTATACAGTAAACCGGAAGTGAGGCATCAGAATCTAAAACTGGACTCGCAGGAGAGGTCCAGATCGTAGAAAGTGAGAGTGTCAGTCCTCCTGTACTTAAGTCGGCATTGTGCCTTTTGTATTAAATTCGGATGCAATTTCTGTGCTTCATCGTTAATGAGAAGGTGCAAGGTATACAGTAAACCGGAAGTGAGGGATCAGAATCTAAAACTGGACTCGCAGGAGAGGTCCAGATCGTAGAAAGTGAGAGTGTCAGTCCTCCTGTACTTAAGTCGGCATTGTGCCTTTTGTATTAAATTCGGAAGCACTTTCTGTGCTTCATCGTCAATGAGAAGGTGCAAGGTATACAGTAAACCGGAAGTGAGGCATCAGAATCTAAAACTGGACTCGCAGGAGAGGTCCAGATCGTAGAAAGTGAGAGTGTCAGTCCTCCTGTACTTAAGTCGGCATTGTGCCTTTTGTATCAAATTCGGATGCAATTTCTGTGCTTCATCGTCAATGAGAAGGTGCAAGGTATACAGTAAACCGGAAGTGAGGCATCACAATATAAAACTGGACTCGCAGGAGAGGTCCAGATCGTAGAAAGTGAGAGTGTCAGTCCTCCTGTACTTCAGTCGGCATTGTGCCTTTTGTATCAAATTCGGATGCAATTTCTGTGCTTCATCGTCAATGAGAAGGTGCAAGGTATACAGTAAACCGGAAGTGAGGTATCAGAATCAAAAACTGGACTCGCAGGAGAGGTCCAGATCGTAGAAAGTGAGATTGTCAGTCCTCCTGTACTTATGTCGGCATTGTGCCTTTTGTATCAAATTCGGATGCAATATCTGTGCTTCATCGTCAATGAGAATGTGCAAGGTATACAGTAAACCGGAAGTGAGGCATCAGTTCTAAAACTGGACTCGCAGGAGAGGTCCAGATCGTAGAAAGTGAGAGTGTCAGTCCTCCTGTACTTAAGTCGGGATTGTGCCTTTTGTATTAAATTCGGATGCAATTTCTGTGCTTCATCGTCAATGAGAAGGTGCAAGGTATACAGTAAACCAGAAGTGAGGCATCAGAATCTAAAACTGGACTCGCAGGAGAGTTCCAGACCGTAGAAAGTGAGAGGGTCAGTCCTCCTGTACTTAAGTCGGCATTGTGCCTTTTGTATTAAATTCGGATGCAATTTCTGTGCTTCATCGTCAATGAGAAGGTGCAAGGTATACAGTAAACCGGAAGTGAGGCATCAGAATCTAAAACTGGACTCGCAGGAGAGGTCCAGATCGTAGAAGGAGAGAGTGTCAGTCCTCCTGTACTTGAGTCGGCATTGTGCCTTTTGTATTAAATTCGGATGCAATTTCTGTGCTTCATCGTCAATGAGAAGGTGCAAGGTATACAGTAAACCGGAAGTGAGGCATCAGAATCTAAAACTGGACTCGCAGGAGAGGTCCAGATCGCAGAAAGTGAGAGTGTCAGTCCTCCTGTACTTAAGTCGGCATTGTGCCTTTTGTATTAAATTCGGATGCAATTTCTGTGCTTCATCGTCAATGAGAAGGTGCAAGGTATACAGTACACCGGAAGTGAGGCATCAGAATCTAAAACTGGACTCGCAGGAGAGGTCCAGATCGTAGAAAGTGAGAGTGTCAGTCCTCCTGTACTTAAGTCGGCATTGTGCCTTTTGTATTAAATTCGGATGCAATTTCTGTGCTTCATCGTCAATGAGAAGGTGCAAGGTATACAGTACACCGGAAGTGAGGCATCAGAATCTAAAACTGGACTCGCAGGAGAGGTCCAGATCGTAGAAAGTGAGAGTGTCAGTCCTCCTGTACTTAAGTTGGCATTGTGCCTTTTGTATCAAATTCGGATGCAATTTCTGTGTGTCATCGTCAATGAGAAGGTGCAAGGTATACAGTAAACCGGAAGTGAGGCATCAGAATCTAAAACTGGACTCGCAGGAGAGGTCCAGATCGTAGAAAGTGAGAGTGTCAGTCCTCCTGTACTTAAGTCGGCATTGTGCCTTTTGTATTAAATTCGGATGCAATTTCTGTGCTTCATCGTCAATGAGAAGGTGCAAGGTATACAGTAAACCGGAAGTGAGGCATCAGAATCTAAAACTGGACTCGCAGGAGAGGTCCAGATCGTAGAAAGTGAGAGTGTCAGTCCTCCTGTACTTAAGTCGGCATTGTGCCTTTTGTATTAAATTCGGAAGCACTTTCTGTGCTTCATCGTCAATGAGAAGGTGCAAGGCATACAGTAAACCGGAAGTGAGGAATCAGAATCTAAAACTGGACTCGCAGGAGAGGTCCAGATCGGAGAAAGTGAGAGTGTCAGTCCTCCTGTACTTAAGTCGGCATTGTGCCTTTTGTATTAAATTCGGATGCAATTTCTGTGCTTCATCGTCAATGAGAAGGTGCAAGGTATACAGTAAACCGGAAGTGAGGCATCAGAATCTAAAACTGGACTCGCAGGAGATGTCCAGATCGTAGAAAGTGAGAGTGTCAGTCCTCCTGTACTTAAGTCGTTATTGTGCCTTTTGTATTAAATTCGGATGCAATTTCTGTGCTTCATCGTCAATGACAAGGTGCAAGGTATACAGTAAACCGGAAGTGAGGCATCAGAATCTAAATCTGGACACGCAGGAGAGGTCCAGACCGTAGAAAGTGAGTCAGTCCTCCTGTACTTAAGTCGGCATTGTGCCTTTTATATTAAATTCGGATGCAATTTCTGTGCTTCATCTTCACTGAGAACGTGCAAGGTATACAGTAAACCGGAAGTGAGGCATCAGAATCTAAAACTGGACTCGCAGGAGAGGTCAAGATCGTAGAAAGTGAGAGTGTCAGTCCTCCTGTACTTGAGTGGGCATTGTGCCTTTTGTATCAAATTCGGATGAAATTTCTGTGCTTCATCGTCAATGAGAAGGTGCAAGGTATACAGTAAACCGGAAGTGAGGCATCAGAATCTAAAACTGGACTCGCAGGAGAGGTCCAGATCGTAGAAAGTGAGAGTGTCAGTCCTCCTGTACTTAAGTTGGCATTGTGCCTTTTCTATCAAATTCGGATGCAATTTCTGTGCTTCATCGTCAATGAGAAGGTGCAAGGTATACAGTAAACCGGAAGTGAGGCATCAGAATCTAAAACTGGACTCGCAGGAGAGGTCCAGATCGTAGAAAGTGAGAGTGTCAGTCCTCCTGTACTTAAGTCGGCATTGTGCCTTTTGTATTAAATTCGGATGCAATTTCTGTGCTTCATCGTCAATGAGAAAGTGCAAGGTATACAGTAAACCGGAAGTGAGGCATCAGAATCTAAAACTGGACTCGCAGGAGAGGTCCAGATCGTAGAAAGTGAGAGTGTCAGTCCTCCTGTACTTAAGTCGTCATTGTGCCTTTTGTATTAAATTCGGAAGCACTTTCTGTGCTTCATCGTCAATGAGAAGGTGCAAGGCATACAGTAAACCGGAAGTGAGGAATCAGAATCTAAAACTGGACTCGCAGGAGAGGTCCAGATCGGAGAAAGTGAGAGTGTCAGTCCTCCTGTACTTAAGTCGGCATTGTGCCTTTTGTATTAAATTCGGATGCAATTTCTGTGCTTCATCGTCAATGAGAAGGTGCAAGGTATACAGTATACCGGAAGTGAGGCATCAGAATCTAAAACTGGACTCGCAGGAGAGGTCCAGATCGTAGAAGGAGAGAGTGGTAGTCCTCCCGTACTTGAGTCGGCATTGTGCCTTTTGTATTAAATTCGGATGCAATTTCTGTGCTTCATCGTCAATGAGAAGGTGCAAGGTATACAGTAAACCGGAAGTGAGGCATCAGAATCTAAAACTGGACTCGCAGGAGAGGTCCAGACCGTAGAAAGTGAGAGTGTCAGTCCTCCTGTACTTAAGTCGGCATTGTGCCTTTTGTATTAAATTCGGATGCAATTTCTGTGCTTCATCGTCAATGAGAAGGTGCAAGGTATACAGTACACCGGAAGTGAGGCATCAGAATCTAAAACTGGACTCGCAGGAGAGGTCCAGATCGTAGAAAGTGAGAGTGTCAGTCCTCCTGTACTTAAGTCGGCATTGTGCCTTTTGTATTAAATTCGGATGCAACTTCTGTGCTTCATCGTCAATGAGAAGGTGCAAGGTATACAGTACACCGGAAGTGAGGCATCAGAATCTAAAACTGGAATCGCAGGAGAGGTCCAGATCGTAGAAAGTGAGAGTGTCAGTCCTCCTGTACTTAAGTTGGCATTGTGCCTTTTGTATCAAATTCGGATGCAATTTCTGTGCTTCATCGTCAATGAGAAGGTGCAAGGTATACAGTAAACCGGAAGTGAGGCATCAGAATCTAAAACTGGACTCGCAGGAGAGGTCCAGATCGTAGAAAGTGAGAGTGTCAGTCCTCCTGTACTTAAGTCGGCATTGTGCCTTTTGTATTAAATTCGGATGCAATTTCTGTGCTTCATCGTCAATGAGAAGGTGCAAGGTATACAGTAAACCGGAAGTGAGGCATCAGAATCTAAAACTGGACTCGCAGGAGAGGTCCAGATCGTAGAAAGTGAGAGTGTCAGTCCTCCTGTACTTATGTCGGCATTGTGCCTTTTGTATTAAATTCGGAAGCACTTTCTGTGCTTCATCGTCAATGAGAAGGTGCAAGGTATACAGTAAACCGGAAGTGAGGCATCAGATCTAAAACTGGACTCGCAGGAGAGGTCCAGATCGTAGAAAGTGAGAGTGTCAGTCCTCCTGTACTTAAGTCGGCATTGTGCCTTTTGTATTAAATTCGGATGCAATTTCTGTGCTTCATCGTCAATGAGAAGGTGCAAGGTATACAGTAAACCAGAAGTGAGGCATCAGAATCTAAAACTGGACTCGCAGGAGAGTTCCAGACCGTAGAAAGTGAGAGGGTCAGTCCTCCTGTACTTAAGTCGGCATTGTGCCTTTTGTATTAAATTCGGATGCAATTTCTGTGCTTCATCGTCAATGAGAAGGTGCAAGGTATACAGTAAACCGGAAGTGAGGCATCAGAATCTAAAACTGGACTCGCAGGAGAGGTCCAGATCGTAGAAGGAGAGAGTGTCAGACCTCCTGTACTTGAGTCGGCATTGTGCCTTTTGTATTAAATTCGGATGCAATTTCTGTGCTTCATCGTCAATGAGAAGGTGCAAGGTATACAGTAAACCGGAAGTGAGGCATCAGAATCTAAAACTGGACTCGCAGGAGAGGGTCAGATCGCAGAAAGTGAGAGTGTCAGTCCTCCTGTACTTAAGTCGGCATTGTGCCTTTTGTATTAAATTCGGATGCAATTTCTGTGCTTCATCGTCAATGAGAAGGTGCAAGGTATACAGTACACCGGAAGTGAGGCATCAGAATCTAAAACTGGACTCGCAGGAGAGGTCCAGATCGTAGAAAGTGAGAGTGTCAGTCCTCCTGTACTTAAGTCGGCATTGTGCCTTTTGTATTAAATTCGGATGCAATTTCTGTGCTTCATCGTCAATGAGAAGGTGCAAGGTATACAGTACACCGGAAGTGAGGCATCAGAATCTAAAACTGGACTCGCAGGAGAGGTCCAGATCGTAGAAAGTGAGAGTGTCAGTCCTCCTGTACTTAAGTTGGCATTGTGCCTTTTGTATCAAATTCGGATGCAATTTCTGTGCTTCATCGTCAATGAGAAGGTGCAAGGTATACAGTAAACCGGAAGTGAGGCATCAGAATCTAAAACTGGACTCGCAGGAGAGGTCCAGATCGTAGAAAGTGAGAGTGTCAGTCCTCCTGTACTTAAGTCGGCATTGTGCCTTTTGTATTAAATTCGGATGCAATTTCTGTGCTTCATCGTCAATGAGAAGGTGCAAGGTATACAGTAAACCGGAAGTGAGGCATCAGAATCTAAAACTGGACTCGCAGGAGAGGTCCAGATCGTAGAAAGTGAGAGTGTCAGTCCTCCTGTACTTAAGTCGGCATTGTGCCTTTTGTATTAAATTCGGAAGCACTTTCTGTGCTTCATCGTCAATGAGAAGGTGCAAGGTATACAGTAAACCGGAAGTGAGGCATCAGAATCTAAAAAAGGACTCTCAGGAGAGGTCCAGATCGCAGAAAGTGAGAGTGTCAGTCCTCCTGTACTTATGTCGGCATTGTGCCTTTTGTATTAAATTCGGGTGCAATTTCTGTGCTTCATCGTCAATGAGAAGGTGCACGGTATACAGTAAACCGGAAGTGAGGCATCAGAATCTAAAACTGGACTCGCAGGAGAGGTCCAGATCGTAGAAAGTGAGAGTGTCAGTCCTCCTGTACTTAAGTCGGCATTGTGCCTTTTGTATTAAATTCGGATGCAATTTCTGTGCTTCATCGTCAATGAGAAGGTGCAAGGTATACAGTAAACCGGAAGTGAGGCATCAGAATCTAAAACTGGACTCGCAGGAGAGGTCCAGATCGTAGAAAGTGAGAGTGTCAGTCCTCCTGTACTTAAGTCAGCATTGTGCCTTTTGTATTAAATTCGGATGCAATTTCTGTGCTTCATCGTCAATGAGAAGGTGCAAGGTATACAGTACACCGGAAGTGAGGCATCAGAATCTAAAACTGGACTCGCAGGAGAGGTCCAGATCGTAGAAAGTGAGAGTGTCAGTCCTCCTGTACTTAAGTCGGCATTGTGCCTTTTGTATTAAATTCGGATGCAATTTCTGTGCTTCATCGTCAATGAGAAGGTGCAAGGTATACAGTACACCGGAAGTGAGGCATCAGAATCTAAAACTGGACTCGCAGGAGAGGTCCAGATCGTAGAAAGTGAGAGTGTCAGTCCTCCTGTACTTAAGTTGGCATTGTGCCTTTTGTATCAAATTCGGATGCAATTTCTGTGCTTCATCGTCAATGAGAAGGTGCATGGTATACAGTAAACCGGAAGTGAGGCATCAGAATCTAAAACTGGACTCGCAGGAGAGGTCCAGATCGTAGAAAGTGAGAGTGTCAGTCCTCCTGTACTTAAGTCGGCATTGTGCCTTTTGTATTAAATTCGGATGCAATTTCTGTGCTTCATCGTCAATGAGAAGGTGCAAGGTATACAGTAAACCGGAAGTGAGGGATCAGAATCTAAAACTGGACTCGCAGGAGAGGTCCAGATCGTAGAAAGTGAGAGTGTCAGTCCTCCTGTACTTAAGTCGGCATTGTGCCTTTTGTATTAAATTCGGAAGCACTTTCTGTGCTTCATCGTCAATGAGAAGGTGCAAGGTATACAGTAAACCGGAAGTGAGGCATCAGAATCTAAAACTGGACTCGCTGGAGAGGTCCAGATCGTAGAAAGTGAGAGTGTCAGTCCTCCTGTACTTAAGTCGGCATTGTGCCTTTTGTATCAAATTCGGATGCAATTTCTGTGCTTCATCGTCAATGAGAAGGTGCAAGGTATACAGTAAACCGGAAGTGAGGCATCACAATATAAAACTGGACTCGCAGGAGAGGTCCAGATCGTAGAAAGTGAGAGTGTCAGTCCTCCTGTACTTCAGTCGGCATTGTGCCTTTTGTATCAAATTCGGATGCAATTTCTGTGCTTCATCGTCAATGAGAAGGTGCAAGGTATACAGTAAACCGGAAGTGAGGTATCAGAATCAAAAACTGGACTCGCAGGAGAGGTCCAGATCGTAAAAAGTGAGATTGTCAGTCCTCCTGTACTTATGTCGGCATTGTGCCTTTTGTATCAAATTCGGATGCAATATCTGTGCTTCATCGTCAATGAGAATGTGCAAGGTATACAGTAAACCGGAAGTGAGGCATCAGTTCTAAAACTGGACTCGCAGGAGAGGTCCAGATCGTAGAAAGTGAGAGTGTCAGTCCTCCTGTACTTAAGTCGGCATTGTGCCTTTTGTATTAAATTCGGATGCAATTTCTGTGCTTCATCGTCAATGAGAAGGTGCAAGGTATACAGTAAACTGGAAGTGAGGCATCAGAATCTAAAACTGGACTCGCAGGAGAGGTCCAGATCGTAGAAAGTGAGAGTGTCAGTCCTCCTGTACTTAAGTCGGCATTGTGCCTTTTGTATTAAATTCGGATGCAATTTCTGTGCTTCATCGTCAATGAGAAGGTGCAAGGTATACAGTAAACTGGAAGTGAGGCATCAGAATCTAAAACTGGACTCGCAGGAGAGGTCCAGATCGTAGAAAGTGAGAGTGTCAGTCCTCCTTTACTTAAGTCGGCATTGTGCCTTTTGTATTAAATTCGGATGCAATTTCTGTGCTTCATCGTCAATGAGAACGTGCAAGGTATACAGTAAACCGGAAGTGAGGCATCAGAATCTAAAACTGGACTCGCAGGAGAGGTCCAGATCGTAGTAAGTGAGAGTGTCAGTCCTCCTGTACTTAAGTCGGCATTGTGCCTTTTGTATTAAATTCGGATGCAATTTCTGTGCTTCATCGTCAATGAGAAGGTGCAAGGTATACAGTAAACCGGAAGTGAGGCATCAGAATCTAAAACTGGACTCGCAGGAGAGGTCCAGATCGTAGAAAGTGAGAGTGTCAGTCCTCCTGTACTTAAGTCGGCATTGTGCCTTTTGTATTAAATTCGGATGCAATTTCTGTGCTTCATCGTCAATGAGAAGGTGCAAGGTATACAGTAAACCGGAAGTGAGGCATCAGAATCTAAAACTGGACTCGCAGGAGAGGTCCAGATCGTAGAAAGTGAGAGAGTCAGTCCTCCTGTACTTAAGTCGGCATTGTGCTTTTTGTATTAAATTCGGATGCAATTTCTGTGCTTCATCGTCAATGAGAAGGTGCAAGGTATACAGTAAACCGGAAGTGAGGCATCAGAATCTAAAACTGGACTCGCAGGAGTGGTCCAGATCGTAGAAAGTGAGAGTGTCAGTCCTCCTGTACTTAAGTCGGCATTGTGCCTTTTGTATTAAATTCGGATGCAATTTCTGTGCTTCATCGTCAATGAGAAGGTGCAAGGTATACAGTAAACCGGAAGTGAGGCATCAGAATCTAAAACTGGACTCGCAGGAGAGGTCCAGATCGTAGAAAGTGAGAGTGTCAGTCCTCCTGTACTTAAGTCGGCATTGTGCCTTTTGTATTAAATTCGGATGCAATTTCTGTGCTTCATCGTCAATGAGAAGGTGCAAGGTATACAGTACACTGGAAGTGAGGCATCAGAATCTAAAACTGGACTCGCAGGAGAGGTCCAGATCGTAGAAAGTGAGAGTGTCAGTCCTCCTGTACTTAAGTCGGCATTGTGCCTTTTGTATTAAATTCGGATGCAATTTCTGTGCTTCATCGTCAATGAGAAGGTGCAAGGTATACAGTACACCTGAAGTGAGGCATTAGAATCTAAAACTGGACTCGCAGGAGAGGTCCAGATCGTAGAAAGTGAGAGTGTCAGTCCTCCTGTACTTAAGTCGGCATTGTGCCTTTTGTATTAAATTCGGATGCAATTTCTGTGCTTCATCGTCAATGAGAAGGTGCAAGGTATACAGTAAACAGGAAGTGAGGCATCAGAATCTAAAACTGGACTCGCAGGAGAGGTCCAGATCGTAGAAAGTGAGAGTGTCAGTCCTCCTGTACTTAAGTCGGCATTGTGCCTTTTGTATTAAATTCGGATGCAAATTCTATGCTTCATCGTCAATGAGAAGATGCAAGGTATACAGTAAACCGGAAGTGAGGCATCAGAATCTAAAACTGGACTCGCAGGAGAGGTCCAGATCGTAGAAAGTGAGAGTGTCAGTCCTCCTGTACTTAAGTCGGCATTGTGCCTTTTGTATCAAATTCGGATGCAATTTCTGTGCTTCATCGTCAATGAGAAGGTGCAAGGTATACAGTAAACCGGAAGTGAGGCATCAGAATCTAAAACTGGACTCGCAGGAGAGGTCCAGATCGTAGAAAGTGAGAGTGTCAGTCCTCCTGTACTAAAGTCGGCATTGTGCCTTTCGTATCAAATTCGGATGCAATTTCTGTGCTTCATCGTCAATGAGAAGGTGCAAGGTATACAGTAAACTGGAAGTGAGGCATCAGAATCTAAAACTGGACTCGCAGGAGAGGTCCAGATCGTAGAAAGTGAGAGTGTCAGTCCTCCTGTACTTAAGTCGGCATTGTGCCTTTTGTATTAAATTCGGATGCAATTTCTGTGCTTCATCGTCAATGAGAAGGTGCAAGGTATACAGTAAACCGGAAGTGAGGCATCAGAATCTAAAACTGGACTCGCAGGAGAGGTCCAGACCGTAGAAAGTGAGAGTGTCAGTCCTCCTGTACTTAAGTCGGCATTGTGCCTTTTGTATTAAATTCGGATGCAATTTCCGTGCTTCATCGTCAATGAGAAGGTGCAAGGTATACAGTAAACCGGAAGTGAGGCATCAGAATCTAAAACTGGACTCGCAGGAGAGGTCCAGATCGTAGAAAGTGAGAGTGTCAGTCCTCCTGTACTTAAGTCGGCATTGTGCCTTTTGTATTAAATTCGGATGCAATTTCTGTGCTTCATCGTCAATGAGAAGGTGCAAGGTATACAGTAAACCGGAAGTGAGGCATCAGAATCTAAAACTGGACTCGCAGGAGAGGTCCAGATCGTAGAAAGTGAGAGTGTCAGTCCTCCTGTATTTAAGTCAGCATTGTGCCTTTTGTATTAAATTCGGATGCAATTTCTGTGCTTCATCGTCAATGAGAAGGTGCAAGGTATACAGTACACCGGAAGTGAGGCATCAGAATCTAAAACTGGACTCGCAGGAGAGGTCCAGATCGTAGAAAGTGAGAGTGTCAGTCCTCCTGTACTTAAGTCGGCATTGTGCCTTTTGTATTAAATTCGGATGCAATTTCTGTGCTTCATCGTCAATGAGAAGGTGCAAGGTATACAGTACGACGGAAGTGAGGCATCAGAATCTAAAACTGGACTCGCAGGAGAGGTCCAGATCGTAGAAAGTGAGAGTGTCAGTCCTCCTGTACTTAAGTTGGCATTGTGCCTTTTGTATCAAATTCGGATGCAATTTCTGTGCTTCATCGTCAATGAGAAGGTGCAAGGTATACAGTAAACCGGAAGTGAGGCATCAGAATCTAAAACTGGACTCGCAGGAGAGGTCCAGATCGTAGAAAGTGAGAGTGTCAGTCCTCCTGTACTTAAGTCGGCATTGTGCCTTTTGTATTAAATTCGGATGCAATTTCTGTGCTTCATCGTTAATGAGAAGGTGCAAGGTATACAGTAAACCGGAAGTGAGGGATCAGAATCTAAAACTGGACTCGCAGGAGAGGTCCAGATCGTAGAAAGTGAGAGTGTCAGTCCTCCTGTACTTAAGTCGGCATTGTGCCTTTTGTATTAAATTCGGAAGCACTTTCTGTACTTCATCGTCAATGAGAAGGTGCAAGGTATACAGTAAACCGGAAGTGAGGCATCAGAATCTAAAACTGGACTCGCAGGAGAGGTCCAGATCGTAGAAAGTGAGAGTGTCAGTCCTCCTGTACTTAAGTCGGCATTGTGCCTTTTGTATTAAATTCAGATGCAATTTCTGTGCTTCATCGTCAATGAGAAGCTGCAAGGTATACAGTAAACCGGAAGTGAGGCATCAGAATCTAAAACTGGACTCGCAGGAGAGGTCCAGATCGTAGAAAGTGAGAGTGTCAGTCCTCCTGTACTTAAGTCGGCATTGTGCCTTTTGTATTAAATTCGGATGCAATTTCTGTGCTTCATCGTCAATGAGAAGCTGCAAGGTATACAGTAAACCGGAAGTGAGGCATCAGAATCTAAAACTGGACTCGCAGGAGAGGTCCAGATCGTAGAAAGTGAGAGTGTCAGTCCTCCTGTACTTAAGTAGGCATTGTGCCTTTTGTATTAAATTCGGATGCAATTTCTGTGCTTCATCGTCAATGAGAAGGTGCAAGGTATACAGTAAACCGGAAGTGAGGCATGAGAATCTAAAACTGGAATCGCAGGAGAGGTCCAGATCGTAGAAAGTGAGAGTGTCAGTCCTCCTGTACTTAAGTCGGCATTGTGCCTTTTGTATTAAATTCGGATGCAATTTCTGTGCTTCATCGTCAATGAGAAGGTGCAAGGTATACAGTAAACCGGAAGTGAGGCATCAGAATCTAAAACTGGACTCGCAGGAGAGTTCCAGACCGTAGAAAGTGAGAGGGTCAGTCCTCCTGTACTTAAGTCGGCATTGTGCCTTTTGTATTAAATTCGGATGCAATTTCTGTGCTTCATCGTCAATGAGAAGGTGCAAGGTATACAGTAAACCGGAAGTGAGGCATCAGAATCTAAAACTGGACTCGCAGGAGAGGTCCAGATCGTAGAAGGAGAGAGTGTCAGTCCTCCTGTACTTGAGTCGGCATTGTGCCTTTTGTATTAAATTCGGATGCAATTTCTGTGCTTCATCGTCAATGAGAAGGTGCAAGGTATACAGTAAACCGGAAGTGAGGCATCAGAATCTAAAACTGGACTCGCAGGAGAGGTCCAGATCGCAGAAAGTGAGAGTGTCAGTCCTCCTGTACTTAAGTCGGCATTGTGCCTTTTGTATTAAATTCGGATGCAATTTCTGTGCTTCATCGTCAATGAGAAGGTGCAAGGTATACAGTACACCGGAAGTGAGGCATCAGAATCTAAAACTGGACTCGCAGGAGAGGTCCAGATCGTAGAAAGTGAGAGTGTCAGTCCTCCTGTACTTAAGTCGGCATTGTGCCTTTTGTATTAAATTCGGATGCAATTTCTGTGCTTCATCGTCAATGAGAAGGTGCAAGGTATACAGTACACCGGAAGTGAGGCATCAGAATCTAAAACTGGACTCGCAGGAGAGGTCCAGATCGTAGAAAGTGAGAGTGTCAGTCCTCCTGTACTTAAGTTGGCATTGTGCCTTTTGTATCAAATTCGGATGCAATTTCTGTGCTTCATCGTCAATGAGAAGGTGCAAGGTATACAGTAAACCGGAAGTGAGGCATCAGAATCTAAAACTGGACTCGCAGGAGAGGTCCAGATCGTAGAAAGTGAGAGTGTCAGTCCTCCTGTACTTAAGTCGGCATTGTGCCTTTTGTATTAAATTCGGATGCAATTTCTGTGCTTCATCGTCAATGAGAAGGTGCAAGGTATACAGTAAACCGGAAGTGAGGCATCAGAATCTAAAACTGGACTCGCAGGAGAGGTCCAGATCGTAGAAAGTGAGAGTGTCAGTCCTCCTGTACTTAAGTCGGCATTGTGCCTTTTGTATCAAATTCGGATGCAATTTCTGTGCTTCATCGTCAATGAGAAGGTGCAAGGTATACAGTAAACCGGAAGTGAGGCATCAGAATCTAAAACTGGACTCGCAGGAGAGGTCCAGATCGTAGAAAGTGAGAGTGTCAGTCCTCCTGTACTAAAGTCGGCATTGTGCCTTTCGTATCAAATTCGGATGCAATTTCTGTGCTTCATCGTCAATGAGAAGGTGCAAGGTATACAGTAAACTGGAAGTGAGGCATCAGAATCTAAAACTGGACTCGCAGGAGAGGTCCAGATCGTAGAAAGTGAGAGTGTCAGTCCTCCTGTACTTAAGTCGGCATTGTGCCTTTTGTATTAAATTCGGATGCAATTTCTGTGCTTCATCGTCAATGAGAAGGTGCAAGGTATACAGTAAACCGGAAGTGAGGCATCAGAATCTAAAACTGGACTCGCAGGAGAGGTCCAGACCGTAGAAAGTGAGAGTGTCAGTCCTCCTGTACTTAAGTCGGCATTGTGCCTTTTGTATTAAATTCGGATGCAATTTCCGTGCTTCATCGTCAATGAGAAGGTGCAAGGTATACAGTAAACCGGAAGTGAGGCATCAGAATCTAAAACTGGACTCGCAGGAGAGGTCCAGATCGTAGAAAGTGAGAGTGTCAGTCCTCCTGTACTTAAGTCGGCATTGTGCCTTTTGTATTAAATTCGGATGCAATTTCTGTGCTTCATCGTCAATGAGAAGGTGCAAGGTATACAGTAAACCGGAAGTGAGGCATCAGAATCTAAAACTGGACTCGCAGGAGAGGTCCAGATCGTAGAAAGTGAGAGTGTCAGTCCTCCTGTATTTAAGTCAGCATTGTGCCTTTTGTATTAAATTCGGATGCAATTTCTGTGCTTCATCGTCAATGAGAAGGTGCAAGGTATACAGTACACCGGAAGTGAGGCATCAGAATCTAAAACTGGACTCGCAGGAGAGGTCCAGATCGTAGAAAGTGAGAGTGTCAGTCCTCCTGTACTTAAGTCGGCATTGTGCCTTTTGTATTAAATTCGGATGCAATTTCTGTGCTTCATCGTCAATGAGAAGGTGCAAGGTATACAGTACGACGGAAGTGAGGCATCAGAATCTAAAACTGGACTCGCAGGAGAGGTCCAGATCGTAGAAAGTGAGAGTGTCAGTCCTCCTGTACTTAAGTTGGCATTGTGCCTTTTGTATCAAATTCGGATGCAATTTCTGTGCTTCATCGTCAATGAGAAGGTGCAAGGTATACAGTAAACCGGAAGTGAGGCATCAGAATCTAAAACTGGACTCGCAGGAGAGGTCCAGATCGTAGAAAGTGAGAGTGTCAGTCCTCCTGTACTTAAGTCGGCATTGTGCCTTTTGTATTAAATTCGGATGCAATTTCTGTGCTTCATCGTTAATGAGAAGGTGCAAGGTATACAGTAAACCGGAAGTGAGGGATCAGAATCTAAAACTGGACTCGCAGGAGAGGTCCAGATCGTAGAAAGTGAGAGTGTCAGTCCTCCTGTACTTAAGTCGGCATTGTGCCTTTTGTATTAAATTCGGAAGCACTTTCTGTACTTCATCGTCAATGAGAAGGTGCAAGGTATACAGTAAACCGGAAGTGAGGCATCAGAATCTAAAACTGGACTCGCAGGAGAGGTCCAGATCGTAGAAAGTGAGAGTGTCAGTCCTCCTGTACTTAAGTCGGCATTGTGCCTTTTGTATTAAATTCAGATGCAATTTCTGTGCTTCATCGTCAATGAGAAGCTGCAAGGTATACAGTAAACCGGAAGTGAGGCATCAGAATCTAAAACTGGACTCGCAGGAGAGGTCCAGATCGTAGAAAGTGAGAGTGTCAGTCCTCCTGTACTTAAGTCGGCATTGTGCCTTTTGTATTAAATTCGGATGCAATTTCTGTGCTTCATCGTCAATGAGAAGCTGCAAGGTATACAGTAAACCGGAAGTGAGGCATCAGAATCTAAAACTGGACTCGCAGGAGAGGTCCAGATCGTAGAAAGTGAGAGTGTCAGTCCTCCTGTACTTAAGTAGGCATTGTGCCTTTTGTATTAAATTCGGATGCAATTTCTGTGCTTCATCGTCAATGAGAAGGTGCAAGGTATACAGTAAACCGGAAGTGAGGCATGAGAATCTAAAACTGGAATCGCAGGAGAGGTCCAGATCGTAGAAAGTGAGAGTGTCAGTCCTCCTGTACTTAAGTCGGCATTGTGCCTTTTGTATTAAATTCGGATGCAATTTCTGTGCTTCATCGTCAATGAGAAGGTGCAAGGTATACAGTAAACCGGAAGTGAGGCATCAGAATCTAAAACTGGACTCGCAGGAGAGTTCCAGACCGTAGAAAGTGAGAGGGTCAGTCCTCCTGTACTTAAGTCGGCATTGTGCCTTTTGTATTAAATTCGGATGCAATTTCTGTGCTTCATCGTCAATGAGAAGGTGCAAGGTATACAGTAAACCGGAAGTGAGGCATCAGAATCTAAAACTGGACTCGCAGGAGAGGTCCAGATCGTAGAAGGAGAGAGTGTCAGTCCTCCTGTACTTGAGTCGGCATTGTGCCTTTTGTATTAAATTCGGATGCAATTTCTGTGCTTCATCGTCAATGAGAAGGTGCAAGGTATACAGTAAACCGGAAGTGAGGCATCAGAATCTAAAACTGGACTCGCAGGAGAGGTCCAGATCGCAGAAAGTGAGAGTGTCAGTCCTCCTGTACTTAAGTCGGCATTGTGCCTTTTGTATTAAATTCGGATGCAATTTCTGTGCTTCATCGTCAATGAGAAGGTGCAAGGTATACAGTACACCGGAAGTGAGGCATCAGAATCTAAAACTGGACTCGCAGGAGAGGTCCAGATCGTAGAAAGTGAGAGTGTCAGTCCTCCTGTACTTAAGTCGGCATTGTGCCTTTTGTATTAAATTCGGATGCAATTTCTGTGCTTCATCGTCAATGAGAAGGTGCAAGGTATACAGTACACCGGAAGTGAGGCATCAGAATCTAAAACTGGACTCGCAGGAGAGGTCCAGATCGTAGAAAGTGAGAGTGTCAGTCCTCCTGTACTTAAGTTGGCATTGTGCCTTTTGTATCAAATTCGGATGCAATTTCTGTGCTTCATCGTCAATGAGAAGGTGCAAGGTATACAGTAAACCGGAAGTGAGGCATCAGAATCTAAAACTGGACTCGCAGGAGAGGTCCAGATCGTAGAAAGTGAGAGTGTCAGTCCTCCTGTACTTAAGTCGGCATTGTGCCTTTTGTATTAAATTCGGATGCAATTTCTGTGCTTCATCGTCAATGAGAAGGTGCAAGGTATACAGTAAACCGGAAGTGAGGCATCAGAATCTAAAACTGGACTCGCAGGAGAGGTCCAGATCGTAGAAAGTGAGAGTGTCAGTCCTCCTGTACTTAAGTCGGCATTGTGCCTTTTGTATTAAATTCGGAAGCACTTTCTGTGCTTCATCGTCAATGAGAAGGTGCAAGGCATACAGTAAACCGGAAGTGAGGAATCAGAATCTAAAACTGGACTCGCAGGAGAGGTCCAGATCGGAGAAAGTGAGAGTGTCAGTCCTCCTGTACTTAAGTCGGCATTGTGCCTTTTGTATTAAATTCGGATGCAATTTCTGTGCTTCATCGTCAATGAGAAGGTGCAAGGTATACAGTAAACCGGAAGTGAGGCATCAGAATCTAAAACTGGACTCGCAGGAGATGTCCAGATCGTAGAAAGTGAGAGTGTCAGTCCTCCTGTACTTAAGTCGTTATTGTGCCTTTTGTATTAAATTCGGATGCAATTTCTGTGCTTCATCGTCAATGACAAGGTGCAAGGTATACAGTAAACCGGAAGTGAGGCATCAGAATCTAAATCTGGACACGCAGGAGAGGTCCAGACCGTAGAAAGTGAGTCAGTCCTCCTGTACTTAAGTCGGCATTGTGCCTTTTATATTAAATTCGGATGCAATTTCTGTGCTTCATCTTCATTGAGAACGTGCAAGGTATACAGTAAACCGGAAGTGAGGCATCAGAATCTAAAACTGGACTCGCAGGAGAGGTCAAGATCGTAGAAAGTGAGAGTGTCAGTCCTCCTGTACTTGAGTGGGCATTGTGCCTTTTGTATCAAATTCGGATGAAATTTCTGTGCTTCATCGTCAATGAGAAGGTGCAAGGTATACAGTAAACCGGAAGTGAGGCATCAGAATCTAAAACTGGACTCGCAGGAGAGGTCCAGATCGTAGAAAGTGAGAGTGTCAGTCCTCCTGTACTTAAGTTGGCATTGTGCCTTTTGTATCAAATTCGGATGCAATTTCTGTGCTTCATCGTCAATGAGAAGGTGCAAGGTATACAGTAAACCGGAAGTGAGGCATCAGAATCTAAAACTGGACTCGCAGGAGAGGTCCAGATCGTAGAAAGTGAGAGTGTCAGTCCTCCTGTACTTAAGTCGGCATTGTGCCTTTTGTATTAAATTCGGATGCAATTTCTGTGCTTCATCGTCAATGAGAAAGTGCAAGGTATACAGTAAACCGGAAGTGAGGCATCAGAATCTAAAACTGGACTCGCAGGAGAGGTCCAGATCGTAGAAAGTGAGAGTGTCAGTCCTCCTGTACTTAAGTCGTCATTGTGCCTTTTGTATTAAATTCGGAAGCACTTTCTGTGCTTCATCGTCAATGAGAAGGTGCAAGGCATACAGTAAACCGGAAGTGAGGAATCAGAATCTAAAACTGGACTCGCAGGAGAGGTCCAGATCGGAGAAAGTGAGAGTGTCAGTCCTCCTGTACTTAAGTCGGCATTGTGCCTTTTGTATTAAATTTGGATGCAATTTCTGTGCTTCATCGTCAATGAGAAGGTGCAAGGTATACAGTATACCGGAAGTGAGGCATCAGAATCTAAAACTGGACTCGCAGGAGAGGTCCAGATCGTAGAAGGAGAGAGTGGTAGTCCTCCCGTACTTGAGTCGGCATTGTGCCTTTTGTATTAAATTCGGATGCAATTTCTGTGCTTCATCGTCAATGAGAAGGTGCAAGGTATACAGTAAACCGGAAGTGAGGCATCAGAATCTAAAACTGGACTCGCAGGAGAGGTCCAGACCGTAGAAAGTGAGAGTGTCAGTCCTCCTGTACTTAAGTCGGCATTGTGCCTTTTGTATTAAATTCGGATGCAATTTCTGTGCTTCATCGTCAATGAGAAGGTGCAAGGTATACAGTACACCGGAAGTGAGGCATCAGAATCTAAAACTGGACTCGCAGGAGAGGTCCAGATCGTAGAAAGTGAGAGTGTCAGTCCTCCTGTACTTAAGTCGGCATTGTGCCTTTTGTATTAAATTCGGATGCAACTTCTGTGCTTCATCGTCAATGAGAAGGTGCAAGGTATACAGTACACCGGAAGTGAGGCATCAGAATCTAAAACTGGAATCGCAGGAGAGGTCCAGATCGTAGAAAGTGAGAGTGTCAGTCCTCCTGTACTTAAGTTGGCATTGTGCCTTTTGTATCAAATTCGGATGCAATTTCTGTGCTTCATCGTCAATGAGAAGGTGCAAGGTATACAGTAAACCGGAAGTGAGGCATCAGAATCTAAAACTGGACTCGCAGGAGAGGTCCAGATCGTAGAAAGTGAGAGTGTCAGTCCTCCTGTACTTAAGTCGGCATTGTGCCTTTTGTATTAAATTCGGATGCAATTTCTGTGCTTCATCGTCAATGAGAAGGTGCAAGGTATACAGTAAACCGGAAGTGAGGCATCAGAATCTAAAACTGGACTCGCAGGAGCGGTCCAGATCGTAGAAAGTGAGAGTGTCAGTCCTCCTGTACTTATGTCGGCATTGTGCCTTTTGTATTAAATTCGGAAGCACTTTCTGTGCTTCATCGTCAATGAGAAGGTGCAAGGTATACAGTAAACCGGAAGTGAGGCATCAGATCTAAAACTGGACTCGCAGGAGAGGTCCAGATCGTAGAAAGTGAGAGTGTCAGTCCTCCTGTACTTAAGTCGGCATTGTGCCTTTTGTATTAAATTCGGATGCAATTTCTGTGCTTCATCGTCAATGAGAAGGTGCAAGGTATACAGTAAACCAGAAGTGAGGCATCAGAATCTAAAACTGGACTCGCAGGAGAGTTCCAGACCGTAGAAAGTGAGAGGGTCAGTCCTCCTGTACTTAAGTCGGCATTGTGCCTTTTGTATTAAATTCGGATGCAATTTCTGTGCTTCATCGTCAATGAGAAGGTGCAAGGTATACAGTAAACCGGAAGTGAGGCATCAGAATCTAAAACTGGACTCGCAGGAGAGGTCCAGATCGTAGAAGGAGAGAGTGTCAGACCTCCTGTACTTGAGTCGGCATTGTGCCTTTTGTATTAAATTCGGATGCAATTTCTGTGCTTCATCGTCAATGAGAAGGTGCAAGGTATACAGTAAACCGGAAGTGAGGCATCAGAATCTAAAACTGGACTCGCAGGAGAGGGTCAGATCGCAGAAAGTGAGAGTGTCAGTCCTCCTGTACTTAAGTCGGCATTGTGCCTTTTGTATTAAATTCGGATGCAATTTCTGTGCTTCATCGTCAATGAGAAGGTGCAAGGTATACAGTACACCGGAAGTGAGGCATCAGAATCTAAAACTGGACTCGCAGGAGAGGTCCAGATCGTAGAAAGTGAGAGTGTCAGTCCTCCTGTACTTAAGTCGGCATTGTGCCTTTTGTATTAAATTCGGATGCAATTTCTGTGCTTCATCGTCAATGAGAAGGTGCAAGGTATACAGTACACCGGAAGTGAGGCATCAGAATCTAAAACTGGACTCGCAGGAGAGGTCCAGATCGTAGAAAGTGAGAGTGTCAGTCCTCCTGTACTTAAGTTGGCATTGTGCCTTTTGTATCAAATTCGGATGCAATTTCTGTGCTTCATCGTCAATGAGAAGGTGCAAGGTATACAGTAAACCGGAAGTGAGGCATCAGAATCTAAAACTGGACTCGCAGGAGAGGTCCAGATCGTAGAAAGTGAGAGTGTCAGTCCTCCTGTACTTAAGTCGGCATTGTGCCTTTTGTATTAAATTCGGATGCAATTTCTGTGCTTCATCGTCAATGAGAAGGTGCAAGGTATACAGTAAACCGGAAGTGAGGCATCAGAATCTAAAACTGGACTCGCAGGAGAGGTCCAGATCGTAGAAAGTGAGAGTGTCAGTCCTCCTGTACTTAAGTCGGCATTGTGCCTTTTGTATTAAATTCGGAAGCACTTTCTGTGCTTCATCGTCAATGAGAAGGTGCAAGGTATACAGTAAACCGGAAGTGAGGCATCAGAATCTAAAAAAGGACTCTCAGGAGAGGTCCAGATCGCAGAAAGTGAGAGTGTCAGTCCTCCTGTACTTAAGTCGGCATTGTGCCTTTTGTATTAAATTCGGGTGCAATTTCTGTGCTTCATCGTCAATGAGAAGGTGCACGGTATACAGTAAACCGGAAGTGAGGCATCAGAATCTAAAACTGGACTCGCAGGAGAGGTCCAGATCGTAGAAAGTGCGAGTGTCAGTCCTCCTGTACTAAAAACGGCATTGTGCCTTTTGTATTAAATTCGGATGCAATTTCTGTGCTTCATCGTCAATGAGAAGGTGCAAGGTATACAGAAAACCGGAAGTGAGGCATCAGAATCTAAAACTGGACTCGCAGGAGAGGTCCAGATCGTAGAAAGTGAGAGTGTCAGTCCTCCTGTACTTAAGTCGGCATTGTGCCTTTTGTATTAAATTCGGATGCAATTTCTGTGCTTCATCGTCAATGAGAAGGTGCAAGGTATACAGTAAACCGGAAGTGAGGCATCAGAATCTAAAACTGGACTCGCAGGAGAGGTCCAGATCGTAGAAAGTGAGAGTGTCAGTCCTCCTGTACTTAAGTCGGCATTGTGCCTTTTGTATTAAATTCGGATGCAATTTCTGTGCTTCATCGTCAATGAGAAGGTGCAAGGTATACAGTAAACCGGAAGTGAGGCATCAGAATCTAAAACTGGACTCGCAGGAGAGGTCCAGATCATAGAAAGTGAGAGTGTCAGTCCTCCTGTACTTAAGTCGGCATTGTGCCTTTTGTATTAAATTCGGATGCAATTTCTGTGCTTCATCGTCAATGAGAAAGTGCGAGGTATACAGTAAACCGGAAGTGAGGCATCAGAATCTAAAACTGGACTCGCAGGAGAGGTTCAGATCGTAGAAAGTGAGAGTGTCAGTCCTCCTGTACTTAAGTCGGCATTGTGCCTTTTGTATTAAATTCGGATGCAATTTCTGTGCTTCATCGTCAATGAGAAGGTCCAAGGTATACAGTAAACCGGAAGTGAGGCATCAGAATCTAAAACTGGACTCGCAGGAGAGGTCCACATCGTAGAAAGTGAGAGTGTCAGTCCTCCTGTACTTATGTCGGCATTGTGCCTTTTGTATTAAATTCGGATGCAATTTCTGTGCTTCATCGTCAATGAGAAGGTGCAAGGTATACAGTAAACCGGAAGTGAGGCATCAGAATCTAAAACTGGACTCGCAGGAGAGGTCCAGATCGTAGAAAGTGAGAGTGTCAGTCCTCCTGTACTTAAGTCGGCATTGTGCCTTTTGTATTAAATTCGGATGTAATTTCTGTGCTTCATCGTCAATGAGAAGGTGCAAGGTATACAGTAAACCGGAAGTGAGGCATCAGAATCTAAAACTCGACTCGCAGGAGAGGTCCAGATCGTAGAAAGTGAGAGTGTCAGTCCTCCTGTACTTAAGTCGGCATTGTGCCTTTTGTATTACATTCGGATGCAATTTCTGTGCTTCATCGTCAATGAGAAGGTGCAAGGTATACAGTAAACCGGAAGTGAGGCATCAGAATCTAAAACTGGACTCGCAGGAGAGGTCCAGGTCGTAGAAAGTGAGAGTGTCAGTCCTCCTGTACTTAAGTCGGCATTGTGCCTTTTGTATTAAATTCGGAAGCACTTTCTGTGCTTCATCGTCAATGAGAAGGTGCAAGGTATACAGTAAACCGGAAGTGAGGAATCAGAATCTAAAACTGGACTCGCAGGAGAGGTCCAGATCGGAGAAAGTTAGAGTGTCAGTCCTCCTGTACTTAAGTCGGCATTGTGCCTTTTGTATTAAATTCGGATGCAATTTCTGTGCTTCATCGTCAATGAGAAGGTGCAAGGTATACAGTAAACCGGAAGTGAGGCATCAGAATCTTAAACTGGACTCGCAGGAGAGGTCCAGATCGTAGAATGTGAGAGTGTCAGTCCTCCTGTACTTAAGTCGGCATTGTGCCTTTTGTATTAAATTCGGATGCAATTTCTGTGCTTCATCGTCAATGACAAGGTGCAAGGTATACAGTAAACCGGAAGTGAGGCATCAGAATCTAAATCTGGACTCGCAGGAGAGGTCCAGACCGTAGAAAGTGAGTCAGTCCTCCTGTACTTAAGTCGGCATTGTGCCTTTTGTATTAAATTCGGATGCAATTTCTGTGCTTCATCGTCAATGAGAAGGTGCAAGGTATACAGTAAACCGGAAGTGAGGCATCAGAATCTAAAACTGGACTCGCAGGAGAGGTCCAGATCGTAGAAAGTGAGAGTGTCAGTCCTCCTGTACTTGAGTGGGCATTGTGCCTTTTGTATCAAATTCGGATGAAATTTCTGTGCTTCATCGTCAATGAGAAGGTGCAAGGTATACAGTAAACCGGAAGTGAGGCATCAGAATCTAAAACTGGACTCGCAGGAGAGGTCCAGATCGTAGAAAGTGAGAGTGTCAGTCCTCCTGTACTTAAGTCGGCATTGTGCCTTATGTATCAAATTCGGATGCAATTTCTGTGCTTCATCGTCAATGAGAAGGTGCAAGGTATACAGTAAACCGGAAGTGAGGCATCACAATCTAAGTCTGGACTCGCAGGAGAGGTCCAGATCGTAGAAAGTGAGAGTGTCAGTCCTCCTGTACTTCAGTCGGCATTGTGCCTTTTGTATCAAATTCGGATGCAATTTCTGTGCTTCATCGTCAATGAGAAGGTGCAAGGTATACAGTAAACCGGAAGTGAGGTATCAGAATCAAAAACTGGACTCGCAGGAGAGGTCCAGATCGTAGAAAGTGAGATTGTCAGTCCTCCTGTACTTATGTCGGCATTGTGCCTTTTGTATCAAATTCGGATGCAATTTCTGTGCTTCATCGTCAATGAGAAGGTGCAAGGTATACAGTAAACCGGAAGTGAGGCATCAGAATCTAAAACTGGACTCGCAGGAGAGGTCCAGATCGTAGAAAGTGAGAGTGTCAGTCTTCCTGTACTTAAGTCGGCATTGTGCCTTTTGTATTAAATTCGGATGCAATTTCTGTGCTTCATCGTCAATGAGAAGGTGCAAGGTATACAGTAAACCGGAAGTGAGGCATCAGAATCTAAAACTGGACTCGCAGGAGAGGTCCAGATCGTAGAAAGTAAGAGTGTCAGTCCTCCTGTACTTAAGTCGGCATTGTGCCTTTTGTATTAAATTCGGATGCAATTTCTGTGCTTCATCGTCAATGAGAAGGTGCAAGGTATACAGTAAACCGGAAGTGAGGCATCAGAATCTAAAACTGGACTCTCAGGAGAGGTCCATATCGCAGAAAGTGAGAGTGTCAGTCCTCCTGTACTTAAGTCGGCATTGTGCCTTTTGTATTAAATTCGGGTGCAATTTCTGTGCTTCATCGTCAATGAGAAGGTGCACGGTATACAGTAAACCGGAAGTGAGGCATCAGAATCTAAAACTGGACTCGCAGGAGAGGTCCAGATCGTAGAAAGTGCGAGTGTCAGTCCTCCTGTACTAAAAACGGCATTGTGCCTTTTGTATTAAATTCGGATGCAATTTCTGTGCTTCATCGTCAATGAGAAGGTGCAAGGTATACAGTAAACCGGAAGTGAGGCATCAGAATCTAAAACTGGACTCGCAGGAGAGGTCCAGACCGTAGAAAGTGAGAGTGTCAGTCCTCCTGTACTTAAGTCGGCATTGTGCCTTTTGTATTAAATTCGGATGCAATTTCTGTGCTTCATCGTCAATGAGAAGGTGCAAGGTATACAGTAAACCGGAAGTGAGGCATCAGAATCTAAAACTGGACTCGCAGGAGAGGTCCAGATCGTAGAAAGTGAGAGTGTCAGTCCTCCTGTACTTAAGTCGGCATTGTGCCTTTTGTATTAAATTCGGATGCAATTTCTGTGCTTCATCGTCAATGAGAAGGTGCAAGGTATACAGTAAACCGGAAGTGAGGCATCAGAATCTAAAACTGGACTCGCAGGAGAGGTCCAGATCATAGAAAGTGAGAGTGTCAGTCCTCCTGTACTTAAGTCGGCATTGTGCCTTTTGTATTAAATTCGGATGCAATTTCTGTGCTTCATCGTCAATGAGAAAGTGCGAGGTATACAGTAAACCGGAAGTGAGGCATCAGAATCTAAAACTGGACTCGCAGGAGAGGTTCAGATCGTAGAAAGTGAGAGTGTCAGTCCTCCTGTACTTAAGTCGGCATTGTGCCTTTTGTATTAAATTCGGATGCAATTTCTGTGCTTCATCGTCAATGAGAAGGTGCAAGGTATACAGTAAACCGGAAGTGAGGCATCAGAATCTAAAACTGGACTCGCAGGAGAGGTCCAGATCGTAGAAAGTGAGAGTGTCAGTCCTCCTGTACTTAAGTCGGCATTGTGCCTTTTGTATCAAATTCGGATGCAATTTCTGTGCTTCATCGTCAATGAGAAGGTGCAAGGTATACAGTAAACCGGAAGTGAGGCATCACAATATAAAACTGGACTCGCAGGAGTGGTCCAGATCGTAGAAAGTGAGAGTGTCAGTCCTCCTGTACTTCAGTCGGCATTGTGCCTTTTGTATCAAATTCGGATGCAATTTCTGTGCTTCATCGTCAATGAGAAGGTGCAAGGTACACAGTAAACCGGAAGTGAGGTATCAGAATCAAAAACTGGACTCGCAGGAGAGGTCCAGATCGTAGAAAGTGAGATTGTCAGTCCTCCTGTACTTATGTCGGCATTGTGCCTTTTGTATCAAATTCCGATGCAATTTCTGTGCTTCATCGTCAATGAGAAGGTGCAAGGTATACAGTAAACCGGAAGTGAGGCATCAGATCTAAAACTGGACTCGCAGGAGAGGTCCAGATCGTAGAAAGTGAGAGTGTCAGTCCTCCTGTACTTAAGTCGGCATTGTGCCTTTTGTATTAAATTCGGATGCAATTTCTGTGCTTCATCGTCAATGAGAAGGTGCAAGGTATACAGTAAACCGGAAGTGAGGCATCAGAATCTAAAACTGGACTCGCAGGAGAGGTCCAGATCGTAGAAAGTGAGAGTGTCAGTCCTCCTGTACTTAAGCCGGCATTGTGCCTTTTGTATTAAATTCGGATGTAATTTCTGTGCTTCATAATCAATGAGAAGGTGCAAGGTATACAGTAAACCGGAAGTGAGGCATCAGAATCTAAAACTGGACTCGCAGGAGAGGTCCAGATCGTAGAAAGTGAGAGTGTCAGTCCTCCTGTACTTAAGTCGGCATTGTGCCTTTTGTATTAAATTCGGATGCAATTTCTGTGCTTCATCGTCAATGAGTAGGTGCAAGGTATACAGTAAACCGGAAGTGAGGCATCAGAATCTAAAACTCGACTCGCAGGAGAGGTCCAGATCGTAGAAAGTGAGAGTGTCAGTCCTCCTGTACTTAAGTCGGCATTGTGCCTTTTGTATTAAATTCGGATGCAATTTCTGTGCTTCATCGTCAATGAGAAGGTGCAAGGTATACAGTAAACCGGAAGTGAGGCATCAGAATCTAAAACTGGACTCGCAGAAGAGGTCCAGATCGTAGAAAGTGAGAGTGTCAGACCTCCTGTACTTAAGTCGACATTGTGCATTTTGTATTAAATTCGGATGCAATTTCTGTGCTTCATCGTCAATGAGAAGGTGCAAGGTATACAGTAAACCGGAAGTGAGGCTTCAGAACCTAAGACTGGACTCGCAGGAGTGGTCCAGATCGTAGAAAGTGAGAGTGTCAGTCCTCCTGTACTTAAGTCGGCATTGTGCCTTTTGTATTAAATTCGGATGCAATTTCTGTGCTTCATCGTCAATGAGAAGGTGCAAGGTATACAGTAAACCGGAAGTGAGGCATCAGAATCTAAAACTGGACTCGCAGGAGAGGTCCAGATCGTAGAAAGTGAGAGTGTCAGTCCTCCTGTACTTGAGTGGGCATTGTGCCTTTTGTATCAAATTCGGATGAAATTTCTGTGCTTCATCGTCAATGAGAAGGTGCAAGGTATACAGTAAACCGGAAGTGAGGCATCAGAATCTAAAACTGGACTCGCAGGAGAGGTCCAGATCGTAGAAAGTGAGAGTGTCAGTCCTCCTGTACTTAAGTCGGCATTGTGCCTTATGTATCAAATTCGGATGCAATTTCTGTGCTTCATCGTCAATGAGAAGGTGCAAGGTATACAGTAAACCGGAAGTGAGGCATCACAATCTAAATCTGGACTCGCAGGAGAGGTCCAGATCGTAGAAAGTGAGAGTGTCAGTCCTCCTGTACTTCAGTCGGCATTGTGCCTTTTGTATCAAATTCGGATGCAATTTCTGTGCTTCATCGTCAATGAGAAGGTGCAAGGTATACAGTAAACCGGAAGTGAGGCATCAGAATCTAAAACTGGACTCGCAGGAGAGGTCCAGATCGTAGAAAGTGAGAGTGTCAGTCTTCCTGTACTTAAGTCGGCATTGTGCCTTTTGTATTAAATTCGGATGCAATTTCTGTGCTTCATCGTCAATGAGAAGGTGCAAGGTATACAGTAAACCGGAAGTGAGGCATCAGAATCTAAAACTGGACTCGCAGGAGAGGTCCAGATCGTAGAAAGTGAGAGTGTCAGTCCTCCTGTACTTAAGTCGGCATTGTGCCTTTTGTATTAAATTCGGATGCAATTTCTGTGCTTCATCGTCAATGAGAAGGTGCAAGGTATACAGTAAACCGGAAGTGAGGCATCAGAATCTAAAACTGGACTCTCAGGAGAGGTCCATATCGCAGAAAGTGAGAGTGTCAGTCCTCCTGTACTTAAGCCGGCATTGTGCCTTTTGTATTAAATTCGGGTGCAATTTCTGTGCTTCATCGTCAATGAGAAGGTGCACGGTATACAGTAAACCGGAAGTGAGGCATCAGAATCTAAAACTGGACTCGCAGGAGAGGTCCAGATCGTAGAAAGTGCGAGTGTCAGTCCTCCTGTACTAAAAACGGCATTGTGCCTTTTGTATTAAATTCGGATGCAATTTCTGTGCTTCATCGTCAATGAGAAGGTGCAAGGTATACAGTAAACCGGAAGTGAGGCATCAGAATCTAAAACTGGACTCGCAGGAGAGGTCCAGACCGTAGAAAGTGAGAGTGTCAGTCCTCCTGTACTTAAGTCGGCATTGTGCCTTTTGTATTAAATTCGGATGCAGTTTCTGTGCTTCATCGTCAATGAGAAGGTGCAAGGTATACAGTAAACCGGAAGTGAGGCATCAGAATCTAAAACTGGACTCGCAGGAGAGGTCCAGATCGTAGAAAGTGAGAGTGTCAGTCCTCCTGTACTTAAGTCGGCATTGTGCCTTTTTTATTAAATTCGGATGCAATTTCTGTGCTTCATCGTCAATGAGAAGGTGCAAGGTATACAGTAAACCGGAAGTGAGGCATCAGAATCTAAAACTGGACTCGCAGGAGAGGTCCAGATCATAGAAAGTGAGAGTGTCAGTCCTCCTGTACTTAAGTCGGCATTGTGCCTTTTGTATTAAATTCGGATGCAATTTCTGTGCTTCATCGTCAATGAGAAAGTGCGAGGTATACAGTAAACCGGAAGTGAGGCATCAGAATCTAAAACTGGACTCGCAGGAGAGGTTCAGATCGTAGAAAGTGAGAGTGTCAGTCCTCCTGTACTTAAGTCGGCATTGTGCCTTTTGTATTAAATTCGGATGCAATTTCTGTGCTTCATCGTCAATGAGAAGGTGCAAGGTATACAGTAAACCGGAAGTGAGGCATCAGAATCTAAAACTGGACTCGCAGGAGAGGTCCACATCGTAGAAAGTGAGAGTGTCAGTCCTCCTGTACTTAAGTCGGCATTGTGCCTTTTGTATTAAATTCGGATGCAATTTCTGTGCTTCATCGTCAATGAGAAGGTGCAAGGTATACAGTAAACCGGAAGTGAGGCATCAGAATCTAAAACTGGACTCGCAGGAGAGGTCCAGATCGTAGAAAGTGAGAGTGTCAGTGCTCCTGTACTTAAGTCGGCATTGTGCCTTTTGTATCAAATTCGGATGTAATTTCTGTGCTTCATAATCAATGAGAAGGTGCAAGGTATACAGTAAACCGGAAGTGAGGCATCAGAATCTAAAACTGGACTCGCAGGAGAGGTCCAGATCGTAGAAAGTGAGAGTGTCAGTCCTCCTGTACTTAAGTCGGCATTGTGCCTTTTGTATTAAATTCGGATGCAATTTCTGTGCTTCATCGTCAATGAGAAGGTGCAAGGTATACAGTAAACCGGAAGTGAGGCATCAGAATCTAAAACTCGACTCGCAGGAGAGGTCCAGATCGTAGAAAGTGAGAGTGTCAGTCCTCCTGTACTTAAGTCGGCATTGTGCCTTTTGTATGAAATTCGGATGCAATTTCTGTGCTTCATCGTCAATGAGAAGGTGCAAGGTATACAGTAAACCGGAAGTGAGGCATCAGAATCTAAAACTGGACTCGCAGAAGAGGTCCAGATCGTAGAAAGTGAGAGTGTCAGACCTCCTGTACTTAAGTCGACATTGTGCATTTTGTATTAAATTCGGATGCAATTTCTGTGCTTCATCGTCAATGAGAAGGTGCAAGGTATACAGTAAACCGGAAGTGAGGCTTCAGAACCTAAGACTGGACTCGCAGGAGTGGTCCAGATCGTAGAAAGTGAGAGTGTCAGTCCTCCTGTACTTAAGTCGGCATTGTGCCTTTTGTATTAAATTCGGATGCAATTTCTGTGCTTCATCGTCAATGAGAAGGTGCAAGGTATACAGTAAACCGGAAGTGAGGCATCAGAATCTAAAACTGGACTCGCAGGAGAGGTCCAGATCGTAGAAAGTGAGAGTGTCAGTCCTCCTGTACTTAAGTCGGCATTGTGCCTTTTGTATAAAATTCGGATGCAATTTCTGTGCTTCATCGTCAATGAGAAGGTGCAAGGTATACAGTAAACCGGAAGTGAGGCATCAGAATCTAAAACTGGACTCGCAGGAGAGGTCCAGATCGTAGAAAGTGAGAGTGTCAGTCCTCATGTACTTAAGTCGGCATTGTGCCTTTTGTATTAAATTCGGATGCAATTTCTGTGCTTCATCGTCAATGAGAAGGTGCAAGGTATACAGTAAACCGGAAGTGAGGCATTAGAATCTAAAACTCGACTCGCAGGAGAGGTCCAGATCGTAGAAAGTGAGAGTGTCAGTCCTCCTGTACTTAAGTCGGCATTGTGCCTTTTGTATTAAGTTCGGATGCAATTTCTGTGCTTCATCGTCAATGAGAAGGTGCAAGGTATACAGTAAACCGGAAGTGAGGCATCAGAATCTAAAACTGGACTCGCAGGAGAGGTCCAGATCGTAGAAAGTGAGAGTGTCAGACCTCCTGTACTTAAGTCGACATTGTGCCTTTTGTATTAAATTCGGATGCAATTTCTGTGCTTCATCGTCAATGAGAAGGTGCAAGGTATACAGTAAACCGGAAGTGAGGCTTCAGAACCTAAGACTGGACTCGCAGGAGTGGTCCAGATCGTAGAGAGTGTCAGTCCTCCTGTACTTAAGTCGGCATTGTGCCTTTTGTATTAAATTCGGATGCAATTTCTGTGCTTCATCGTCAATGAGAAGGTGCAAGGTATACAGTAAACCGGAAGTGAGGCATCAGAATCTAAAACTGGACTCGCAGGAGAGGTCCAGCTCGTAGAAAGTGAGAGTGTCAGTCCTCCTGTACTTAAGTCGGCATTGTGCCTTTTGTATTAAATTCGGATGCAATTTCTGTGCTTCATCGTCAATGAGAAGGTGCAAGGTATACAGTAAACCGGAAGTGAGGCATCAGAATCTAAAACTGGACTCGCAGGAGAGGTCCACATCGTAGAAAGTGAGAGTGTCAGTCCTCCTGTACTTAAGTCGGCATTGTGCCTTTTGTATTAAATTCGGATGCAATTTCTGTGCTTCATCGTCAATGAGAAGGTGCAAGGTGTACAGTAAACCGGAAGTGAGGCATCAGAATCTGAAACTGGACTCGCAGGAGAGGTCCAGATCGTAGAAAGTGAGATTGTCAGTCCTCCTGTACTTAAGTCGGCATTGTGCCTTATGTATTAAATTCGGATGCAATTTCCGTGCTTCATCGTCAATAAGAAGATGCAAGGTATACAGTAAACCGGAAGTGAGGCATCAGAATCTGAAACTGGACTCGCAGGAGAGGTCCAGATCGTAGAAAGTGAAAGTGTCAGTCGTCCTGTACTTAAGTCGGCATTGTGCCTTTTGTATTAAATTCGGATGCAATTTCTGTGCTTCATCGTCAATAGGAAGATGCAAGGTATACAGTAAACCGGAAGTGAGGCATCAGAATCTGAAACTGGACTCGCAGGAGAGGTCCAGATCGTAGAAAGTGAGAGTGTCAGTCCTCCTGTACTTAAGTCGGCATTGTGCCTTTTGTATTAAATTCGGATGTAATTTCTGTGCTTCATCGTCAATGAGAAGGTGCAAGGTATACAGTAAACCGGAAGTGAGGCATCAGAAGCTAAAACTGGACTCGCAGGAGAGGTCCAGATCGTAGAAAGTGAGAGTGTCAGTCCTCCTGTACTTAAGTCGGCATTGTGCCTTTTGTATTAAATTCGGATGCAATTTCTGTGCTTCATCGTCAATGAGAAGGTGCAAGGTATACAGTAAACCGGAAGTGAGGCATCAGAATCTAAAACTGGACTCGCAGGAGAGGTCCAGATCGTAGAAAGTGAGAGTGTCAGTCCTCCTGTACTTAAGTCGGCATTGTGCCTTTTGTATTAAATTCGGATGCAATTTCTGTGCTTCATCGTCAATGAGAAGGTGCAAGGTATACAGTAAACCGGAAGTGAGGCATCAGAATCTAAAACTGGACTCGCAGGAGAGGTCCAGATCGTAGAAAGTGAGAGTGTCAGACCTCCTGTACTTAAGTCGACATTGTGCCTTTTGTATTAAATTCGGATGCAATTTCTGTGCTTCATCGTCAATGAGAAGGTGCAAGGTATACAGTAAACCGGAAGTGAGGCTTCAGAACCTAAGACTGGACCCGCAGGAGTGGTCCAGATCGTAGAAAGTGAGAGTGTCAGTCCTCCTGTACTTAAGTCGGCATTGTGCCTTTTGTATTAAATTCGGATGCAATTTCTGTGCTTCATCGTCAATGAGAAGGTGCAAGGTATACAGTAAACCGGAAGTGAGGCATCAGAATCTAAAACTGGACTCGCAGGAGAGGTCCAGATCGTAGAAAGTGAGAGTGTCAGTCCTCCTGTACTTAAGTCGGCATTGTGCCTTTTGTATTAAATTCGGATGCAATTTCTGTGCTTCATCATCAATGAGAAGGTGCAAGGTATACAGTAAACCGGAAGTGAGGCATCAGAATCTAAAACTGGACTCGCAGGAGAGGTCCAGATCGTAGAAAGTGAGAGTGTCAGTCCTCCTGTACTTAAGTCGGCATTGTGCCTTTTGTATTAAATTCGGATGCAATTTCTGTGCTTCATCGTCAATGAGAAGGTGCAAGGTATACAGTAAACCGGAAGTGAGGCATCAGAATCTAAAACTGGACTCGCAGGAGAGGTCCAGATCGTAGAAAGTGAGAGTGTCAGTCCTCCTGTACTTAAGTCGGCATTGTGCCTTTTGTATTAAATTCGGATGCAATTTCTGTGCTTCATCGTCAATGAGAAGGTGCAAGGTGTACAGAAAACCGGAAGTGAGGCATCAGAATCTGAAACTGGACTCGCAGGAGAGGTCCAGATCGTAGAAAGTGAGATTGTCAGTCCTCCTGTACTTAAGTCGGCATTGTGCCTTTTGTATTAAATTCGGATGCAATTTCCGTGCTTCATCGTCAATAAGAAGATGCAAGGTATACAGTAAACCGGAAGTGAGGCATCAGAATCTGAAACTGGACTCGCAGGAGAGGTCCAGATCGTAGAAAGTGAAAGTGTCAGTCGTGCTGTACTTAAGTCGGCATTGTGCCTTTTGTATTAAATTCGGATGCAATTTCTGTGCTTCATCGTCAATAAGAAGATGCAAGGTATACAGTAAACCGGAAGTGAGGCATCAGAATCTGAAACTGGACTCGCAGGAGAGGTCCAGATCGTAGAAAGTGAGAGTGTCAGTCCTCCTGTACTTAAGTCGGCATTGTGCCTTTTGTATTAAATTCGGATGCAATTTCCGTGCTTCATCGTCAATAAGAAGATGCAAGGTATACAGTAAACCGGAAGTGAGGCATCAGAATCTAAAACTGGACTCGCAGGAGAGGTCCAGATCGTAGAAAATGAGAGTGTCAGTCCTCCTGTACTTAAGTCGGCATTGTTCCTTTTATATTAAATTCGGATGCAATTTCCGTGCTTCATCGTCAATAAGAAGATGCAAGGTATACAGTAAACCGGAAGTGAGGCCTCAGAATCTAAAACTGGACTCGCAGGAGAGGTCCAGATCGTAGAAAGTGAGAGTGTCAGTCCTCCTGTACTTAAGTCGGCATTGTGCCTTTTGTATTAAATTCGGATGCAATTTCCGTGCTTCATCGTCAATAAGAAGATGCAAGGTATACAGTAAACCGGAAGTGAGGCATCAGAATCTAAAACTGGACTCGCAGGAGGGGTCCAGATCGTAGAAAGAGAGAGCGTCAGTCCTCCTGTACTTAAGTCGACATTGCGCCTTTTGTATTAAATTCGGATGCAATTTCTGTGCTTCATCGTCAATGAGAAGGTGCACGGTATACAGTAAACCGGAAGTGAGGCATCAGAATCTAAAACTGGACTCGCAGGAGAGGTCCAGATCGTAGAAAGTGAGAGTGTCAGTCCTCCTGTACTTAAGTCGGCATTAAGCCTTTTGTATTAAATTCGGATGCAATTTCTGTGCTTCATCGTCAATGAGAAGGTGCAAGGTATACAGTAAACCGGAAGTGAGGCATCAGAATCTAAAACTGGACTCGCAGGAGAGGTCCAGATCGTAGAAAGTGAGAGTGTCAGTCCTCCTGTACTTAAGTCGGCATTGTGCCTTTTGTATTAAATTCAGATGCAATTTCTGTGCTTCATCGTCAATGAGAAGCTGCAAGGTATACAGTAAACCGGAAGTGAGGCATCAGAATCTAAAACTGGACTCGCAGGAGAGGTCCAGATCGTAGAAAGTGAGAGTGTCAGTCCTCCTGTACTTAAGTCGGCATTGTGCCTTTTGTATTAAATTCGGATGCAATTTCTGTGCTTCATCGTCAATGAGAAGCTGCAAGGTATACAGTAAACCGGAAGTGAGGCATCAGAATCTAAAACTGGACTCGCAGGAGAGGTCCAGATCGTAGAAAGTGAGAGTGTCAGTCCTCCTGTACTTAAGTCGGCATTGTGCCTTTTGTATTAAATTCGGATGCAATTTCTGTGCTTCATCGTCAATGAGAAGCTGCAAGGTATACAGTAAACCGGAAGTGAGGCATCAGAATCTAAAACTGGACTCGCAGGAGAGGTCCAGATCGTAGAAAGTGAGAGTGTCAGTCCTCCTGTACTTAAGTCGGCATTGTGCCTTTTGTATTAAATTCGGATGCAATTTCTGTGCTTCATCGTCAATGAGAAGCTGCAAGGTATACAGTAAACCGGAAGTGAGGCATCAGAATCTAAAACTGGACTCGCAGGAGAGGTCCAGATCGTAGAAAGTGAGAGTGTCAGTCCTCCTGTACTTAAGTCGGCATTGTGCCTTTTGTATTAAATTCGGATGCAATTTCTGTGCTTCATCATCAATGAGAAGGTGCAAGGTATACAGTAAACCGGAAGTGAGGCATCAGAATCAAAAACTGGACTCGCAGGAGAGGTCCAGATCGTAGAAAGTGAGAGTGTCAGTCCTCCTGTACTTAAGTCGGCATTGTGCCTTTTGTATTAAATTCGGATGCAATTTCTGTGCTTCATCGTCAATGAGAAGGTGCAAGGTATACAGTAAACCGGAAGTGAGGCATCAGAATCTAAAACTGGACTCGCAGGAGAGGTCCAGATCGTAGAAAGTGAGAGTGTCAGTCCTCCTGTACTTAAGTCGGCATTGTGCCTTTTGTATTAAATTCGGATGCAATTTCTGTACTTCATCGTCAATGAGAAGGTGCAAGGTATACAGTAAACCGGAAGTGAGGCATCAGAATCTAAAACTGGACTCGCAGGAGAGGTCCAGATCGTAGAAAGTGAGAGTGTCAGTCCTCCTGTACTTAAGTCGGCATTGTGCAGTTTGGATTAAATTCGGTTGCAATTTCTGTGCTTCATCGTCAATGAGAAGCTGCAAGGTATACAGTAAACCGGAAGTGAGGCATCAGAATCTAAAACTGGACTCGCAGGAGAGGTCCAGATCGTAGAAAGTGAGAGTGTCGGTCCTCCTGTACTTAAGTCGGCATTGTGCCTTTTGTATTAAATTCGGATGCAATTTCTGTGCTTCATCATCAATGAGAAGGTACAAGGTATACAGTAAACCGGAAGTGAGGCATCAGAATCTAAAACTGGACTCGCAGGAGAGGTCCAGATCGTAGAAAGTGAGAGTGTCAGTCCTCCTGTACTTAAGTCGGCATTGTGCCTTTTGTATTAAATTCGGATGCAATTTCTGTGCTTCATCGTCAATGAGAAGGTGCAAGGTATACAGTAAACCGGAAGTGAGGCATCAGAATCTAAAACTCGACTCGCAGGAGAGGTCCAGATCGTAGAAAGTGAGAGTGTCAGTCCTCCTGTCCTTAAGTCGGCATTGTGCCTTTTGTATTAAAATCGGATGCAATTTCTGTGCTTCATCGTCAATGAGAAGGTGCAAGGTATACAGTAAACCGGAAGTGAGGCATCAGTATCTAAAACTGGACTCGCAGGAGAGGTCAAGATCGTAGAAAGTGAGAGTGTCAGTCCTCCTGTACTTAAGTCGGCATTGTGCCTTTTGTATTAAATTCGGATGCAATTTCTGTGCTTCATCGTCAATGAGAAGGTGCAAGGTATACAGTAAACCGGAAGTGAGGCATCAGAATCTAAAACTGGACTCGCAGGAGAGGTCAAGATCGTAGAAAGTGAGAGTGTCAGTCCTCCTGTACTTAAGTCGGCATTGTGCCTTTTGTATTAAATTCGGATGCAATTTCTGTGCTTCATCGTCAATGAGAAGGTGCAAGGTATACAGTAAACCGGAAGTGAGGCATCAGAATCTAAAACTGGAATCGCAGGAGAGGTCCAGATCGTAGAAAGTGAGAGTGTCAGTCCTCCTGTACTTAAGTCGGCATTGTGCCTTTTGTATTAAATTCGGATGCAATTTCTGTGCTTCATCGTCAATGAGAAGGTGCAAGGTATACAGTAAACCGGAAGTGAGGCATCACAATCTAAAACTGGACTCGCAGGAGAGGTCCAGATCGTAGAAAGTGAGAGTGTCAGTCCTCCTGTACTTCAGTCGGCATTGTGCTTTTTGTATCAAATTCGGATGCAATTTCTGTGCTTCATCGTCAATGAGAAGGTGCAAGGTATACAGTAAACCGGAAGTGAGGTATCAGAATCAAAAACTGGACTCGCAGGAGAGGTCCAGATCGTAGAAAGTGAGATTGTCAGTCCTCCTGTACTTATGTCGGCATTGTGCCTTTTGTATCAAATTCGGATGCAATTTCTGTGCTTCATCGTCAATGAGAAGGTGCAAGGTATACAGTAAACCGGAAGTGAGGCATCAGAATCTAAAACTGGACTCGCAGGAGAGGTCCAGATCGTAGAAAGTGAGAGTGTCAGTCTTCCTGTACTTAAGTCGGCATTGTGCCTTTTGTATTAAATTCGGATGCAATTTCTGTGCTTCATCGTCAATGAGAAGGTGCAAGGTATACAGTAAACCGGAAGTGAGGCATCAGAATCTAAAACTGGACTCGCAGGAGAGGTCCAGATCGTAGAAAGTGAGAGTGTCAGTCCTCCTGTACATAAGTCGGCATTGTGCCTTTTGTATTAAATTCGGATGCAATTTCTGTGCTTCATCGTCAATGAGAAGGTGCAAGGTATACAGTAAACCGGAAGTGAGGCATCAGAATCTAAAACTGGACTCTCAGGAGAGGTCCAGATCGTAGAAAGTGAGAGTGTCAGTCCTCCTGTACTTAAGTCGGCATTGTGCCTTTTGTATTAAATTCGGGTGCAATTTCTGTGCTTCATCGTCAATGAGAAGGTGCACGGTATACAGTAAACCGGAAGTGAGGCATCAGAATCTAAAACTGGACTCGCAGGAGAGGTCCAGATCGTAGAAAGTGTGAGTGTCAGTCCTCCTGTACTAAAAACGGCATTGTGCCTTTTGTATTAAATTCGGATGCAATTTCTGTGCTTCATCGCCAATGAGAAGGTGCAAGGTATACAGTAAACCGGAAGTGAGGCATCAGAATCTAAAACTGGACTCGCAGGAGAGGTCCAGACCGTAGAAAGTGAGAGTGTCAGTCCTCCTGTACTTAAGTCGGCATTGTGCCTTTTGTATTAAATTCGGATGCAATTTCTGTGCTTCATCGTCAATGAGAAGGTGCAAGGTATACAGTAAACCGGAAGTGAGGCATCAGAATCTAAAACTGGACTCGCAGGAGAGGTCCAGATCGTAGAAAGTGAGAGTGTCAGTCCTCCTGTACTTAAGTCGGCATTGTGCCTTTTGTATTAAATTCGGATGCAATTTCTGTGCTTCATCGTCAATGAGAAGGTGCAAGGTATACAGTAAACCGGAAGTGAGGCATCAGAATCTAAAACTGGACTCGCAGGAGAGGTCCAGATCATAGAAAGTGAGAGTGTCAGTCCTCCTGTACTTAAGTCGGCATTGTGCCTTTTGTATTAAATTCGGATGCAATTTCTGTGCTTCATCGTCAATGAGAAAGTGCGAGGTATACAGTAAACCGGAAGTGAGGCATCAGAATCTAAAACTGGACTCGCAGGAGAGGTTCAGATCGTAGAAAGTGAGAGTGTCAGTCCTCCTGTACTTAAGTCGGCATTGTGCCTTTTGTATTAAATTCGGATGCAATTTCTGTGCTTCATCGTCAATGAGAAGGTGCAAGGTATACAGTAAACCGGAAGTGAGGCATCAGAATCTAAAACTGGACTCGCAGGAGAGGTCCACATCGTAGAAAGTGAGAGTGTCAGTCCTCCTGTACTTAAGTCGGCATTGTGCCTTTTGTATTAAATTCGGATGCAATTTCTGTGCTTCATCGTCAATTAGAAGGTCCAACGTATACAGTAAACCGGAAGTGAGGCATCAGAATCTAAAACTGGACTCGCAGGAGAGGTCCAGATCGTAGAAAGTGAGAGTGTCAGTCCTCCTGTACTTAAGTCGGCATTGTGCCTTTTGTATTAAATTCGGATGTAATTTCTGTGCTTCATAATCAATGAGAAGGTGCAAGGTATACAGTAAACCGGAAGTGAGGCATCAGAATCTAAAACTGGACTCGCAGGAGAGGTCCAGATCGTAGAAAGTGAGAGTGTCAGTCCTCCTGTACTTAAGTCGGCATTGTGCCTTTTGTATTAAATTCGGATGCAATTTCTGTGCTTCATCGTCAATGAGAAGGTGCAAGGTATACAGTAAACCGGAAGTGAGGCATCAGAATCTAAAACTCGACTCGCAGGAGAGGTCCAGATCGTAGAAAGTGAGAGTGTCAGTCCTCCTGTACTTAAGTCGGCATTGTGCCTTTTGTATTAAATTCGGATGCAATTTCTGTGCTTCATCGTCAATGAGAAGGTGCAAGGTATACAGTAAACCGGAAGTGAGGCATCAGAATCTAAAACTGGACTCGCAGGAGAGGTCCAGATCGTAGAAAGTGAGAGTGTCAGACCTCCTGTACTTAAGTCGACATTGTGCATTTTGTATTAAATTCGGATGCAATTTCTGTGCTTCATCGTCAATGAGAAGGTGCAAGGTATACAGTAAACCGGAAGTGAGGCTTCAGAACCTAAGACTGGACTCGCAGGAGTGGTCCAGATCGTAGAAAGTGAGACTGTCAGTCCTCCTGTACTTAAGTCGGCATTGTGCCTTTTGTATTAAATTCGGATGCAATTTCTGTGCTTCATCGTCAATGAGAAGGTGCAAGGTATACAGTAAACCGGAAGTGAGGCATCAGAATCTAAAACTGGACTCGCAGGAGAGGTCCAGATCGTAGAAAGTGAGAGTGTCAGTCCTCCTGTACTTAAGTCGGCATTGTGCCTTTTGTATAAAATTCGGATGCAATTTCTGTGCTTCATCGTCAATGAGAAGGTGCAAGGTATACAGTAAACCGGAAGTGAGGCATCAGAATCTAAAACTGGACTCGCAGGAGAGGTCCAGATCGTAGAAAGTGAGAGTGTCAGTCCTCCTGTACTTAAGTCGGCATTGTGCCTTTTGTATTAAATTCGGATGCAATTTCTGTGCTTCATCGTCAATGAGAAGGTGCAAGGTATACAGTAAACCGGAAGTGAGGCATCAGAATCTAAAACTGGACTCACAGGAGTGGTCCAGATCGTAGAAAGTGAGAGTGTCAGTCCTCCTGTACTTAAGTCGGCATTGTGCCTTTTGTATTAAATTCGGATGCAATTTCTGTGCTTCATCGTCAATGAGAAGGTGCAAGGTATACAGTAAACCGGAAGTGAGGCATCAGAATCTAAAACTCGACTCGCAGGAGAGGTCCAGATCGTAGAAAGTGAGAGTGTCAGTCCTCCTGTACTTAAGTCGGCATTGTGCCTTTTGTATTAAATTCGGATGCAATTTCTGTGCTTCATCGTCAATGAGAAGGTGCAAGGTATACAGTAAACCGGAAGTGAGGCATCAGAATCTAAAACTGGACTCGCAGGAGAGGTCCAGATCGTAGAAAGTGAGAGTGTCAGACCTCCTGTACTTAAGTCGACATTGTGCCTTTTGTATTAAATTCGGATGCAATTTCTGTGCTTCATCGTCAATGAGAAGGTGCAAGGTATACAGTAAACCGGAAGTGAGGCTTCAGAACCTAAGACTGGACTCGCAGGAGTGGTCCAGATCGTAGAAAGTGAGAGTGTCAGTCCTCCTGTACTTAAGTCGGCATTGTGCCTTTTGTATTAAATTCGGATGCAATTTATGTGCTTCATCGTCAATGAGAAGGTGCAAGGTATACAGTAAACCGGAAGTGAGGCATCAGAATCTAAAACTCGACTCGCAGGAGAGGTCCAGATCGTAGAAAGTGAGAGTGTCAGTCCTCCTGTACTTAAGTCGGCATTGTGCCTTTTGTATTAAATTCGGATGCAATTTCTGTGCTTCATCGTCAATGAGAAGGTGCAAGGTATACAGTAAACCGGAAGTGAGGCATCAGAATCTAAAACTGGACTCGCAGGAGAGGTCCAGATCGTAGAAAGTGAGAGTGTCAGTCCTCCTGTACTTAAGTCGGCATTGTGCCTTTTGTATTAAATTCGGATGCAATTTCTGTGCTTCATCGTCAATGAGAAGGTGCAAGGTATACAGTAAACCGGAAGTGAGGCATCAGAATCTAAAACTGGACTCGCAGGAGAGGTCCAGATCGTAGAAAGTGAGAGTGTCAGTCCTCCTGTACTTAAGTCGGCATTGTGCCTTTTGTATTAAATTCGGATGCAATTTCTGTGCTTCATCGTCAATGAGAAGGTGCAAGGTGTACAGTAAACCGGAAGTGAGGCATCAGAATCTGAAACTGGACTCGCAGGAGAGGTCCAGATCGTAGAAAGTGAGATTGTCAGTCCTCCTGTACTTAAGTCGGCATTGTGCCTTATGTATTAAATTCGGATGCAATTTCCGTGCTTCATCGTCAATAAGAAGATGCAAGGTATACAGTAAACCGGAAGTGAGGCATCAGAATCTGAAACTGGACTCGCAGGAGAGGTCCAGATCGTAGAAAGTGAAAGTGTCAGTCGTCCTGTACTTAAGTCGGCATTGTGCCTTTTGTATTAAATTCGGATGCAATTTCTGTGCTTCATCGTCAATAGGAAGATGCAAGGTATACAGTAAACCGGAAGTGAGGCATCAGAATCTGAAACTGGACTCGCAGGAGAGGTCCAGATCGTAGAAAGTGAGAGTGTCAGTCCTCCTGTACTTAAGTCGGCATTGTGCCTTTTGTATTAAATTCGGATGTAATTTCTGTGCTTCATCGTCAATGAGAAGGTGCAAGGTATACAGTAAACCGGAAGTGAGGCATCAGAATCTAAAACTGGACTCGCAGGAGAGGTCCAGATCGTAGAAAGTGAGAGTGTCAGTCCTCCTGTACTTAAGTCGGCATTGTGCCTTTTGTATTAAATTCGGATGCAATTTCTGTGCTTCATCGTCAATGAGAAGGTGCAAAGTATACAGTAAACCGGAAGTGAGGCATCAGAATCTAAAACTCGACTCGCAGGAGAGGTCCAGATCGTAGAAAGTGAGAGTGTCAGTCCTCCTTTACTTAAGTCGGCATTGTGCCTTTTGTATTAAATTCGGATGCAATTTCTGTGCTTCATCGTCAATGAGAAGGTGCAAGGTATACAGTAAACAGGAAGTGAGGCATCAGAATCTAAAACTGGACTCGCAGGAGAGGTCCAGATCGTAGAAAGTGAGAGTGTCAGACCTCCTGTACTTAAGTCGACATTGTGCCTTTTGTATTAAATTCGGATGCAATTTCTGTGCTTCATCGTCAATGAGAAGGTGCAAGGTATACAGTAAACCGGAAGTGAGGCTTCAGAACCTAAGACTGGACCCGCAGGAGTGGTCCAGATCGTAGAAAGTGAGAGTGTCAGTCCTCCTGTACTTAAGTCGGCATTGTGCCTTTTGTATTAAATTCGGATGCAATTTCTGTGCTTCATCGTCAATGAGAAGGTGCAAGGTATACAGTAAACCGGAAGTGAGGCATCAGAATCTAAAACTGGACTCGCAGGAGAGGTCCAGATCGTAGAAAGTGAGAGTGTCAGTCCTCCTGTACTTAAGTCGGCATTGTGCCTTTTGTATTAAATTCGGATGCAATTTCTGTGCTTCATCATCAATGAGAAGGTGCAAGGTATACAGTAAACCGGAAGTGAGGCATCAGAATCAAAAACTGGACTCGCAGGAGAGGTCCAGATCGTAGAAAGTGAGAGTGTCAGTCCTCCTGTACTTAAGTCGGCATTGTGCCTTTTGTATTAAATTCGGATGCAATTTCTGTGCTTCATCGTCAATGAGAAGGTGCAAGGTATACAGTAAACAGGAAGTGAGGCATCAGAATCTAAAACTGGACTCGCAGGAGAGGTCCAGATCGTAGAAAGTGAGAGTGTCAGACCTCCTGTACTTAAGTCGACATTGTGCCTTTTGTATTAAATTCGGATGCAATTTCTGTGCTTCATCGTCAATGAGAAGGTGCAAGGTATACAGTAAACCGGAAGTGAGGCTTCAGAACCTAAGACTGGACCCGCAGGAGTGGTCCAGATCGTAGAAAGTGAGAGTGTCAGTCCTCCTGTACTTAAGTCGGCATTGTGCCTTTTGTATTAAATTCGGATGCAATTTCTGTGCTTCATCGTCAATGAGAAGGTGCAAGGTATACAGTAAACCGGAAGTGAGGCATCAGAATCTAAAACTGGACTCGCAGGAGAGGTCCAGATCGTAGAAAGTGAGAGTGTCAGTCCTCCTGTACTTAAGTCGGCATTGTGCCTTTTGTATTAAATTCGGATGCAATTTCTGTGCTTCATCATCAATGAGAAGGTGCAAGGTATACAGTAAACCGGAAGTGAGGCATCAGAATCAAAAACTGGACTCGCAGGAGAGGTCCAGATCGTAGAAAGTGAGAGTGTCAGTCCTCCTGTACTTAAGTCGGCATTGTGCCTTTTGTATTAAATTCGGATGCAATTTCTGTGCTTCATCGTCAATGAGAAGGTGCTAGGTATACAGTAAACCGGAAGTGAGGCATCAGAATCTAAAACTGGACTCGCAGGAGAGGTCCAGATCGTAGAAAGTGAGAGTGTCAGACCTCCTGTACTTAAGTCGACATTGTGCCTTTTGTATTAAATTCGGATGCAATTTCTGTGCTTCATCGTCAATGAGAAGGTGCAAGGTATACAATAAACCGGAAGTGAGGCTTCAGAACCTAAGACTGGACTCGCAGGAGTGGTCCAGATCGTAGAAAGTGAGAGTGTCAGTCCTCCTGTACTTAAGTCGGCATTGTGCCTTTTGTATTAAATTCGGATGCAATTTCTGTGCTTCATCGTCAATGAGAAGGTGCAAGGTATACAGTAAACCGGAAGTGAGGCATCAGAATCTAAAACTCGACTCGCAGGAGAGGTCCAGATCGTAGAAAGTGAGAGTGTCAGTCCTCCTGTACTTAAGTCGGCATTGTGCCTTTTGTATTAAATTCGGATGCAATTTCTGTGCTTCATCGTCAATGAGAAGGTGCAAGGTATACAGTAAACCGGAAGTGAGGCATCAGAATCTAAAACTGGACTCGCAGGAGAGGTCCAGATCGTAGAAAGTGAGAGTGTCAGTCCTCCTGTACTTAAGTCGGCATTGTGCCTTTTGTATTAAATTCGGATGCAATTTCTGTGCTTCATCGTCAATGAGAAGGTGCAAGGTATACAGTAAACCGGAAGTGAGGCATCAGAATCTAAAACTGGACTCGCAGGAGAGGTCCAGATCGTAGAAAGTGAGAGTGTCAGTCCTCCTGTACTTAAGTCGGCATTGTGCCTTTTGTATTAAATTCGGATGCAATTTCTGTGCTTCATCGTCAATGAGAAGGTGCAAGGTGTACAGTAAACCGGAAGTGAGGCATCAGAATCTGAAACTGGACTCGCAGGAGAGGTCCAGATCGTAGAAAGTGAGATTGTCAGTCCTCCTGTACTTAAGTCGGCATTGTGCCTTATGTATTAAATTCGGATGCAATTTCCGTGCTTCATCGTCAATAAGAAGATGCAAGGTATACAGTAAACCGGAAGTGAGGCATCAGAATCTGAAACTGGACTCGCAGGAGAGGTCCAGATCGTAGAAAGTGAAAGTGTCAGTCGTCCTGTACTTAAGTCGGCATTGTGCCTTTTGTATTAAATTCGGATGCAATTTCTGTGCTTCATCGTCAATAGGAAGATGCAAGGTATACAGTAAACCGGAAGTGAGGCATCAGAATCTGAAACTGGACTCGCAGGAGAGGTCCAGATCGTAGAAAGTGAGAGTGTCAGTCCTCCTGTACTTAAGTCGGCATTGTGCCTTTTGTATTAAATTCGGATGTAATTTCTGTGCTTCATCGTCAATGAGAAGGTGCAAGGTATACAGTAAACCGGAAGTGAGGCATCAGAATCTAAAACTGGACTCGCAGGAGAGGTCCAGATCGTAGAAAGTGAGAGTGTCAGTCCTCCTGTACTTAAGTCGGCATTGTGCCTTTTGTATTAAATTCGGATGCAATTTCTGTGCTTCATCGTCAATGAGAAGGTGCAAGGTATACAGTAAACCGGAAGTGAGGCATCAGAATCTAAAACTCGACTCGCAGGAGAGGTCCAGATCGTAGAAAGTGAGAGTGTCAGTCCTCCTTTACTTAAGTCGGCATTGTGCCTTTTGTATTAAATTCGGATGCAATTTCTGTGCTTCATCGTCAATGAGAAGGTGCAAGGTATACAGTAAACCGGAAGTGAGGCATCAGAATCTAAAACTGGACTCGCAGGAGAGGTCCAGATCGTAGAAAGTGAGAGTGTCAGACCTCCTGTACTTAAGTCGACATTGTGCCTTTTGTATTAATTTCGGATGCAATTTCTGTGCTTCATCGTCAATGAGAAGGTGCAAGGTATACAGTAAACCGGAAGTGAGGCTTCAGAACCTAAGACTGGACCCGCAGGAGTGGTCCAGATCGTAGAAAGTGAGAGTGTCAGTCCTCCTGTACTTAAGTCGGCATTGTGCCTTTTGTATTAAATTCGGATGCAATTTCTGTGCTTCATCGTCAATGAGAAGGTGCAAGGTATACAGTAAACCGGAAGTGAGGCATCAGAATCTAAAACTGGACTCGCAGGAGAGGTCCAGATCGTAGAAAGTGAGAGTGTCAGTCCTCCTGTACTTAAGTCGGCATTGTGCCTTTTGTATTAAATTCGGATGCAATTTCTGTGCTTCATCATCAATGAGAAGGTGCAAGGTATACAGTAAACCGGAAGTGAGGCATCAGAATCTAAAACTGGACTCGCAGGAGAGGTCCAGATCGTAGAAAGTGAGAGTGTCAGTCCTCCTGTACTTAAGTCGGCATTGTGCCTTTTGTATTAAATTCGGATGCAATTTCTGTGCTTCATCGTCAATGAGAAGGTGCAAGGTATACAGTAAACCGGAAGTGAGGCATCAGAATCTAAAACTGGACTCGCAGGAGAGGTCCAGATCGTAGAAAGTGAGAGTGTCAGTCCTCCTGTACTTAAGTCGGCATTGTGCCTTTTGTATTAAATTCGGATGCAATTTCTGTGCTTCATCGTCAATGAGAAGGTGCAAGGTGTACAGAAAACCGGAAGTGAGGCATCAGAATCTGAAACTGGACTCGCAGGAGAGGTCCAGATCGTAGAAAGTGAGATTGTCAGTCCTCCTGTACTTAAGTCGGCATTGTGCCTTTTGTATTAAATTCGGATGCAATTTCCGTGCTTCATCGTCAATAAGAAGATGCAAGGTATACAGTAAACCAGAAGTGAGGCATCAGAATCTGAAACTGGACTCGCAGGAGAGGTCCAGATCGTAGAAAGTGAAAGTGTCAGTCGTCCTGTACTTAAGTCGGCATTGTGCCTTTTGTATTCAATTCGGATGCAATTTCTGTGCTTCATCGTCAATAAGAAGATGCAAGGTATACAGTAAACCGGAAGTGAGGCATCAGAATCTGAAACTGGACTCGCAGGAGAGGTCCAGATCGTAGAAAGTGAGAGTGTCAGTCCTCCTGTACTTAAGTCGGCATTGTGCCTTTTGTATTAAATTCGGATGCAATTTCCGTGCTTCATCGTCAATAAGAAGATGCAAGGTATACAGTAAACCGGAAGTGAGGCATCAGAATCTAAAACTGGACTCGCAGGAGAGGTCCAGATCGTAGAAAATGAGAGTGTCAGTCCTCCTGTACTTAAGTCGGCATTGTTCCTTTTATATTAAATTCGGATGCAATTTCCGTGCTTCATCGTCAATAAGAAGATGCAAGGTATACAGTAAACCGGAAGTGAGGCCTCAGAATCTAAAACTGGACTCGCAGGAGAGGTCCAGATCGTAGAAAGTGAGAGTGTCAGTCCTCCTGTACTTAAGTCGGCATTGTGCCTTTTGTATTAAATTCGGATGCAATTTCCGTGCTTCATCGTCAATAAGAAGATGCAAGGTATACAGTAAACCGGAAGTGAGGCATCAGAATCTAAAACTGGACTCGCAGGAGGGGTCCAGATCGTAGAAAGTGAGAGCGTCAGTCCTCCTGTACTTAAGTCGACATTGCGCCTTTTGTATTAAATTCGGATGCAATTTCTGTGCTTCATCGTCAATGAGAAGGTGCAAGGTATACAGTAAACCGGAAGTGAGGCATCAGAATCTGAAACTGGACTCGCAGGAGAGGTCCAGATCGTAGAAAGTGAGAGTGTCAGTCCTCCTGTACTTAAGTCGGCATTGTGCCTTTTGTATTAAATTCGGATGCAATTTCTGTGCTTCATCGTCAATGAGAAGGTGCAAGGTATACAGTAAACCGGAAGTGAGGCATCAGAATCTAAAACTGAACTCGCAGGAGAGGTCCAGATCGTAGAAAGTGAGAGTGTCAGTCCTCCTGTACTTAAGTCGGCATTGTGCCTTTTGTATTAAATTCGGATGCAATTTCTGTGCTTCATCGTCAATGAGAAGGTGCAAGGTATACAGTTAACCGGAAGTGAGGCATCAGAATCTAAAACTGGACTCGCAGGAGAGGTCCAGATCGTAGAAAGTGAGAGTGTCAGTCCTCCTGTACTTAAGTCGGCATTGTGCCTTTTGTATTAAATTCGTATGCAATTTCTGTGCTTCATCGTCAATGAGAAGGTGCAAGGTATACAGTAAACCGGAAGTGAGGCATGAGAATCTAAAACTGGACTCGCAGGAGAGGTCCAGATCGTAGAAAGTGAGAGTGTCAGTCCTCCTGTACTTAAGTCGGCATTGTGCCTTTTGTATTAAATTCGGATGCAATTTCTGTGCTTCATCGTCAATGAGAAGGTGCAAGGTATACAGTAAACCGGAAGTGAGGCATCAGAATCTAAAACTGGACTCGCAGGAGAGGTCCAGATCGTAGAAAGTGAGAGTGTCAGTCCTCCTGTACTTAAGTCGGCATTGTGCCTTTTGTATTAAATTCAGATGCAATTTCTGTGCTTCATCGTCAATGAGAAGCTGCAAGGTATACAGTAAACCGGAAGTGAGGCATCAGAATCTAAAACTGGACTCGCAGGAGAGGTCCAGATCGTAGAAAGTGAGAGTGTCAGTCCTCCTGTACTTAAGTCGGCATTGTGCCTTTTGTATTAAATTCGGATGCAATTTCTGTGCTTCATCGTCAATGAGAAGCTGCAAGGTATACAGTAAACCGGAAGTGAGGCATCAGAATCTAAAACTGGACTCGCAGGAGAGGTCCAGATCGTAGAAAGTGAGAGTGTCAGTCCTCCTGTACTTAAGTAGGCATTGTGCCTTTTGTATTAAATTCGGATGCAATTTCTGTGCTTCATCGTCAATGAGAAGGTGCAAGGTATACAGTAAACCGGAAGTGAGGCATGAGAATCTAAAACTGGAATCGCAGGAGAGGTCCAGATCGTAGAAAGTGAGAGTGTCAGTCCTCCTGTACTTAAGTCGGCATTGTGCCTTTTGTATTAAATTCGGATGCAATTTCTGTGCTTCATCGTCAATGAGAAGGTGCAAGGTATACAGTAAACCGGAAGTGAGGCATCAGAATCTAAAACTGGACTCGCAGGAGAGGTCCAGATCGTAGAAAGTGAGAGTGTCAGTCCTCCTGTACTTAAGTCGGCATTGTGCCTTTTGTATTAAATTCGGATGCAATTTCTGTGCTTCATCGTCAATGAGAAGCTGCAAGGTATACAGTAAACCGGAAGTGAGGCATCAGAATCTAAAACTGGACTCGCAGGAGAGGTCCAGATCGTAGAAAGTGAGAGTGTCAGTCCTCCTGTACTTAAGTCGGCATTGTGCCTTTTGTATTAAATTCGGATGCAATTTCTGTGCTTCATCGTCAATGAGAAGCTGCAAGGTATACAGTAAACCGGAAGTGAGGCATCAGAATCTAAAACTGGACTCGCAGGAGAGGTCCAGATCGTAGAAAGTGAGAGTGTCAGTCCTCCTGTACTTAAGTCGGCATTGTGCCTTTTGTATTAAATTCGGATGCAATTTCTGTGCTTCATCGTCAATGAGAAGGTGCAAGGTATACAGTAAACCGGAAGTGAGGCATCAGAATCAAAAACTGGACTCGCAGGAGAGGTCCAGATCGTAGAAAGTGAGAGTGTCAGTCCTCCTGTACTTAAGTCGGCATTGTGCCTTTTGTATTAAATTCGGATGCAATTTCTGTGCTTCATCGTCAATGAGAAGGTGCAAGGTATACAGTAAACCGGAAGTGAGGCATCAGAATCTAAAACTGGACTCGCAGGAGAGGTCCAGATCGTAGAAAGTGAGAGTGTCAGTCCTCCTGTACTTAAGTCGGCATTGTGCCTTTTGTATTAAATTCGGATGCAATTTCTGTACTTCATCGTCAATGAGAAGGTGCAAGGTATACAGTAAACCGGAAGTGAGGCATCAGAATCTAAAACTGGACTCGCAGGAGAGGTCCAGATCGTAGAAAGTGAGAGTGTCAGTCCTCCTGTACTTAAGTCGGCATTGTGCAGTTTGGATTAAATTCGGTTGCAATTTCTGTGCTTCATCGTCAATGAGAAGCTGCAAGGAATACAGTAAACCGGAAGTGAGGCATCAGAATCTAAAACTGGACTCGCAGGAGAGGTCCAGATCGTAGAAAGTGAGAGTGTCAGTCCTCCTGTACTTAAGTCGGCATTGTGCCTTTTGTATTAAATTCGGATGCAATTTCTGTGCTTCATCATCAATGAGAAGGTACAAGGTATACAGTAAACCGGAAGTGAGGCATCAGAATCTAAAACTGGACTCGCAGGAGAGGTCCAGATCGTAGAAAGTGAGAGTGTCAGTCCTCCTGTACTTAAGTCGGCATTGTGCCTTTTGTATTAAATTCGGATGCAATTTCTGTGCTTCATCGTCAATGAGAAGGTGCAAGGTATACAGTAAACCGGAAGTGTGGCATCAGAATCTAAAACTCGACTCGCAGGAGAGGTCCAGATCGTAGAAAGTGAGAGTGTCAGTCCTCCTGTCCTTAAGTCGGCATTGTGCCTTTTGTATTAAAATCGGATGCAATTTCTGTGCTTCATCGTCAATGAGAAGCTGCAAGGTATACAGTAAACCGGAAGTGAGGCATCAGTATCTAAAACTGGACTCGCAGGAGAGGTCAAGATCGTAGAAAGTAAGAGTGTCAGTCCTCCTGTACTTAAGTCGGCATTGTGCCTTTTGTATTAAATTCGGATGCAATTTCTGTGCTTCATCGTCAATGAGAAGGTGCAAGGTATACAGTAAACCGGAAGTGAGGCATCAGAATCTGAAACTGGACTCGCAGGAGAGGTCAAGATCGTAGAAAGTGAGAGTGACAGTCCTCCTGTACTTAAGTCGGCATTGTGCCTTTTGTATTAAATTCGGATGCAATTTCTGTGCTTCATCGTCAATGAGAAGGTGCAAGGTATACAGTAAACCGGAAGTGAGGCATGAGAATCTAAAACTGGAATCGCAGGAGAGGTCCAGATCGTAGAAAGTGAGAGTGTCAGTCCTCCTGTACTTAAGTCGGCATTGTGCCTTTTGTATTAAATTCGGATGCAATTTCTGTGCTTCATCGTCAATGAGAAGGTGCAAGGTATACAGTAAACCGGAAGTGAGGCATCAGAATCTAAAACTGGACTCGCAGGAGAGGTCCAGATCGTAGAAAGTGAGAGTGTCAGTCCTCCTGTACTTAAGTCGGCATTGTGCCTTTTGTATTAAATTCGGATGCAATTTCTGTGCTTCATCGTCAATGAGAAGGTGCAAGGTATACAGTAAACCGGAAGTGAGGCATCAGAATCTAAAACTGGACTCGCAGGAGAGGTCCAGATCGTAGAAAGTGAGAGTGTCAGTCCTCCTGTACTTAAGTCGGCATTGTGCCTTTTGTATTAAATTCGGATGCAATTTCTGTGCTTCATCGTCAATGAGAAGGTGCAAGGTGTACAGTAAACCGGAAGTGAGGCATCAGAATCTGAAACTGGACTCGCAGGAGAGGTCCAGATCGTAGAAAGTGAGATTGTCAGTCCTCCTGTACTTAAGTCGGCATTGTGCCTTATGTATTAAATTCGGATGCAATTTCCGTGCTTCATCGTCAATAAGAAGATGCAAGGTATACAGTAAACCGGAAGTGAGGCATCAGAATCTGAAACTGGACTCGCAGGAGAGGTCCAGATCGTAGAAAGTGAAAGTGTCAGTCGTCCTGTACTTAAGTCGGCATTGTGCCTTTTGTATTAAATTCGGATGCAATTTCTGTGCTTCATCGTCAATAGGAAGATGCAAGGTATACAGTAAACCGGAAGTGAGGCATCAGAATCTGAAACTGGACTCGCAGGAGAGGTCCAGATCGTAGAAAGTGAGAGTGTCAGTCCTCCTGTACTTAAGTCGGCATTGTGCCTTTTGTATTAAATTCGGATGTAATTTCTGTGCTTCATCGTCAATGAGAAGGTGCAAGGTATACAGTAAACCGGAAGTGAGGCATCAGAATCTAAAACTGGACTCGCAGGAGAGGTCCAGATCGTAGAAAGTGAGAGTGTCAGTCCTCCTGTACTTAAGTCGGCATTGTGCCTTTTGTATTAAATTCGGATGCAATTTCTGTGCTTCATCGTCAATGAGAAGGTGCAAGGTATACAGTAAACCGGAAGTGAGGCATCAGAATCTAAAACTCGACTCGCAGGAGAGGTCCAGATCGTAGAAAGTGAGAGTGTCAGTCCTCCTTTACTTAAGTCGGCATTGTGCCTTTTGTATTAAATTCGGATGCAATTTCTGTGCTTCATCGTCAATGAGAAGGTGCAAGGTATACAGTAAACCGGAAGTGAGGCATCAGAATCTAAAACTGGACTCGCAGGAGAGGTCCAGATCGTAGAAAGTGAGAGTGTCAGACCTCCTGTACTTAAGTCGACATTGTGCCTTTTGTATTAATTTCGGATGCAATTTCTGTGCTTCATCGTCAATGAGAAGGTGCAAGGTATACAGTAAACCGGAGGTGAGGCTTCAGAACCTAAGACTGGACCCGCAGGAGTGGTCCAGATCGTAGAAAGTGAGAGTGTCAGTCCTCCTGTACTTAAGTCGGCATTGTGCCTTTTGTATTAAATTCGGATGCAATTTCTGTGCTTCATCGTCAATGAGAAGGTGCAAGGTATACAGTAAACCGGAAGTGAGGCATCAGAATCTAAAACTGGACTCGCAGGAGAGGTCCAGATCGTAGAAAGTGAGAGTGTCAGTCCTCCTGTACTTAAGTCGGCATTGTGCCTTTTGTATTAAATTCGGATGCAATTTCTGTGCTTCATCATCAATGAGAAGGTGCAAGGTATACAGTAAACCGGAAGTGAGGCATTAGAATCTAAAACTGGACTCGCAGGAGAGGTCCAGATCGTAGAAAGTGAGAGTGTCAGTCCTCCTGTACTTAAGTCGGCATTGTGCCTTTTGTATTAAATTCGGATGCAATTTCTGTGCTTCATCGTCAATGAGAAGGTGCAAGGTATACAGTAAACCGGAAGTGAGGCATCAGAATCTAAAACTGGACTCGCAGGAGAGGTCCAGATCGTAGAAAGTGAGAGTGTCAGTCCTCCTGTACTTAAGTCGGCATTGTGCCTTTTGTATTAAATTCGGATGCAATTTCTGTGCTTCATCGTCAATGAGAAGGTGCAAGGTGTACAGAAAACCGGAAGTGAGGCATCAGAATCTGAAACTGGACTCGCAGGAGAGGTCCAGATCGTAGAAAGTGAGATTGTCAGTCCTCCTGTACTTAAGTCGGCATTGTGCCTTTTGTATTAAATTCGGATGCAATTTCCGTGCTTCATCGTCAATAAGAAGATGCAAGGTATACAGTAAACCAGAAGTGAGGCATCAGAATCTGAAACTGGACTCGCAGGAGAGGTCCAGATCGTAGAAAGTGAAAGTGTCAGTCGTCCTGTACTTAAGTCGGCATTGTGCCTTTTGTATTAAATTCGGATGCAATTTCTGTGCTTCATCGTCAATAAGAAGATGCAAGGTATACAGTAAACCGGAAGTGAGGCATCAGAATCTGAAACTGGACTCGCAGGAGAGGTCCAGATCGTAGAAAGTGAGAGTGTCAGTCCTCCTGTACTTAAGTCGGCATTGTGCCTTTTGTATTAAATTCGGATGCAATTTCCGTGCTTCATCGTCAATAAGAAGATGCAAGGTATACAGTAAACCGGAAGTGAGGCATCAGAATCTAAAACTGGACTCGCAGGAGAGGTCCAGATCGTAGAAAATGAGAGTGTCAGTCCTCCTGTACTTAAGTCGGCATTGTTCCTTTTATATTAAATTCGGATGCAATTTCCGTGCTTCATCGTCAATAAGAAGATGCAAGGTATACAGTAAACCGGAAGTGAGGCCTCAGAATCTAAAACTGGACTCGCAGGAGAGGTCCAGATCGTAGAAAGTGAGAGTGTCAGTCCTCCTGTACTTAAGTCGGCATTGTGCCTTTTGTATTAAATTCGGATGCAATTTCCGTGCTTCATCGTCAATAAGAAGATGCAAGGTATACAGTAAACCGGAAGTGAGGCATCAGAATCTAAAACTGGACTCGCAGGAGGGGTCCAGATCGTAGAAAGTGAGAGCGTCAGTCCTCCTGTACTTAAGTCGACATTGCGCCTTTTGTATTAAATTCGGATGCAATTTCTGTGCTTCATCGTCAATGAGAAGGTGCAAGGTATACAGTAAACCGGAAGTGAGGCATCAGAATCTGAAACTGGACTCGCAGGAGAGGTCCAGATCGTAGAAAGTGAGAGTGTCAGTCCTCCTGTACTTAAGTCGGCATTGTGCCTTTTGTATTAAATTCGGATGCAATTTCTGTGCTTCATCGTCAATGAGAAGGTGCAAGGTATACAATAAACCGGAAGTGAGGCATCAGAATCTAAAACTGAACTCGCAGGAGAGGTCCAGATCGTAGAAAGTGAGAGTGTCAGTCCTCCTGTACTTAAGTCGGCATTGTGCCTTTTGTATTAAATTCGAATGCAATTTCTGTGCTTCATCGTCAATGAGAAGGTGCAAGGTATACAGTTAACCGGAAGTGAGGCATCAGAATCTAAAACTGGACTCGCAGGAGAGGTCCAGATCGTAGAAAGTGAGAGTGTCAGTCCTCCTGTACTTAAGTCGGCATTGTGCCTTTTGTATTAAATTCGTATGCAATTTCTGTGCTTCATCGTCAATGAGAAGGTGCAAGGTATACAGTAAACCGGAAGTGAGGCATCAGAATCTAAAACTGGACTCGCAGGAGAGGTCCAGATCGTAGAAAGTGAGAGTGTCAGTCCTCCTGTACTTAAGTCGGCATTGTGCCTTTTGTATTAAATTCGGATGCAATTTCTGTGCTTCATCGTCAATGAGAAGGTGCAAGGTATACAGTAAACCGGAAGTGAGGCATCAGAATCTAAAACTGGACTCGCAGGAGAGGTCCAGATCGTAGAAAGTGAGAGTGTCAGTCCTCCTGTACTTAAGTCGGCATTGTGCCTTTTGTATTAAATTCAGATGCAATTTCTGTGCTTCATCGTCAATGAGAAGCTGCAAGGTATACAGTAAACCGGAAGTGAGGCATCAGAATCTAAAACTGGACTCGCAGGAGAGGTCCAGATCGTAGAAAGTGAGAGTGTCAGTCCTCCTGTACTTAAGTCGGCATTGTGCCTTTTGTATTAAATTCGGATGCAATTTCTGTGCTTCATCGTCAATGAGAAGCTGCAAGGTATACAGTAAACCGGAAGTGAGGCATCAGAATCTAAAACTGGACTCGCAGGAGAGGTCCAGATCGTAGAAAGTGAGAGTGTCAGTCCTCCTGTACTTAAGTAGGCATTGTGCCTTTTGTATTAAATTCGGATGCAATTTCTGTGCTTCATCGTCAATGAGAAGGTGCAAGGTATACAGTAAACCGGAAGTGAGGCATGAGAATCTAAAACTGGAATCGCAGGAGAGGTCCAGATCGTAGAAAGTGAGAGTGTCAGTCCTCCTGTACTTAAGTCGGCATTGTGCCTTTTGTATTAAATTCGGATGCAATTTCTGTGCTTCATCGTCAATGAGAAGGTGCAAGGTATACAGTAAACCGGAAGTGAGGCATCAGAATCTAAAACTGGACTCGCAGGAGAGGTCCAGATCGTAGAAAGTGAGAGTGTCAGTCCTCCTGTACTTAAGTCGGCATTGTGCCTTTTGTATTAAATTCGGATGCAATTTCTGTGCTTCATCGTCAATGAGAAGCTGCAAGGTATACAGTAAACCGGAAGTGAGGCATCAGAATCTAAAACTGGACTCGCAGGAGAGGTCCAGATCGTAGAAAGTGAGAGTGTCAGTCCTCCTGTACTTAAGTCGGCATTGTGCCTTTTGTATTAAATTCGGATGCAATTTCTGTGCTTCATCGTCAATGAGAAGGTGCAAGGTATACAGTAAACCGGAAGTGAGGCATCAGAATCTAAAACTGGACTCGCAGGAGAGGTCCAGATCGTAGAAAGTGAGAGTGTCAGTCCTCCTGTACTTAAGTCGGCATTGTGCCTTTTGTATTAAATTCAGATGCAATTTCTGTGCTTCATCGTCAATGAGAAGCTGCAAGGTATACAGTAAACCGGAAGTGAGGCATCAGAATCTAAAACTGGACTCGCAGGAGAGGTCCAGATCGTAGAAAGTGAGAGTGTCAGTCCTCCTGTACTTAAGTCGGCATTGTGCCTTTTGTATTAAATTCGGATGCAATTTCTGTGCTTCATCGTCAATGAGAAGGTGCAAGGTATACAGTAAACCGGAAGTGAGGCATCAGAATCTAAAACTGGACTCGCAGGAGAGGTCCAGATCGTAGAAAGTGAGAGTGTCAGTCCTCCTGTACTTAAGTCGGCATTGTGCAGTTTGGATTAAATTCGGTTGCAATTTCTGTGCTTCATCGTCAATGAGAAGCTGCAAGGAATACAGTAAACCGGAAGTGAGGCATCAGAATCTAAAACTGGACTCGCAGGAGAGGTCCAGATCGTAGAAAGTGAGAGTGTCAGTCCTCCTGTACTTAAGTCGGCATTGTGCCTTTTGTATTAAATTCGGATGCAATTTCTGTGCTTCATCATCAATGAGAAGGTACAAGGTATACAGTAAACCGGAAGTGAGGCATCAGAATCTAAAACTGGACTCGCAGGAGAGGTCCAGATCGTAGAAAGTGAGAGTGTCAGTCCTCCTGTACTTAAGTCGGCATTGTGCCTTTTGTATTAAATTCGGATGCAATTTCTGTGCTTCATCGTCAATGAGAAGGTGCAAGGTATACAGTAAACCGGAAGTGTGGCATCAGAATCTAAAACTCGACTCGCAGGAGAGGTCCAGATCGTAGAAAGTGAGAGTGTCAGTCCTCCTGTCCTTAAGTCGGCATTGTGCCTTTTGTATTAAAATCGGATGCAATTTCTGTGCTTCATCGTCAATGAGAAGCTGCAAGGTATACAGTAAACCGGAAGTGAGGCATCAGTATCTAAAACTGGACTCGCAGGAGAGGTCAAGATCGTAGAAAGTAAGAGTGTCAGTCCTCCTGTACTTAAGTCGGCATTGTGCCTTTTGTATTAAATTCGGATGCAATTTCTGTGCTTCATCGTCAATGAGAAGGTGCAAGGTATACAGTAAACCGGAAGTGAGGCATCAGAATCTAAAACTGGACTCGCAGGAGAGGTCAAGATCGTAGAAAGTGAGAGTGTCAGTCCTCCTGTACTTAAGTCGGCATTGTGCCTTTTGTATTAAATTCGGATGCAATTTCTGTGCTTCATCGTCAATGAGAAGGTGCAAGGTATACAGTAAACCGGAAGTGAGGCATGAGAATCTAAAACTGGAATCGCAGGAGAGGTCCAGATCGTAGAAAGTGAGAGTGTCAGTCCTCCTGTACTTAAGTCGGCATTGTGCCTTTTGTATTAAATTCGGATGCAATTTCTGTGCTTCATCGTCAATGAGAAGGTGCAAGGTATACAGTAAACCGGAAGTGAGGCATCAGAATCTAAAACTGGACTCGCAGGAGAGGTCCAGATCGTAGAAAGTGAGAGTGTCAGTCCTCCTGTACTTAAGTCGGCATTGTGCCTTTTGTATTAAATTCGGATGCAATTTCTGTGCTTCATCGTCAATGAGAAGGTGCAAGGTATACAGTAAACCGGAAGTGAGGCATCAGAATCTAAAACTGGACTCGCAGGAGAGGTACAGATCGTAGAAAGTGAGAGTGTCAGTCCTCCTGTACTTAAGTCGGCATTGTGCCTTTTGTATTAAATTCGGATGCAATTTCTGTGCTTCATCGTCAATGAGAAGGTGCAAGGTATACAGTAAACCGGAAGTGAGGCATCAGAATCTAAAACTGGACTCGCAGGAGAGGTCCAGATCGTAGAAAGTGAGAGTGTCAGTCCTCCTGTACTTAAGTCGGCATTGTGCCTTTTGTATTAAATTCGGATGCAATTTCTGTGCTTCATCGTCAATGAGAAGCTGCAAGGTATACAGTAAACTGGAAGTGAGGCATCAGAATCTAAAACTGGACTCGCAGGAGAGGTCCAGATCGTAGAAAGTGAGAGTGTCAGTCCTCCTGTACTTAAGTCGGCATTGTGCCTTTTGTATTAAATTCGGATGCAATTTCTGTGCTTCATCGTCAATGAGAAGGTGCAAGGTATACAGTAAACCGGAAGTGAGGCATCAGAATCTAAAACTGGACTCGCAGGAGAGGTCCAGATCGTAGAAAGTGAGAGTGTCAGTCCTCCTGTACTTAAGTCGGCATTGTGCCTTTTGTATTAAATTCGGATGCAATTTCTGTGCTTCATCGTCAATGAGAAGGTGCGAGGTATACAGTAAACCGGAAGTGAGGCATCAGAATCTAAAACTGGACTCGCAGGAGAGGTCCAGATCGTAGAAAGTGAGAGTGTCAGTCCTCCTGTACTTAAGTCGGCATTGTGCCTTTTGTATTAAATTCGGATGCAATTTCTGTGCTTCATCGTCAATGAGAAGGTGCAAGGTATACAGTAAACCGGAAGTGAGGCATCAGAATCTAAAACTGGACTCGCAGGAGAGGTCCAGATCGTAGAAAGTGAGAGTGTCAGTCCTCCTGTACTTAAGTCGGCATTGTGCCTTTTGTATTAAATTCGGATGCAATTTCTGTGCTTCATCGTCAATGAGAAGGTGCAAGGTGTACAGTAAACCGGAAGTGAGGCATCAGAATCTGAAACTGGACTCGCAGGAGAGGTCCAGATCGTAGAAAGGGAGATTGTCAGTCCTCCTGTACTTAAGTCGGCATTGTGCCTTTTGTATTAAATTCGGATGCAATTTCCGTGCTTCATCGTCAATAAGAAGATGCAAGGTATACAGTAAACCGGAAGTGAGGCATCAGAATCTGAAACTGGACTCGCAGGAGAGGTCCAGAACGTAGAAAGTGAAAGCGTCAGTCGTCCTGTACTTAAGTCGGCATTGTGCCTTTTGTATTAAATTCGGATGCAATTTCTGTGCTTCATCGTCAATAAGAAGATGCAAGGTATACAGTAAACCGGAAGTGGGGCATCAGAATCTGAAACTGGACTCGCAGGAGAGGTCCAGATCGTAGAAAGTGAGAGTGTCAGTCCTCCTGTACTTAAGTCGGCATTGTGCCTTTTGTATTTAATTCGGATGCAATTTCCGTGCTTCATCGTCAATAAGAAGATGCAAGGTATACAGTAAACCGGAAGTGAGGCATCAGAATCTAAAACTGGACTCGCAGGAGAGGTCCAGATCGTAGAAAATGAGAGTGTCAGTCCTCCTGTACTTAAGTCGGCATTGTGCCTTTTATATTAAATTCGGATGCAATTTCCGTGCTTCATCGTCAATAAGAAGATGCAAGGTATACAGTAAACCGGAAGTGAGGCCTCAGAATCTAAAACTGGACTCGCAGGAGAGGTCCAGATCGTAGAAAGTGAGAGTGTCAGTCCTCCTGTACTTAAGTCGGCATTGTGCCTTTTGTATTAAATTCGGATGCAATTTCCGTGCTTCATCGTCAATAAGAAGATGCAAGGTATACAGTAAACCGGAAGTGAGGCATCAGAATCTAAAACTGGACTCGCAGGAGGGGTCCACATCGTAGAAAGTGAGAGCGTCAGTCCTCCTGTACTTAAGTCGACATTGCGCCTTTTGTATTAAATTCGGATGCAATTTCTGTGCTTCATCGTCAATGAGAAGGTGCAAGGTATACAGTAAACCGGAAGTGAGGCATCAGAATCTAAAACTGGACTCGCAGGAGAGGTCCAGATCGTAGAAAGTGAGAGTGTCAGTCCTCCTGTACTTAAGTCGGCATTGTGCCTTTTGTATTAAATTCGGATGCAATTTCTGTGCTTCATCGTCAATGAGAAGGTGCAAGGTATACAGTTAACCGGAAGTGAGGCATCAGAATCTAAAACTGGACTCGCAGGAGAGGTCCAGATCGTAGAAAGTGAGAGTGTCAGTCCTCCTGTACTTAAGTCGGCATTGTGCCTTTTGTATTAAATTCGGATGCAATTTCTGTGCTTCATCGTCAATGAGAAGCTGCATGGTATACAGTAAACCGGATGTGAGGCATCAGAATCTAAAACTGGACTCGCAGGAGAGGTCCAGATCGTAAAAAGTGAGAGGTTCAGTCCTCCTGTACTTAAGTCCGCATTGTGCCTTTTGTATTAAATTCGTATGCAATTTCTGTGCTTCATCGTCAATGAGAAGGTGCAAGGTATACAGTAAACCGGAAGTGAGGCATCAGAATCTAAAACTGGAATCGCAGGAGAGGTCCAGATCGTAGAAAGTGAGAGTGTCAGTCCTCCTGTACTTAAGTCGGCATTGTGCCTTTTGTATTAAATTCGGATGCAATTTCTGTGCTTCATCGTCAATGAGAAGGTGCAAGGTATACAGTAAACCGGAAGTGAGGCATCAGAATCTAAAACTGGACTCGCAGGAGAGGTCCAGATCGTAGAAAGTGAGAGTGTCAGTCCTCCTGCACTTAAGTCGGCATTGTGCCTTTTGTATTAAATTCGGATGCAATTTCTGTGCTTCATCGTCAATGAGAAGGTGCAAGGTATACAGTAAACCGGAAGTGAGGCATCAGAATCTAAAACTGGACTCGCAGGAGAGGTCCAGATCGTAGAAAGTGAGAGTGTCAGTCCTCCTGTACTTAAGTCGGCATTGTGCCTTTTGTATTAAATTCGGATGCAATTTCTGTGCTTCATCGTCAATGAGAAGGTGCAAGGTATACAGTACACCGGAAGTGAGGCATCAGAATCTAAAACTGGACTCGCAGGAGAGGTCCAGATCGTAGAAAGTGAGAGTGTCAGTCCTCCTGTACACTAAGTCGGCATTGTGCCTTTTGTATTAAATTCGGATGCAATTTCTGTGCTTCATCGTCAATGAGAAGGTGCAAGGTATACAGTAAACCGGAAGTGAGGCATCAGAATCAAAAACTGGACTCGCAGGAGAGGTCCACATCGTAGAAAGTGAGAGTGTCAGTCCTCCTGTACTTAAGTCGGCATTGTGCCTTTTGTATTAAATTCGGATGCAATTTCTGTGCTTCATCGTCAATGAGATGGTGCAAGGTATACAGTAAACCGGAAGTGAGGCATCAGAATCTAAAACTGGACTCGCAGGAGAGGTCCAGATCGTAGAAAGTGAGAGTGTCAGTCCTCCTGTACTTAAGTCGGCATTGTGCCTTTTGTATTAAATTCGGATGCAATTTCTGTGCTTCATCGTCAATGAGAAGGTGCAAGGTATACAGTAAACCGGAAGTGAGGCATCAGAATCTAAAACTGGACTCGCAGGAGAGGTCCAGATCGTAGAAAGTGAGAGTGTCAGTCCTCCTGTACTTAAGTCGGCATTGTGCAGTTTGGATTAAATTCGGTTGCAATTTCTGTGCTTCATCGACAATGAGAAGGTGCAAGGTATACAGTAAACCGGAAGTGAGGCATCAGAATCTAAAACTGGACTCGCAGGAGAGGTCCAGATCGTAGAAAGTGAGAGTGTCAGTCCTCCTGTACTTAAGTCGGCATTGTGCCTTTTATATTAAATTCGGATGCAATTTCTGTGCTTCATCGTCAATGAGAAGGTGCAAGGTATACAGTAAACCGGAAGTGAGGCATCAGAATCTAAAACTGGACTCGAAGGAGAGGTCCAGATCGGAGAAAGTGAGAGTGTCAGTCCTCCTGTACTTAAGTCGGCATTGTGCCTTTTGTATTAAATTCGGATTCAATTTCTGTGCTTCATCGTCAATGAGAAGGTGCAAGGTATACAGTAAACCGGAAGTGAGGCATCAGAATCTAAAACAGGACTCGCAGGAGAGGTCAAGATCGTAGAAAGTGAGAGTGTCAGTCCTCCTGTACTTAAGTCGCCATTGTGCCTTTTGTATTAAATTCGGATGCAATTTCCGTGCTTCATCGTCAATGAGAAGGTGCAAGGTATACAGTAAACCGGAAGTGAGGCATCAGAATCTAAAACTGGACTCGCAGGAGAGGTCCAGATCGTAGAAAGTGAGAGTGTTAGTCCTCCTGTACTTAAGTCGGCATTGTGCCTTTTGTATTAAATTCGGATGCAATTTCCGTGCTTCATCGTCAATAAGAAGATGCAAGGTATACAGTAAACCGGAAGTGAGGCCTCAGAATCTAAAACTGGACTCGCAGGAGAGGTCCAGATCGTAGAAAGTGAGAGTGTCAGTCCTCCTGTACTTAAGTCGGCATTGTGCCTTTTGTATTAAATTCGGATGCAATTTCCGTGCTTCATCGTCAATAAGAAGATGCAAGGTATACAGTAAACCGGAAGTGAGGCATCAGAATCTAAAACTGGACTCGCAGGAGGGGTCCAGATCGTAGAAAGTGAGAGCGTCAGTCCTCCTGTACTTAAGTCGACATTGCGCCTTTTGTATTAAATTCGGATGCAATTTCTGTGCTTCATCGTCAATGAGAAGCTGCAAGGTATACAGTAAACCGGAAGTGAGGCATCAGAATCTAAAACTGGACTCGCAGGAGAGGTCCAGATCGTAGAAAGTGAGAGTGTCAGTCCTCCTGTACTTAAGTCGGCATTGTGCCTTTTGTATTAAATTCGGATGCAATTTCTGTGCTTCATCGTCAATGAGAAGGTGCAAGGTATACAGTAAACCGTAAGTGAGGCATCAGAATCTAAAACTGGACTCGCAGGAGAGGTCCAGATCGTAGAAAGTGAGAGTGTCAGTCCTCCTGTACACTAAGTCGGCATTGTGCCTTTTGTATTAAATTCGGATGCAATTTCTGTGCTTCATCGTCAATGAGAAGGTGCAAGGTATACAGTAAACCGGAAGTGAGGCATCAGAATCAAAAACTGGACTCGCAGGAGAGGTCCACATCGTAGAAAGTGAGAGTGTCAGTCCTCCTGTACTTAAGTCGGCATTGTGCCTTTTGTATTAAATTCGGATGCAATTTCTGTGCTTCATCGTCAATGAGATGGTGCAAGGTATACAGTAAACCGGAAGTGAGGCATCAGAATCTAAAACTGGACTCGCAGGAGAGGTCCAGATCGTAGAAAGTGAGAGTGTCAGTCCTCCTGTACTTAAGTCGGCATTGTGCCTTTTGTATTAAATTCGGATGCAATTTCTGTGGTTCATCGTCAATGAGAAGGTGCAAGGTATACAGTAAACCGGAAGTGAGGCATCAGAATCTAAAACTGGACTCGCAGGAGAGGTCCAGATCGTAGAAAGTGAGAGTGTCAGTCCTCCTGTACTTAAGTCGGCATTGTGCAGTTTGGATTAAATTCGGTTGCAATTTCTGTGCTTCATCGACAATGAGAAGGTGCAAGGTATACAGTAAACCGGAAGTGAGGCATCAGAATCTAAAACTGGACTCGCAGGAGAGGTCCAGATCGTAGAAAGTGAGAGTGTCAGTCCTCCTGTACTTAAGTCGGCATTGTGCCTTTTATATTAAATTCGGATGCAATTTCTGTGCTTCATCGTCAATGAGAAGGTGCAAGGTATACAGTAAACCGGAAGTGAGGCATCAGAATCTAAAACTGGACTCGCAGGAGAGGTCCAGATCGGAGAAAGTGAGAGTGTCAGTCCTCCTGTACTTAAGTCGGCATTGTGCCTTTTGTATTAAATTCGGATTCAATTTCTGTGCCACATCGTCAATGAGAAGGTGCAAGGTATACAGTAAACCGGAAGTGAGGCATCAGAATCTAAAACAGGACTCGCAGGAGAGGTCAAGATCGTAGAAAGTGAGAGTGTCAGTCCTCCTGTACTTAAGTCGCCATTGTGCCTTTTGTATTAAATTCGGATGCAATTTCCGTGCTTCATCGTCAATGAGAAGGTGCAAGGTATACAGTAAACCGGAAGTGAGGCATCAGAATCTAAAACTGGACTCGCAGGAGAGGTCCAGATCGTAGAAAGTGAGAGTGTTAGTCCTCCTGTACTTAAGTCGGCATTGTGCCTTTTGTATTAAATTCGGATGCAATTTCCGTGCTTCATCGTCAATAAGAAGATGCAAGGTATACAGTAAACCGGAAGTGAGGCCTCAGAATCTAAAACTGGACTCGCAGGAGAGGTCCAGATCGTAGAAAGTGAGAGTGTCAGTCCTCCTGTACTTAAGTCGGCATTGTGCCTTTTGTATTAAATTCGGATGCAATTTCCGTGCTTCATCGTCAATAAGAAGATGCAAGGTATACAGTAAACCGGAAGTGAGGCATCAGAATCTAAAAATTGACTCGCAGGAGGGGTCCAGATCGTAGAAAGTGAGAGCGTCAGTCCTCCTGTACTTAAGTCGACATTGCGCCTTTTGTATTAAATTCGGATGCAATTTCTGTGCTTCATCGTCAATGAGAAGCTGCAAGGTATACAGTAAACCGGAAGTGAGGCATCAGAATCTAAAACTGGACTCGCAGGAGAGGTCCAGATCGTAGAAAGTGAGAGTGTCAGTCCTCCTGTACTTAAGTCGGCATTGTGCCTTTTGTATTAAATTCGGATGCAATTTCTGTGCTTCATCGTCAATGAGAAGGTGCAAGGTATACAGTAAACCGGAAGTGAGGCATCAGAATCTAAAACTGGACTCGCAGGAGGGGTCCACATCGTAGAAAGTGAGAGCGTCAGTCCTCCTGTACTTAAGTCGACATTGCGCCTTTTGTATTAAATTCGGATGCAATTTCTGTGCTTCATCGTCAATGAGAAGGTGCAAGGTATACAGTAAACCGGAAGTGAGGCATCAGAATCTAAAACTGGACTCGCAGGAGAGGTCCAGATCGTAGAAAGTGAGAGTGTCAGTCCTCCTGTACTTAAGTCGGCATTGTGCCTTTTGTATTAAATTCGGATGCAATTTCTGTGCTTCATCGTCAATGAGAAGGTGCAAGGTATACAGTTAACCGAAAGTGAGGCATCAGAATCTAAAACTGGACTCGCAGGAGAGGTCCAGATCGTAGAAAGTGAGAGTGTCAGTCCTCCTGTACTTAAGTCGGCATTGTGCCTTTTGTATTAAATTCGGATGCAATTTCTGAGCTTCATCGTCAATGAGAAGCTGCAAGGTATACAGTAAACCGGAAGTGAGGCATCAGAATCTAAAACTGGACTCGCAGGAGAGGTCCAGATCGTAAAAAGTGAGAGTGTCAGTCCTCCTGTACTTAAGTCCGCATTGTGCCTTTTGTATTAAATTCGTATGCAATTTCTGTGCTTCATCGTCAATGAGAAGGTGCAAGGTATACAGTAAACCGGAAGTGAGGCATCAGAATCTAAAACTGGAATCGCAGGAGAGGTCCAGATCGTAGAAAGTGAGAGTGTCAGTCCTCCTGTACTTAAGTCGGCATTGTGCCTTTTGTATTAAATTCGGATGCAATTTCTGTGCTTCATCGTCAATGAGAAGGTGCAAGGTATACAGTAAACCGGAAGTGAGGCATCAGAATCTAAAACTGGACTCGCAGGAGAGGTCCAGATCGTAGAAAGTGAGAGTGTCAGTCCTCCTGCACTTAAGTCGGCATTGTGCCTTTTGTATTAAATTCGGATGCAATTTCTGTGCTTCATCGTCAATGAGAAGGTGCAAGGTATACAGTAAACCGGAAGTGAGGCATCAGAATCTAAAACTGGACTCGCAGGAGAGGTCCAGATCGTAGAAAGTGAGAGTGTCAGTCCTCCTGTACTTAAGTCGGCATTGTGCCTTTTGTATTAAATTCGGATGCAATTTCTGTGCTTCATCGTCAATGAGAAGGTGCAAGGTATACAGTAAACCGTAAGTGAGGCATCAGAATCTAAAACTGGACTCGCAGGAGAGGTCCAGATCGTAGAAAGTGAGAGTGTCAGTCCTCCTGTACACTAAGTCGGCATTGTGCCTTTTGTATTAAATTCGGATGCAATTTCTGTGCTTCATCGTCAATGAGAAGGTGCAAGGTATACAGTAAACCGGAAGTGAGGCATCAGAATCAAAAACTGGACTCGCAGGAGAGGTCCACATCGTAGAAAGTGAGAGTGTCAGTCCTCCTGTACTTAAGTCGGCATTGTGCCTTTTGTATTAAATTCGGATGCAATTTCTGTGCTTCATCGTCAATGAGATGGTGCAAGGTATACAGTAAACCGGAAGTGAGGCATCAGAATCTAAAACTGGACTCGCAGGAGAGGTCCAGATCGTAGAAAGTGAGAGTGTCAGTCCTCCTGTACTTAAGTCGGCATTGTGCCTTTTGTATTAAATTCGGATGCAATTTCTGTGCTTCATCGTCAATGAGAAGGTGCAAGGTATACAGTAAACCGGAAGTGAGGCATCAGAATCTAAAACTGGACTCGCAGGAGAGGTCCAGATCGTAGAAAGTGAGAGTGTCAGTCCTCCTGTACTTAAGTCGGCATTGTGCAGTTTGGATTAAATTCGGTTGCAATTTCTGTGCTTCATCGACATTGAGAAGGTGCAAGGTATACAGTAAACCGGAAGTGAGGCATCAGAATCTAAAACTGGACTCGCAGGAGAGGTCCAGATCGTAGAAAGTGAGAGTGTCAGTCCTCCTGTACTTAAGTCGGCATTGTGCCTTTTATATTAAATTCGGATGCAATTTCTGTGCTTCATCGTCAATGAGAAGGTGCAAGGTATACAGTAAACCGGAAGTGAGGCATCAGAATCTAAAACTGGACTCGCAGGAGAGGTCCAGATCGGAGAAAGTGAGAGTGTCAGTCCTCCTGTACTTAAGTCGGCATTGTGCCTTTTGTATTAAATTCGGATTCAATTTCTGTGCCACATCGTCAATGAGAAGGTGCAAGGTATACAGTAAACCGGAAGTGAGGCATCAGAATCTAAAACAGGACTCGCAGGAGAGGTCAAGATCGTAGAAAGTGAGAGTGTCAGTCCTCCTGTACTTAAGTCGCCATTGTGCCTTTTGTATTAAATTCGGATGCAATTTCCGTGCTTCATCGTCAATGAGAAGGTGCAAGGTATACAGTAAACCGGAAGTGAGGCATCAGAATCTAAAACTGGACTCGCAGGAGAGGTCCAGATCGTAGAAAGTGAGAGTGTTAGTCCTCCTGTACTTAAGTCGGCATTGTGCCTTTTGTATTAAATTCGGATGCAATTTCCGTGCTTCATCGTCAATAAGAAGATGCAAGGTATACAGTAAACCGGAAGTGAGGCCTCAGAATCTAAAACTGGACTCGCAGGAGAGGTCCAGATCGTAGAAAGTGAGAGTGTCAGTCCTCCTGTACTTAAGTCGGCATTGTGCCTTTTGTATTAAATTCGGATGCAATTTCCGTGCTTCATCGTCAATAAGAAGATGCAAGGTATACAGTAAACCGGAAGTGAGGCATCAGAATCTAAAACTGGACTCGCAGGAGGGGTCCAGATCGTAGAAAGTGAGAGCGTCAGTCCTCCTGTACTTAAGTCGACATTGCGCCTTTTGTATTAAATTCGGATGCAATTTCTGTGCTTCATCGTCAATGAGAAGGTGCAAGGTATACAGTAAACCGGAAGTGAGGCATCAGAATCTAAAACTGGACTCGCAGGAGAGGTCCAGATCGTAGAAAGTGAGAGTGTCAGTCCTCCTGTACTTAAGTCGGCATTGTGCCTTTTGTATTAAATTCGGATGCAATTTCTGTGCTTCATCGTCAATGAGAAGGTGCAAGGTATACAGTAAACCGCAAGTGAGGCATCAGAATCTAAAACTGAACTCGCAGGAGAGGTCCAGATCGTAGAAAGTGAGAGTGTCAGTCCTCCTGTACTTAAGTCGGCATTGTGCCTTTTGTATTAAATTCGGATGCAATTTCTGTGCTTCATCGTCAATGAGAAGGTGCAAGGTATACAGTTAACCGGAAGTGAGGCATCAGAATCTAAAACTGGACTCGCAGGAGAGGTCCAGATCGTAGAAAGTGAGAGTGTCAGTCCTCCTGTACTTAAGTCGGCATTGTGCCTTTTGTATTAAATTCGTATGCAATTTCTGTGCTTCATCGTCAATGAGAAGGTGCAAGGTATACAGTAAACCGGAAGTGAGGCATGAGAATCTAAAACTGGAATCGCAGGAGATGTCCAGATCGTAGAAAGTGAGAGTGTCAGTCCTCCTGTACTTAAGTCGGCATTGTGCCTTTTGTATTAAATTCGGATGCAATTTCTGTGCTTCATCGTCAATGAGAAGGTGCAAGGTATACAGTAAACCGGAAGTGAGGCATCAGAATCTAAAACTGGACTCGCAGGAGAGGTCCAGATCGTAGAAAGTGAGAGTGTCAGTCCTCCTGTACTTAAGTCGGCATTGTGCCTTTTGTATTAAATTCGGATGCAATTTCTGTGCTTCATCGTCAATGAGAAGCTGCAAGGTATACAGTAAACCGGAAGTGAGGCATCAGAATCTAAAACTGGACTCGCAGGAGAGGTCCAGATCGTAGAAAGTGAGAGTGTCAGTCCTCCTGTACTTAAGTCGGCATTGTGCCTTTTGTATTAAATTCGGATGCAATTTCTGTGCTTCATCGTCAATGAGAAGCTGCAAGGTATACAGTAAACCGGAAGTGAGGCATCAGAATCTAAAACTGGACTCGCAGGAGAGGTCCAGATCGTAGAAAGTGAGAGTGTCAGTCCTCCTGTACTTAAGTTGGCATTGTGCCTTTTGTATTAAATTCGTATGCAATTTCTGTGCTTCATCGTCAATGAGAAGGTGCAAGGTATACAGTAAACCGGAAGTGAGGCATCAGAATCTAAAACTGGACTCGCAGGAGGGGTCCAGATCGTAGAAAGTGAGAGCGTCAGTCCTCCTGTACTTAAGTCGACATTGCGCCTTTTGTATTAAATTCGGATGCAATTTCTGTGCTTCATCGTCAATGAGAAGGTGCAAGGTATACAGTAATTCGGAAGTGAGGCATCAGAATCTAAAACTGGACTCGCAGGAGAGGTCCAGATCGTAGAAAGTGAGAGTGTCAGTCCTCCTGTACTTAAGTCGGCATTGTGCCTTTTGTATTAAATTCGGATGCAATTTCTGTGCTTCATCGTCAATGAGAAGCTGCAAGGTATACAGTAAACCGGAAGTGAGGCATCAGAATCTAAAACTGGACTCGCAGGAGAGGTCCAGATCGTAAAAAGTGAGAGTGTCAGTCCTCCTGTACTTAAGTCGGCATTGTGCCCTTTGTATTAAATTCGTATGCAATTTCTGTGCTTCATCGTCAATGAGAAGGTGCAAGGTATACAGTAAACCGGAAGTGAGGCATCAGAATCTAAAACTGGAATCGCAGGAGAGGTCCAGATCGTAGAAAGTTTGAGTGTCAGTCCTCCTGTACTTAAGTCGGCATTGTTCCTTTTGTATTAAATTCGGATGCAATTTCTGTGCTTCATCGTCAATGAGAAGGTGCAAGGTATACAGTAAACCGGATGTGAGGCATCAGAATCTAAAACTGGACTCGCAGGAGAGGTCCAGATCGTAGAAAGTGAGAGTGTCAGTCCTCCTGTACTTAAGTCGGCATTGTGCCTTTTGTATTAAATTCGGATGCAATTTCTGTGCTTCATCGTCAATGAGAAGGTGCAAGGTATACAGTAAACCGGAAGTGAGGCATCAGAATCTAAAACTGGACTCGCAGGAGAGGTCCAGATCGTAGAAAGTGAGAGTGTCAGTCCTCCTGTACTTAAGTCGGCATTGTGCCTTTTGTATTAAATTCGGATGCAATTTCTGTGCTTCATCGTCAATGAGAAGGTGCAAGGTATACAGTAAACCGGAAGTGAGGCATCAGAATCTAAATCTGGACTCGCAGGAGAGGTCCAGATCGTAGAAAGTGAGAGTGTCAGTCCTCCTGTACTTAAGTCGGCATTGTGCCTTTTGTATTAAATTCGGATGCAATTTCTGTGCTTCATCGTCTATGAGAAGGTGCAAGGTATACAGTAAACCGGAAGTGAGGCATCAGAATCTAAAACTGGACTCGCAGGAGAGGTCCAGATCGTAGAAAGTGAGAGTGTCAGTCCTCCTGTACTTAAGTCGGCATTGTGCCTTTTGTATTAAATTCGGATGCAATTTCTGTGCTTCATCGTCAATGAGATGGTGCAAGGTATACAGTAAACCGGAAGTGAGGCATCAGAATCTAAAACTGGACTCGCAGGAGAGGTCCAGATCGTAGAAAGTGAGAGTGTCAGTCCTCCTGTACTTAAGTCGGCATTGTGCCTTTTGTATTAAATTCGGATGCAATTTCTGTGCTTCATCGTCAATGAGAAGGTGCAAGGTATACAGTAAACCGGAAGTGAGGCATCAGAATCTAAAACTGGACTCGCAGGAGAGGTCCAGATCGTAGAAAGTGAGAGTGTCAGTCCTCCTGTACTTAAGTCGGCATTGTGCAGTTTGGATTAAATTCGGATGCAATTTCTGTGCTTCATCGTCAATGAGAAGGTGCAAGGTATACAGTAAACCGGAAGTGAGGCATCAGAATCTAAAACTGGACTCGCAGGAGAGGTCCAGATCGTAGAAAGTGAGAGTGTCAGTCCTCCTGTACTTAAGTCGGCATTGTGCCTTTTATATTAAATTCGGATGCAATTTCTGTGCTTCATCGTCAATGAGAAGGTGCAAGGTATACAGTAAACCGGAAGTGAGGCATCAGAATCTAAAACTGGACTCGCAGGAGAGGTCCAGATCGGAGAAAGTGAGAGTGTCAGTCCGCCTGTACTTAAGTCGGCATTGTGCCTTTTGTATTAAATTCGTATGCAATTTCTGTGCCACATCGTCGATGAGAAGGTGCAAGGTATACAGTAAACCGGAAGTGAGGCATCAGAATCTAAAACTGGACTCGCAGGAGAGGTCCAGATCGTAGAAAGTGAGAGTGTCAGTCCTCCTGTACTTAAGTCGGCATTGTGCCTTTTGTATTAAATTCGGATGCAATTTCTGTGCTTCATCGTCAATGAGAAGGTGCAAGGTATACAGTAAACCGGAAGTGAGGCATCAGAATCTAAAACTGGACTCGCAGGAGAGGTCCAGATCGTAGAAAGTGAGAGTGTCAGTCCTCCTGTACTTAAGTCGGCATTGTGCCTTTTGTATTAAATTCGGATGCAATTTCCGTGCTTCATCGTCAATAAGAAGATGCAAGGTATACAGTAAACCGGAAGTGAGGCATCAGAATCTAAAACTGGACTCGCAGGAGGGGTCCAGATCGTAGAAAGTGAGAGCGTCAGTCCTCCTCTACTTAAGTCGACATTGCGCCTTTTGTATTAAATTCGGATGCAATTTCTGTGCTTCATCGTCAATGAGAAGCTGCAAGGTATACAGTAAACCGGAAGTGAGGCATCAGAATCTAAAACTGGACTCGCAGGAGAGGTCCAGATCGTAGAAAGTGAGAGTGTCAGTCCTCCTGTACTTAAGTCGGCATTGTGCCTTTTGTATTAAATTCGGATGCAATTTCTCTGCTTCATCGTCAATGAGAAGGTGCAAGGTATACAGTAAACCGGAAGTGAGGCATCAGAATCTAAAACTGAAATCGCAGGAGAGGTCCAGATCGTAGAAAGTGAGAGTGTCAGTCCTCCTGTACTTAAGTCGGCATTGTGCCTTTTGTATTAAATTCGGATGCAATTTCTGTGCTTAATCGTCAATGAGAAGGTGCAAGGTATACAGTTAACCGGAAGTGAGGCATCAGAATCTAAAACTGGACTCGCAGGAGAGGTCCAGATCGTAGAAAGTGAGAGTGTCAGTCCTCCTGTACTTAAGTCGGCATTGTGCCTTTTGTATTAAATTCGTATGCAATTTCTGTGCTTCATCGTCAATGAGAAGGTGCAAGGTATACAGTAAACCGGAAGTGAGGCATGAGAATCTAAAACTGGAATCGCAGGAGAGGTCCAGATCGTAGAAAGTGAGAGTGTCAGTCCTCCTGTACTTAAGTCGGCATTGTGCCTTTTGTATTAAATTCGGATGCAATTTCTGTGCTTCATCGTCAATGAGAAGGTGCAAGGTATACAGTAAACCGGAAGTGAGGCATCAGAATCTAAAACTGGACTCGCAGGAGAGGTCCAGATCGTAGAAAGTGAGAGTGTCAGTCCTCCTGTACTTAAGTCGGCATTGTGCCTTTTGTATTAAATTCGGATGCAATATCTGTGCTTCATCGTCAATGAGAAGCTGCAAGGTATACAGTAAACCGGAAGTGAGGCATCAGAATCTAAAACTGGACTCGCAGGAGAGGTCCAGATCGTAGAAAGTGAGAGTGTCAGTCCTCCTGTACTTAAGTCGGCATTGTGCCTTTTGTATTAAATTCGGATGCAACTTCTGTGCTTCATCGTCAATGAGAAGGTGCTAGGTATACAGTAAACCGGAAGTGAGGCATCAGAATCTAAAACTCGACTCGCAGGAGAGGTCCAGTTCGTAGAAAGTGAGAGTGTCAGTCCTCCTGTACTTAAGTTGGCATTGTGCCTTTTGTATTAAATTCGTATGCAATTTCTGTGCTTCATCGTCAATGAGAAGGTGCAAGGTATACAGTAAACCGGAAGTGAGGCATGAGAATCTAAAACTGGAATCGCAGGAGAGGTCCAGATCGTAGAAAGTGAGAGTGTCAGTCCTCCTGTACTTAAGTCGGCATTGTGCCTTTTGTATTAAATTCGGATGCAATTTCTGTGCTTCATCGTCAATGAGAAGGTGCAAGGTATACAGTAAACCGGAAGTGAGGCATCAGAATCTAAAACTGGACTCGCAGGAGAGGTCCAGATCGTAGAAAGTGAGAGTGTCAGTGCTCCTGTACTTAAGTCGGCATTGTGCCTTTTGTATTAAATTTGGATGCAATTTCTGTGCTTCATCGTCAATGAGAAGCTGCAAGGTATACAGTAAACCGGAATTGAGGCATCAGAATCTAAAACTGGACTCGCAGGAGAGGTCCAGATCGTAGAAAGTGAGAGTGTCAGTCCTCCTGTACTTAAGTCGGCATTGTGCCTTTTGTATTAAATTCGGATGCAATTTCTGTGCTTCATCGTCAATGAGAAGCTGCAAGGTATACAGTAAACCGGAAGTGAGGCATCAGAATCTAAAACTGGACTCGCAGGAGAGGTCCAGATCGTAGAAAGTGAGAGTGTCAGTCCTCCTGTACTTAAGTCGGCATTGTGCCTTTTGTATTAAATTCGGATGCAATTTCTGTGCTTCATCGTCAATGAGAAGGTGCAAGGTATACAGTAAACCGGAAGTGAGGCATCAGAATCTAAAACTGGACTCGCAGGAGAGGTCCAGATCGTAGAAAGTGAGAGTGTCAGTCCTCCTGTACTTAAGTCGGCATTGTGCCTTTTGTATTAAATTCGGATGCAATTTCTGTGCTTCATCGTCAATGAGAAGCTGCAAAGTATACAGTAAACCGGAAGTGAGGCATCAGAATCTAAAACTGGACTCGCAGGAGAGGTCCAGATCGTAGAAAGTGAGAGTGTCAGTCCTCCTGTACTTAAGTCGGCATTGTGCCTTTTGTATTAAATTCGGATGCAATTTCTGTGCTTCATCGTCAATGAGAAGGTGCAAGGTATACAGTAAACCGGAAGTGAGGCATCAGAATCTAAAACTGGACTCGCAGGAGAGGTCCAGATCGTAGAAAGTGAGAGTGTCAGTCCTCCTGTACTTAAGTCGGCATTGTGCAGTTTGGATTAAATTCGGTTGCAATTTCTGTGCTTCATCGTCAATGAGAAGGTGCAAGGTATACAGTAAACCGGAAGTGAGGCATCAGAATCTAAAACTGGACTCGCAGGAGAGGTCCAGATCGTAGAAAGTGAGAGTGTCAGTCCTCCTGTACTTAAGTCGGCATTGTGCCTTTTGTATTAAATTCGGATGCAATTTCTGTGCTTCATCGTCAATGAGAAGGTGCAAGGTATACAGTTAACCGGAAGTGAGGCATCAGAATCTAAAACTGGACTCGCAGGAGAGGTCCAGATCGTAGAAAGTGAGAGTGTCAGTCCTCCTGTACTTAAGTCGGCATTGTGCCTTTTGTATTAAATTCGGATGCAATTTCTGTGCTTCATCGTCAATGAGAAGGTGCAAGGTATACAGTAAACCGGAAGTGAGGCCTCAGAATCTAAAACTGGACTCGCAGGAGAGGTCCAGATCGTAGAAAGTGAGAGTGTCAGTCCTCCTGTACTTAAGTCGGCATTGTGCCTTTTGTATTAAATTCGGATGCAATTTCTGTGCTTCATCGTCAATGAGAAGGTGCAAGGTATACAGTAAACCGGAAGTGAGGCATCAGAATCTAAAACTGGACTCGCAGGAGAGGTCCAGATCGTAGAAAGTGAGAGTGTTAGTCCTCTTGTACTTAAGTCGGCATTGTGCCTTTTGTATTAAATTGGGATGCAATTTCCGTGCTTCATCGTCAATAAGAAGATGCAAGGTATACAGTAAACCGGAAGTGAGGCCTCAGAATCTAAAACTGGACACGCAGGAGAGGTCCAGATCGTAGAAAGTGAGAGTGTCAGTCCTCCTGTACTTAAGTCGGCATTGTGCCTTTTGTATTAAATTCGGATGCAATTTCTGTGCTTCATCGTCAATGAGAAGCTGCAAGGTATACAGTAAACCGGAAGTGAGGCATCAGAATCTAAAACTGGACTCGCAGGAGAGGTCCAGATCGTAGAAAGTGAGAGTGTCAGTCCTCCTGTACTTAAGTCGGCATTGTGCCTTTTGTATTAAATTCGGATGCAATTTCTGTGCTTCATCGTCAATGAGAAGGTGCAAGGTATACAGTAAACCGGAAGTGAGGCATCAGAATCTAAAACTGGACTCGCAGGAGAGGTCCAGATCGTAGAAAGTGAGAGTGTCAGTCCTCCTGTACTTAAGTCGGCATTGTGCCTTTTGTATTAAATTCGGATGCAATTTCTGTGCTTCATCGTCAATGAGAAGCTGCAAGGTATACAGTAAACCGGAAGTGAGGCATCAGAATCTAAAACTGGACTCGCAGGAGAGGTCCAGATCGTAGAAAGTGAGAGTGTCAGTCCTCCTGTACTTAAGTCGGCATTGTGCCTTTTGTATTAAATTCGGATGGAATTTCTGTGCTTCATCGTCAATGAGAAGGTGCAAGGTATACAGTAAACCGGAAGTGAGGCATCAGAATCTAAAACTGGACTCGCAGGAGAGGTCCAGATCGTAGAAAGTGAGAGTGTCAGTCCTCCTGTACTTAAGTCGGCATTGTGCAGTTTGGATTAAATTCGGTTGCAATTTCTGTGCTTCATCGTCAATGAGAAGGTGCAAGGTATACAGTAAACCGGAAGTGAGGCATCAGAATCTAAAACTGGACTCGCAGGAGAGGTCCAGATCGTAGAAAGTGAGAGTGTCAGTCCTCCTGTACTTAAGTCGGCATTGTGCCTTTTGTATTAAATTCGGATGCAATTTCTGTGCTTCATCGTCAATGAGAAGGTGCAAGGTATACAGTAAACCGGAAGTGAGGCATCAGAATCTAAAACTGGACTCGCAGGAGAGGTCCAGATCGTAGAAAGTGAGAGTGTCAGTCCTCCTGTACTTAAGTCGGCATTGTGCCTTTTGTATTAAATTCGGATGCAATTTCTGTGCTTCATCGTCAATGAGAAGGTGCAAGGTATACAGTTAACCGGAAGTGAGGCATCAGAATCTAAAACTGGACTCGCAGGAGAGGTCCAGATCGTAGAAAGTGAGAGTGTCAGTCCTCCTGTACTTAAGTCGGCATTGTGCCTTTTGTATTAAATTCGTATGCAATTTCTGTGCTTCATCGTCAATGAGAAGGTGCAAGGTATACAGTAAACCGGAAGTGAGGCATGAGAATCTAAAACTGGAATCGCAGGAGAGGTCCAGATCGTAGAAAGTGAGAGTGTCAGTCCTCCTGTACTTAAGTCGGCATTGTGCCTTTTGTATTAAATTCGGATGCAATTTCTGTGCTTCATCGTCAATGAGAAGGTGCAAGGTATACAGTAAACCGGAAGTGAGGCATCAGAATCTAAAACTGGACTCGCAGGAGAGGTCCAGATCGTAGAAAGTGAGAGTGTCAGTCCTCCTGTACTTAAGTCGGCATTGTGCCTTTTGTATTAAATTCGGATGCAATATCTGTGCTTCATCGTCAATGAGAAGCTGCAAGGTATACAGTAAACCGGAAGTGAGGCATCAGAATCTAAAACTGGACTCGCAGGAGAGGTCCAGATCGTAGAAAGTGAGAGTGTCAGTCCTCCTGTACTTAAGTCGGCATTGTGCCTTTTGTATTAAATTCGGATGCAATTTCTGTGCTTCATCGTCAATGAGAAGGTGCAAGGTATACAGTAAACCGGAAGTAAGGCATCAGAATCTAAAACTCGACTCGCAGGAGAGGTCCAGTTCGTAGAAAGTGAGAGTGTCAGTCCTCCTGTACTTAAGTTGGCATTGTGCCTTTTGTATTAAATTCGTATGCAATTTCTGTGCTTCATCGTCAATGAGAAGGTGCAATGTATACAGTAAACCGGAAGTGAGGCATGAGAATCTAAAACTGGAATCGCAGGAGAGGTCCAGATCGTAGAAAGTGAGAGTGTCAGTCCTCCTGTACTTAAGTCGGCATTGTGCCTTTTGTATTAAATTCGGATGCAATTTCTGTGCTTCATCGTCAATGAGAAGCTGCAAGGTATACAGTAAACCGGAAGTGAGGCATCAGAATCTAAAACTGGACTCGCAGGAGAGGTCCAGATCGTAGAAAGTGAGAGTGTCAGTCCTCCTGTACTTAAGTCGGCATTGTGCCTTTTGTATTAAATTCGGATGCAATTTCTGTGCTTCATCGTCAATGAGAAGGTGCAAGGTATACAGTAAACCGGAAGTGAGGCATCAGAATCTAAAACTGGACTCGCAGGAGAGGTCCAGATCGTAGAAAGTGAGAGTGACAGTCCTCCTGTACTTAAGTCGGCATTGTGCCTTTTGTATTAAATTCGGATGCAATTTCTGTGCTTCATCGTCAATGAGAAGCTGCAAGGTATACAGTAAACCGGAAGTGAGGCATCAGAATCTAAAACTGGACTCGCAGGAGAGGTCCAGATCGTAGAAAGTGAGAGTGTCAGTCCTCCTGTACTTAAGTCGGCATTGTGCCTTTTGTATTAAATTCGGATGCAATTTCTGTGCTTCATCGTCAATGAGAAGGTGCAAGGTATACAGTAAACCGGAAGTGAGGCATCAGAATCTAAAACTGGACTCGCAGGAGAGGTCCAGATCGTAGAAAGTGAGAGTGTCAGTCCTCCTGTACTTAAGTCGGCATTGTGCAGTTTGGATTAAATTCGGTTGCAATTTCTGTGCTTCATCGTCAATGAGAAGGTGCAAGGTATACAGTAAACCGGAAGTGAGGCATCAGAATCTAAAACTGGACTCGCAGGAGAGGTCCAGATCGTAGAAAGTGAGAGTGTCAGTCCTCCTGTACTTAAGTCGGCATTGTGCCTTTTGTATTAAATTCGGATGCAATTTCTGTGCTTCATCGTCAATGAGAAGGTGCAAGGTATACAGTTAACCGGAAGTGAGGCATCAGAATCTAAAACTGGACTCGCAGGAGAGGTCCAGATCGTAGAAAGTGAGAGTGTCAGTCCTCCTGTACTTAAGTCGGCATTGTGCCTTTTGTATTAAATTCGGATGCAATTTCTGTGCTTCATCGTCAATGAGAAGGTGCAAGGTATACAGTAAACCGGAAGTGAGGCATCAGAATCTAAAACTGGACTCGCAGGAGAGGTCCAGATCGTAAAAAGTGAGAGTGTCAGTCCTCCTGTACTTAAGTCGGCATTGTGCCTTTTGTATTAAATTCGTATGCAATTTCTGTGCTTCATCGTCAATGAGAAGGTGCAAGGTATACAGTAAACCGGAAGTGAGGCATCAGAATCTAAAACTGGACTCGCAGGAGAGGTCCAGATCGTAGAAAGTGAGAGTGTCAGTCCTCCTGTACTTAAGTCGGCATTGTGCCTTTTGTATTAAATTCGGATGCAATTTCTGTGCTTCATCGTCAATGAGAAGGTGCAAGGTATACAGTTAACCGGAAGTGAGGCATCAGAATCTAAAACTGGACTCGCAGGAGAGGTCCAGATCGTAGAAAGTGAGAGTGTCAGTCCTCCTGTACTTAAGTCGGCATTGTGCCTTTTGTATTAAATTCGTATGCAATTTCTGTGCTTCATCGTCAATGAGAAGGTGCAAGGTATACAGTAAACCGGAAGTGAGGCATGAGAATCTAAAACTGGAATCGCAGGAGAGGTCCAGATCGTAGAAAGTGAGAGTGTCAGTCCTCCTGTACTTAAGTCGGCATTGTGCCTTTTGTATTAAATTCGGATGCAATTTCTGTGCTTCATCGTCAATGAGAAGGTGCAAGGTATACAGTAAACCGGAAGTGAGGCATCAGAATCTAAAACTGGACTCGCAGGAGAGGTCCAGATCGTAGAAAGTGAGAGTGTCAGTCCTCCTGTACTTAAGTCGGCATTGTGCCTTTTGTATTAAATTCGGATGCAATTTCTGTGCTTCATCGTCAATGAGAAGCTACAAGGTATACAGTAAACCGGAAGTGAGGCATCAGAATCTAAAACTGGACTCGCAGGAGAGGTCCAGATCGTAGAAAGTGAGAGTGTCAGTCCTCCTGTACTTAAGTCGGCATTGTGCCTTTTGTATTAAATTCGGATGCAATTTCTGTGCTTCATCGTCAATGAGAAGGTGCAAGGTATACAGTAAACCGGAAGTGAGGCATCAGAATCTAAAACTGGACTCGCAGGAGAGGTCCAGATCGTAGAAAGTGAGAGTGTCAGTCCTCCTGTACTTAAGTCGGCATTGTGCAGTTTGGATTAAATTCGGTTGCAATTTCTGTGCTTCATCGTCAATGAGAAGGTGCAAGGTATACAGTAAACCGGAAGTGAGGCATCAGAATCTAAAACTGGACTCGCAGGAGAGGTCCAGATCGTAGAAAGTGAGAGTGTCAGTCCTCCTGTACTTAAGTCGGCATTGTGCCTTTTGTATTAAATTCGGATGCAATTTCTGTGCTTCATCGTCAATGAGAAGGTGCAAGGTATACAGTTAACCGGAAGTGAGGCATCAGAATCTAAAACTGGACTCGCAGGAGAGGTCCAGATCGTAGAAAGTGAGAGTGTCAGTCCTCCTGTACTTAAGTCGGCATTGTGCCTTTTGTATTAAATTCGGATGCAATTTCTGTGCTTCATCGTCAATGAGAAGGTGCAAGGTATACAGTAAACCGGAAGTGAGGCATCAGAATCTAAAACTGGACTCGCAGGAGAGGTCCAGATCGTAAAAAGTGAGAGTGTCAGTCCTCCTGTACTTAAGTCGGCATTGTGCCTTTTGTATTAAATTCGTATGCAATTTCTGTGCTTCATCGTCAATGAGAAGGTGCAAGGTATACAGTAAACCGGAAGTGAGGCATCAGAATCTAAAACTGGAATCGCAGGAGAGGTCCAGATCGTAGAAAGTGAGAGTGTCAGTCCTCCTGTACTTAAGTCGGCATTGTGCCTTTTGTATTAAATTCGGATGCAATTTCTGTGCTTCATCGTCAATGAGAAGGTGTAAGGTATACAGTAAACCGGAAGTGAGGCATCAGAATCTAAAACTGGACTCGCAGGAGAGGTCCAGATCGTAGAAAGTGAGAGTGTCAGTCCTCCTGTACTTAAGTCGGCATTGTGCCTTTTGTAGTAAATTCGGATGCAATTTCTGTGCTTCATCGTCAATGAGAAGGTGCAAGGTATACAGTAAACCGGAAGTGAGGCATCAGAATCTAAAACTGGACTCGCAGGAGAGGTCCAGATCGTAGAAAGTGAGAGTGTCAGTCCTCCTGTACTTAAGTCGGCATTGTGCCTTTTGTATTAAATTCGGATGCAATTTCTGTGCTTCATCGTCAATGAGAAGGTGCAAGGTATACAGTAAACCGGAAGTGAGGCATCAGAATCTAAATCTGGACTCGCAGGAGAGGTCCAGATCGTAGAAAGTGAGAGTGTCAGTCCTCCTGTACTTAAGTCGGCATTGTGCCTTTTGTATTAAATTCGGATGCAATTTCTGTGCTTCATCGTCAATGAGAAGGTGCAAGGTATACAGTAAACCGGAAGTGATGCATCAGAATCAAAAACTGGACTCGCAGGAGGGGTCCAGATCGTAGAAAGTGAGAGTGTCAGTCCTCCTGTACTTAAGTCGGCATTGTGCCTTTTGTATTAAATTCGGATGCAATTTCTGTGCTTCATCGTCAAAGAGATGGTGGAAGGTATACAGTAAACCGGAAGTGAGGCATCAGAATCTAAAACTGGACTCGCAGGAGAGGTCCAGATCGTAGAAAGTGAGAGTGACAGTCCTCCTGTACTTAAGTCGGCATTGTGCCTTTTGTATTAAATTCGGATGCAATTTCTGTGCTTCATCGTCAATGAGAAGCTGCAAGGTATACAGTAAACCGGAAGTGAGGCATCAGAATCTAAAACTGGACTCGCAGGAGAGGTCCAGATCGTAGAAAGTGAGAGTGTCAGTCCTCCTGTACTTAAGTCGGCATTGTGCCTTTTGTATTAAATTCGGATGCAATTTCTGTGCTTCATCGTCAATGAGAAGGTGCAAGGTATACAGTAAACCGGAAGTGAGGCATCAGAATCTAAAACTGGACTCGCAGGAGAGGTCCAGATCGTAGAAAGTGAGAGTGTCAGTCCTCCTGTACTTAAGTCGGCATTGTGCAGTTTGGATTAAATTCGGTTGCAATTTCTGTGCTTCATCGTCAATGAGAAGGTGCAAGGTATACAGTAAACCGGAAGTGAGGCATCAGAATCTAAAACTGGACTCGCAGGAGAGGTCCAGATCGTAGAAAGTGAGAGTGTCAGTCCTCCTGTACTTAAGTCGGCATTGTGCCTTTTGTATTAAATTCGGATGCAATTTCTGTGCTTCATCGTCAATGAGAAGGTGCAAGGTATACAGTTAACCGGAAGTGAGGCATCAGAATCTAAAACTGGACTCGCAGGAGAGGTCCAGATCGTAGAAAGTGAGAGTGTCAGTCCTCCTGTACTTAAGTCGGCATTGTGCCTTTTGTATTAAATTCGGATGCAATTTCTGTGCTTCATCGTCAATGAGAAGGTGCAAGGTATACAGTAAACCGGAAGTGAGGCATCAGAATCTAAAACTGGACTCGCAGGAGAGGTCCAGATCGTAAAAAGTGAGAGTGTCAGTCCTCCTGTACTTAAGTCGGCATTGTGCCTTTTGTATTAAATTCGTATGCAATTTCTGTGCTTCATCGTCAATGAGAAGGTGCAAGGTATACAGTAAACCGGAAGTGAGGCATCAGAATCTAAAACTGGACTCGCAGGAGGGGTCCAGATCGTAGAAAGTGAGAGCGTCAGTCCTCCTCTACTTAAGTCGACATTGCGCCTTTTGTATTAAATTCGGATGCAATTTCTGTGCTTCATCGTCAATGAGAAGCTGCAAGGTATACAGTAAACCGGAAGTGAGGCATCAGAATCTAAAACTGGACTCGCAGGAGAGGTCCAGATCGTAGAAAGTGAGAGTGTCAGTCCTCCTGTACTTAAGTCGGCATTGTGCCTTTTGTATTAAATTCGGATGCAATTTCTGTGCTTCATCGTCAATGAGAAGGTGCAAGGTATACAGTAAACCGGAAGTGAGGCATCAGAATCTAAAACTGGACTCGCAGGAGAGGTCCAGATCGTAGAAAGTGAGAGTGTCAGTCCTCCTGTACTTAAGTCGGCATTGTGCCTTTTGTATTAAATTCGGATGCAATTTCTGTGCTTCATCGTCAATGAGAAGGTGCAAGGTATACAGTTAACCGGAAGTGAGGCATCAGAATCTAAAACTGGACTCGCAGGAGAGGTCCAGATCGTAGAAAGTGAGAGTGTCAGTCCTCCTGTACTTAAGTCGGCATTGTGCCTTTTGTATTAAATTCGTATGCAATTTCTGTGCTTCATCGTCAATGAGAAGGTGCAAGGTATACAGTAAACCGGAAGTGAGGCATCAGAATCTAAAACTGGAATCGCAGGAGAGGTCCAGATCGTAGAAAGTGAGAGTGTCAGTCCTCCTGTACTTAAGTCGGCATTGTGCCTTTTGTATTAAATTCGGATGCAATTTCTGTGCTTCATCGTCAATGAGAAGGTGCAAGGTATACAGTAAACCGGAAGTGAGGCATCAGAATCTAAAACTGGACTCGCAGGAGAGGTCCAGATCGTAGAAAGTGAGAGTGTCAGTCCTCCTGTACTTAAGTCGGCATTGTGCCTTTTGTATTAAATTCGGATGCAATTTCTGTGCTTCATCGTCAATGAGAAGCTGCAAGGTATACAGTAAACCGGAAGTGAGGCATCAGAATCTAAAACTGGACTCGCAGGAGAGGTCCAGATCGTAGAAAGTGAGAGTGTCAGTCCTCCTGTACTTAAGTCGGCATTGTGCCTTTTGTATTAAATTCGGATGCAATTTCTGTGCTTCATCGTCAATGAGAAGGTGCAAGGTATACAGTAAACCGGAAGTGAGGCATCAGAATCTAAAACTGGACTCGCAGGAGAGGTCCAGATCGTAGAAAGTGAGAGTGTCAGTCCTCCTGTACTTAAGTCGGCATTGTGCAGTTTGGATTAAATTCGGTTGCAATTTCTGTGCTTCATCGTCAATGAGAAGGTGCAAGGTATACAGTAAACCGGAAGTGAGGCATCAGAATCTAAAACTGGACTCGCAGGAGAGGTCCAGATCGTAGAAAGTGAGAGTGTCAGTCCTCCTGTACTTAAGTCGGCATTGTGCAGTTTGGATTAAATTCGGTTGCAATTTCTGTGCTTCATCGTCAATGAGAAGGTGCAAGGTATACAGTAAACCGGAAGTGAGGCATCAGAATCTAAAACTGGACTCGCAGGAGAGGTCCACATCGTAGAAAGTGAGAGTGTCAGTCCTCCTGTACTTAAGTCGGCATTGTGCCTTTTATATTAAATTCGGATGCAATTTCTGTGCTTCATCGTCAATGAGAAGGTGCAAGGTATACAGTAAACCGGAAGTGAGGCATCAGAATCTAAAACTGGACTCGCAGGAGAGGTCTAGATCGGAGAAAGTGAGAGTGTCAGTCCTCCTGTACTTAAGTCGGCATTGTGCCTTTTGTATTAAATTCGGATGCAATTTCTGTGCCACATCGTCGATGAGAAGGTGCAAGGTATACAGTAAACCGGAAGTGAGGCATCAGAATCTAAAACTGGACTCGCAGGAGAGGTCCAGATCGTAGAAAGTGAGAGTGTCAGTCCTCCTGTACTTAAGTCGGCATTGTGCCTTTTGTATTAAATTCGGATGCAATTTCTGTGCTTCATCGTCAATGAGAAGGTGCAAGGTATACAGTAAACCGGAAGTGAGGCATCAGAATCTAAAACTGGACTCGCAGGAGAGGTCCAGATCGTAGAAAGTGAGAGTGTCAGTCCTCCTGTACTTAAGTCGGCATTGTGCCTTTTGTATTAAATTCGGATGCAATTTCTGTGCTTCATCGTCAATGAGAAGGTGCAAGGTATACAGTAAACCGGAAGTGAGGCATCAGAATCTAAAACTGGACTCGCAGGAGAGGTCCAGATCGTAGAAAGTGAGAGTGTTAGTCCTCCTGTACTTAAGTCGGCATTGTGCCTTTTGTATTAAATTCGGATGCAATTTCCGTTCTTCATCGTCAATAAGAAGATGCAAGGTATACAGTAAACCGGAAGTGAGGCCTCAGAATCTAAAACTGGACTCGCAGGAGAGGTCCAGATCGTAGAAAGTGAGAGTGTCAGTCCTCCTGTATTTAAGTCGGCATTGTGCCTTTTGTATTAAATTCGGATGCAATTTCCGTGCTTCATCGTCAATAAGAAGATGCAAGGTATACAGTACACCGGAAGTGAGGCATCAGAATCTAAAACTGGACTCGCAGGAGGGGTCCAGATCGTAGAAAGTGAGAGCGTCAGTCCTCCTGTACTTAAGTCGACATTGCGCCTTTTGTATTAAATTCGGATGCAATTTCTGTGCTTCATCGTCAATGAGAAGCTGCAAGGTATACAGTAAACCGGAAGTGAGGCATCAGAATCTAAAACTGGACTCGCAGGAGAGGTCCAGATCGTAGAAAGTGAGAGTGTCAGTCCTCCTGTACTTAAGTCGGCATTGTGCCTTTTGTATTAAATTCGGATGCAATTTCTCTGCTTCATCGTCAATGAGAAGGTGCAAGGTATACAGTAAACCGGAAGTGAGGCATCAGAATCTAAAACTGAACTCGCAGGAGAGGTCCAGATCGTAGAAAGTGAGAGTGTCAGTCCTCCTGTACTTAAGTCGGCATTGTGCCTTTTGTATTAAATTCGGATGCAATTTCTGTGCTTCATCGTCAATGAGAAGGTGCAAGGTATACAGTTAACCGGAAGTGAGGCATCAGAATCTAAAACTGGACTCGCAGGAGAGGTCCAGATCGTAGAAAGTGAGAGTGTCAGTCCTCCTGTACTTAAGTCGGCATTGTGCCTTTTGTATTAAATTCGTATGCAATTTCTGTGCTTCATCGTCAATGAGAAGGTGCAAGGTATACAGTAAACCGGAAGTGAGGCATGAGAATCTAAAACTGGAATCGCAGGAGAGGTCCAGATCGTAGAAAGTGAGAGTGTCAGTCCTCCTGTACTTAAGTCGGCATTGTGCCTTTTGTATTAAATTCGGATGCAATTTCTGTGCTTCATCGTCAATGAGAAGGTGCAAGGTATACAGTAAACCGGAAGTGAGGCATCAGAATCTAAAACTGGACTCGCAGGAGAGGTCCAGATCGTAGAAAGTGAGAGTGTCAGTCCTCCTGTACTTAAGTCGGCATTGTGCCTTTTGTATTAAATTCGGATGCAATATCTGTGCTTCATCGTCAATGAGAAGCTGCAAGGTATACAGTAAACCGGAAGTGAGGCATCAGAATCTAAAACTGGACTCGCAGGAGAGGTCCAGATCGTAGAAAGTGAGAGTGTCAGTCCTCCTGTACTTAAGTCGGCATTGTGCCTTTTGTATTAAATTCGGATGCAATTTCTGTGCTTCATCGTCAATGAGAAGGTGCAAGGTATACAGTAAACCGGAAGTGAGGCATCAGAATCTAAAACTGGACTCGCAGGAGCGGTCCAGTTCGTAGAAAGTGAGAGTGTCAGTCCTCCTGTACTTAAGTTGGCATTGTGCCTTTTGTATTAAATTCGTATGCAATTTCTGTGCTTCATCGTCAATGAGAAGGTGCAAGGTATACAGTAAACCGGAAGTGAGGCATGAGAATCTAAAACTGGAATCGCAGGAGAGGTCCAGATCGTAGAAAGTGAGAGTGTCAGTCCTCCTGTACTTAAGTCGGCATTGTGCCTTTTGTATTAAATTCGGATGCAATTTCTGTGCTTCATCGTCAATGAGAAGGTGCAAGGTATACAGTAAACCGGAAGTGAGGCATCAGAATCTAAAACTGGACTCGCAGGAGAGGTCCAGATCGTAGAAAGTGAGAGTGTCAGTCCTCCTGTACTTAAGTCGGCATTGTGCCTTTTGTATTAAATTCGGATGCAATTTCTGTGCTTCATCGTCAATGAGAAGCTGCAAGGTATACAGTAAACCGGAAGTGAGGCATCAGAATCTAAAACTGGACTCGCAGGAGAGTTCCAGATCGTAGAAAGTGAGAGTGTCAGTCCTCCTGTACTTAAGTCGGCATTGTGCCTTTTGTATTAAATTCGGATGCAATTTCTGTGCTTCATCGTCAATGAGAAGGTGCAAGGTATACAGTAAACCGGAAGTGAGGCATCAGAATCTAAAACTGGACTCGCAGGAGAGGTCCAGATCGTAGAAAGTGAGAGTGTCAGTCCTCCTGTACTTAAGTCGGCATTGTGCCTTTTGTATTAAATTCGGATGCAATTTCTGTGCTTCATCGTCAATGAGCAGGTGCAAGGTATACAGTAAACCGGAAGTGAGGCATCAGAATCTAAAACTGGACTCGCAGGAGAGGTCCAGATCGTAGAAAGTGAGAGTGTTAGTCCTCCTGTACTTAAGTCGGCATTGTGCCTTTTGTATTAAATTCGGATGCAATTTCTGTGCTTCATCGTCAATGAGAAGGTGCAAGGTATACAGTAAACCGGAAGTGAGGCATCAGAATCTAAAACTGGACTCGCAGGAGAGGTCCAGATCGTAGAAAGTGAGAGTGTCAGTCCTCCTGTACTTAAGTCGGCATTGTGCAGTTTGGATTAAATTCGGTTGCAATTTCTGTGCTTCATCGTCAATGAGAAGGTGCAAGGTATACAGTAAACCGGAAGTGAGGCATCAGAATCTAAAACTGGACTCGCAGGAGAGGTCCAGATCGTAGAAAGTGAGAGTGTCAGTCCTCCTGTACTTAAGTCGGCATTGTGCCTTTTGTATTAAATTCGGATGCAATTTCTGTGCTTCATCGTCAATGAGAAGGTGCAAGGTATACAGTAAACCGGAAGTGAGGCATCAGAATCTAAAACTGGACTCGCAGGAGAGGTCCAGATCGTAGAAAGTGAGAGTGTCAGTCCTCCTGTACTTAAGTCGGCATTGTGCCTTTTGTATTAAATTCGGATGCAATTTCTGTGCTTCATCGTCAATGAGAAGGTGCAAGGTATACAGTAAACCGGAAGTGAGGCATCAGAATCTAAAACTCGACTCGCAGGAGAGGTCCAGATCGTAGAAAGTGAGAGTGTCAGTCCTCCTGTCCTTAAGTCGGCATTGTGCCTTTTGTATTAAAATCGGATGCAATTTCTGTGCTTCATCGTCAATGAGAAGGTGCAAGGTATACAGTAAACCGGAAGTGAGGCATCAGAATCTAAAACTGGACTCGCAGGAGCGGTCAAGATCGTAGAAAGTGAGAGTGTCAGTCCTCCTGTACTTAAGTCGGCATTGTGCCTTTTGTATTCAATTCGGATGCAATTTCTGTGCTTCATCGTCAATGAGAAGGTGCAAGGTATACAGTAAACCGGAAGTGAGGCATCAGAATCTAAAACTGGACTCGCAGGAGAGGTCCAGATCGTAGAAAGTGAGAGTGTCAGTCCTCCTGTACTTAAGTCGGCATTGTGCCTTTTGTATTAAATTCGGATGCAATTTCTGTGCTTCATCGTCAATGAGAAGGTGCAAGGTATACAGTAAACCGGAAGTGAGGCATCAGAATCTAAAACTGGACTCGCAGGAGAGGTCCAGATCGTAGAAAGTGAGAGTGTCAGTCCTCCTGTACTTAAGTCGGCATTGTGCCTTTTGTATTAAATTCGGATGCAATTTCTGTGCTTCATCGTCAATGAGAAGGTGCAAGGTATACAGTAAACCGGAAGTGAGGCATCAGAATCTAAAACTGGATTCGCAGGAGAGGTCCAGATCGTAGAAAGTGAGAGTGTTAGTCCTCCTGTACTTAAGTCGGCATTGTGCCTTTTGTATTAAATTCGGATGCAATTTCTGTGCTTCATCGTCAATGAGAAGCTGCAAGGTATACAGTAAACCGGAAGTGAGGCATCAGAATCTAAAACTGGACTCGCAGGAGAGGTCCAGATCGTAGAAAGTGAGAGTGTCAGTCCTCCTGTACTTAAGTCGGCATTGTGCCTTTTGTATTAAATTCGGATGCAATTTCTGTGCTTCATCGTCAATGAGAAGGTGCAAGGTATACAGTAAACCGGAAGTGAGGCATCAGAATCTAAAACTGGACTCGCAGGAGAGGTCCAGATCGGAGAAAGTGAGAGTGTCAGTCCTCCTGTACTTAAGTCGGCATTGTGCCTTTTGTATTAAATTCGGATGCAATTTCTGTGCCACATCGTCGATGAGAAGGTGCAAGGTATACAGTAAACCGGAAGTGAGGCATCAGAATCTAAAACTGGACTCGCAGGAGAGGTCCAGATCGTAGAAAGTGAGAGTGTCAGTCCTCCTGTACTTAAGTCGGCATTGTGCCTTTTGTATTAAATTCGGATGCAATTTCTGTGCTTCATCGTCAATGAGAAGGTGCAAGGTATACAGTAAACCGGAAGTGAGGCATCAGAATCTAAAACTGGACTCGCAGGAGAGGTCCAGATCGTAGAAAGTGAGAGTGTCAGTCCTCCTGTACTTAAGTCGGCATTGTGCCTTTTGTATTAAATTCGGATGCAATTTCTGTGCTTCATCGTCAATGAGAAGGTGCAAGGTATACAGTAAACCGGAAGTGAGGCATCAGAATCTAAAACTGGACTCGCAGGAGAGGTCCAGATCGTAGAAAGTGAGAGTGTTAGTCCTCCTGTACTTAAGTCGGCATTGTGCCTTTTGTATTAAATTCGGATGCAATTTCCGTGCTTCATCGTCAATAAGAAGATGCAAGGTATACAGTAAACCGGAAGTGAGGCCTCAGAATCTAAAACTGGACTCGCAGGAGAGGTCCAGATCGTAGAAAGTGAGAGTGTCAGTCCTCCTGTATTTAAGTCGGCATTGTGCCTTTTGTATTAAATTCGGATGCAATTTCCGTGCTTCATCGTCAATAAGAAGATGCAAGGTATACAGTAAACCGGAAGTGAGGCATCAGAATCTAAAACTGGACTCGCAGGAGGGGTCCAGATCGTAGAAAGTGAGAGCGTCAGTCCTCCTGTACTTAAGTCGACATTGCGCCTTTTGTATTAAATTCGGATGCAATTTCTGTGCTTCATCGTCAATGAGAAGCTGCAAGGTATACAGTAAACCGGAAGTGAGGCATCAGAATCTAAAACTGGACTCGCAGGAGAGGTCCAGATCGTAGAAAGTGAGAGTGTCAGTCCTCCTGTACTTAAGTCGGCATTGTGCCTTTTGTATTAAATTCGGATGCAATTTCTCTGCTTCATCGTCAATGAGAAGGTGCAAGGTATACAGTAAACCGGAAGTGAGGCATCAGAATCTAAAACTGAACTCGCAGGAGAGGTCCAGATCGTAGAAAGTGAGAGTGTCAGTCCTCCTGTACTTAAGTCGGCATTGTGCCTTTTGTATTAAATTCGGATGCAATTTCTGTGCTTCATCGTCAATGAGAAGGTGCAAGGTATGCAGTTAACCGGAAGTGAGGCATCAGAATCTAAAACTGGACTCGCAGGAGAGGTCCAGATCGTAGAAAGTGAGAGTGTCAGTCCTCCTGTACTTAAGTCGGCATTGTGCCTTTTGTATTAAATTCGTATGCAATTTCTGTGCTTCATCGTCAATGAGAAGGTGCAAGGTATACAGTAAACCGGAAGTGAGGCATGAGAATCTAAAACAGGAATCGCAGGAGAGGTCCAGATCGTAGAAAGTGAGAGTGTCAGTCCTCCTGTACTTAAGTCGGCATTGTGCCTTTTGTATTAAATTCGGATGCAATTTCTGTGCTTCATCGTCAATGAGAAGGTGCAAGGTATACAGTAAACCGGAAGTGAGGCATCAGAATCTAAAACTGGACTCGCAGGAGAGGTCCAGATCGTAGAAAGTGAGAGTGTCAGTCCTCCTGTACTTAAGTCGGCATTGTGCCTTTTGTATTAAATTCGGATGCAATATCTGTGCTTCATCGTCAATGAGAAGCTGCAAGGTATACAGTAAACCGGAAGGGAGGCATCAGAATCTAAAACTGGACTCGCAGGAGAGGTCCAGATCGTAGAAAGTGAGAGTGTCAGTCCTCCTGTACTTAAGTCGGCATTGTGCCTTTTGTATTAAATTCGGATGCAATTTCTGTGCTTCATCGTCAATGAGAAGGTGCAAGGTATACAGTAAACCGGAAGTGAGGCATCAGAATCTAAAACTGGACTCGCAGGAGCGGTCCAGTTCGTAGAAAGTGAGAGTGTCAGTCCTCCTGTACTTAAGTTGGCATTGTGCCTTTTGTATTAAATTCGTATGCAATTTCTGTGCTTCATCGTCAATGAGAAGGTGCAAGGTATACAGTAAACCGGAAGTGAGGCATGAGAATCTAAAACTGGAATCGCAGGAGAGGTCCAGATCGTAGAAAGTGCGAGTGTCAGTCCTCCTGTACTTAAGTCGGCATTGTGCCTTTTGTATTAAATTCGGATGCAATTTCTGTGCTTCATCGTCAATGAGAAGGTGCAAGGTATACAGTAAACCGGAAGTGAGGCATCAGAATCTAAAACTGGACTCGCAGGAGAGGTCCAGATCGTAGAAAGTGAGAGTGTCAGTCCTCCTGTACTTAAGTCGGCATTGTGCCTTTTGTATTAAATTCGGATGCAATTTCTGTGCTTCATCGTCAATGAGAAGCTGCAAGGTATACAGTAAACCGGAAGTGAGGCATCTGAATCTAAAACTGGACTCGCAGGAGGGGTCCACATCGTAGAAAGTGAGAGTGTCAGTCGTCCTGTACTTAAGTCGGCATTGTGCCTTTTGTATTAAATTCGGATGCAACTTCTGTGCTTCATCGTCAATGAGAAGGTGCAAGGTATACAGTAAACCGGAAGTGAGGCATCAGAATCTAAAACTGGACTCGCAGGAGAGGTCCAGATCGTAGAAAGTGAGAGTGTCAGTCCTCCTGTACTTAAGTCGGCATTGTGCCTTTTGTATTAAATTCGGATGCAATTTCTGTGCTTCATCGTCAATGAGCAGGTGCAAGGTATACAGTAAACCGGAAGTGAGGCATCAGAATCTAAAACTGGACTCGCAGGAGAGGTCCAGATCGTAGAAAGTGAGAGTGTCAGTCCTCCTGTACTTAAGTCGGCATTGTGCCTTTTGTATTAAATTCGGATGCAATTTCTGTGCTTCATCGTCAATGAGAAGGTGCAAGGTATACAGTAAACCGGAAGTGAGGCATCAGAATCTAAAACTGGACTCGCAGGAGAGGTCCAGATCGTAGAAAGTGAGAGTGTCAGTCCTCCTGTACTTAAGTCGGCATTGTGCAGTTTGGATTAAATTCGGTTGCAATTTCTGTGCTTCATCGTCAATGAGAAGGTGCAAGGTATACAGTAAACCGGAAGTGAGGCATCAGAATCTAAAACTGGACTCGCAGGAGAGGTCCAGATCGTAGAAAGTGAGAGTGTCAGTCCTCCTGTACTTAAGTCGGCATTGTGCCTTTTGTATTAAATTCGGATGCAATTTCTGTGCTTCATCGTCAATGAGAAGGTGCAAGGTATACAGTAAACCGGAAGTGAGGCATCAGAATCTAAAACTGGACTCGCAGGAGAGGTCCAGATCGTAGAAAGTGAGATTGTCAGTCCTCCTGTACTTAAGTCGGCATTGTGCCTTTTGTATTAAATTCGGATGCAATTTCTGTGCTTCATCGTCAATGAGAAGGTGCAAGGTATACAGTAAACCGGAAGTGAGGCATCAGAATCTAAAACTGGACTCGCAGGAGAGGTCCAGATCGTAGAAAGTGAGAGTGTTAGTCCTCCTGTACTTAAGTCGGCATTGTGCCTTTTGTATTAAATTCGGATGCAATTTCTGTGCTTCATCGTCAATGAGAAGCTGCAAGGTATACAGTAAACCGGAAGTGAGGCATCAGAATCTAAAACTGGACTCGCAGGAGAGGTCCAGATCGTAGAAAGTGAGAGTGTCAGTCCTCCTGTACTTAAGTCGGCATTGTGCCTTTTGTATTAAATTCGGATGCAATTTCTGTGCTTCATCGTCAATGAGAAGGTGCAAGGTATACAGTAAACCGGAAGTGAGGCATCAGAATCTAAAACTGGACTCGCAGGAGAGGTCCAGATCGTAGAAAGTGAGAGTGTCAGTCCTCCTGTACTTAAGTCGGCATTGTGCCTTTTGTATTAAATTCGGATGCAATTTCTGTGCTTCATCGTCAATGAGAAGGTGCAAGGTATACAGTAAACCGGAAGTGAGGCATCAGAATCTAAAACTGGACTCGCAGGAGAGGTCCAGATCGTAGAAAGTGAGAGTGTCAGTCCTCCTGTACTTAAGTCGGCATTGTGCCTTTTGTATTAAATTCGGATGCAATTTCTGTGCTTCATCGTCAATGAGAAGGTGCAAGGTATACAGTAAACCGGAAGTGAGGCATCAGAATTTAAAACTGGACTCGCAGGAGAGGTCCATATCGTAGAAAGTGAGAGTGTCAGTCCTCCTGTACTTAAGTCGGCATTGTGCCTTTTGTATTAAATTCGGATGCAATTTCTGTGCTTCATCGTCAATGAGAAGGTGCAAGGTATACAGTAAACCGGAAGTGAGGCATCAGAATCTAAAACTGGACTCGCAGGAGAGGTCCAGATCGTAGAAAGTGAGTGTCAGTCCTCCTGTACTTAAGTCGGCATTGTGCCTTTTGTATTAAATTCGGATGCAATTTCTGTGCTTCATCGTCAATGAGAAGGTGCAAGGTATACAGTAAACCGGAAGTGAGGCATCAGAATCTAAAACTGGACTCGCAGGAGAGGTCCAGATCGTAGAAAGTGAGAGTGTCAGTCCTCCTGTACTTAAGTCGGCATTGTGCCTTTTGTATTAAATTCGGATGCAATTTCTGTGCTTCATCGTCAATGAGAAGCTGCAAGGTATACAGTAAACCGGAAGTGAGGCATCAGAATCTAAAACTGGACTCGCAGGAGAGGTCCAGATCGTAGAAAGTGAGAGTGTCAGTCCTCCTGTACTTAAGTCGGCATTGTGCTTTTGTATTAAATTCGGATGCAATTTCTGTGCTTCATCGTCAATGAGAAGGTGCAAGGTATACAGTAAACCGGAAGTGAGGCATCAGAATCTAAAACTGGACTCGCAGGAGAGGTCCAGATCGTAGAAAGTGAGAGTGTCAGTCGTCCTGTACTTAAGTCGGCATTGTGCAGTTTGGATTAAATTCGGTAGCAATTTCTGTGCTTCATCGTCAATGAGAAGGTGCAAGGTATACAGTAAACCGGAAGTGAGGCATCAGAATCTAAAACTGGACTCGCAGGAGAGGTCCAGATCGTAGAAAGTGAGAGTGTCAGTCCTCCTGTACTTAAGTCGGCATTGTGCCTTTTGTATTAAATTCGGATGCAATTTCTGTGCTTCATCGTCAATGAGAAGGTGCAAGGTATACAGTAAACCGGAAGTGAGGCATCAGAATCTAAAACTGGACTCGCAGGAGAGGTCCAGATCGTAGAAAGTGAGAGTGTCAGTCCTCCTGTACTTAAGTCGGCATTGTGCCTTTTGTATTAAATTCGGATGCAATTTCTGTGCTTCATCGTCAATGAGAAGGTGCAAGGTATACAGTAAACCGGAAGTGAGGCATCAGAATCTAAAACTCGACTCGCAGGAGAGGTCCAGATCGTAGAAAGTGAGAGTGTCAGTCCTCCTGTCCTTAAGTCGGCATTGTTCCTTTTGTATTAAAATCGGATGCAATTTCTGTGCTTCATCGTCAATGAGAAGGTGCAAGGTATACAGTAAACCGGAAGTGAGGCATCAGAATCTAAAACTGGACTCGCAGGAGAGGTCAAGATCGTAGAAAGTGAGAGTGTCAGTCCTCCTGTACTTAAGTCGGCATTGTGCCTTTTGTATTAAATTCGGACGCAATTTCTGTGCTTCATCGTCAATGAGAAGGTGCAAGGTATACAGTAAACCGGAAGTGAGGCATCAGAATCTAAAACTGGACTCGCAGGAGAGGTCCAGATCGTAGAAAGTGAGAGTGTCAGTCCTCCTGTACTTAAGTCGGCATTGTGCCTTTTGTATTAAATTCGGATGCAATTTCTGTGCTTCATCGTCAATGAGAAGGTGCAAGGTATACAGTAAGCCGGAAGTGAGGCATCAGAATCTAAAACTGGACTCGCAGGAGAGGTCCAGATCGTAGAAAGTGAGAGTGTCAGTCCTCCTGTACTTAAGTCGGCATTGTGCCTTTTGTATTAAATTCGGATGCAATTTCTGTGCTTCATCGTCAATGAGAAGGTGCAAGGTATACAGTAAACCGGAAGTGAGGCATCAGAATCTAAAACTGGACTCGCAGGAGAGGTCCAGATCGTAGAAAGTGAGAGTGTCAGTCCTCCTGTACTTAAGTCGGCATTGTGCCTTTTGTATTAAATTCGGATGCAATTTCTGTGCTTCATCGTCAATGAGAAGGTGCAAGGTATACAGTAAACCGGAAGTGAGGCACCAGAATCTAAAACTGGACTCGCAGGAGAGGTCCAGATCGTAGAAAGTGAGAGTGTCAGTCCTCCTGTACTTAAGTCGGCATTGTGCCTTTTGTATTAAATTCGGATGCAATTTCTGTGCTTCATCATCAATGAGAAGGTGCAAGGTATACAGTAAACCGGAAGTGAGGCATCAGAATTTAAAACTGGACTCGCAGGAGAGGTCCAGATCGTAGAAAGTGAGAGTGTCAGTCCTCCTGTACTTAAGTCGGCATTGTGCCTTTTGTATTAAATTCGGATGCAATTTCTGTGCTTCATCGTCAATGAGAAGGTGCAAGGTATACAGTAAACCGGAAGTGAGGCATCAGAATCTAAAACTGGACTCGCAGGAGAGGTCCAGATCGTAGAAAGTGAGTGTCAGTCCTCCTGTACTTAAGTCGGCATTGTGCCTTTTGTATTAAATTCGGATGCAATTTCTGTGCTTCATCGTCAATGAGAAGGTGCAAGGTATACAGAAAACCGGAAGTGAGGCATCAGAATCTAAAACTGGACTCGCAGGAGAGGTCCAGATCGTAGAAAGTGAGAGTGTCAGTCCTCCTGTACTTAAGTCGGCATTGTGCCTTTTGTATTAAATTCGGATGCAATTTCTGTCCTTCATCGTCAATGAGAAGGTGCAAGGTATACAGTAAACCGGAAGTGAGGCATCAGAATCTAAAACTGGACTCGCAGGAGAGGTCCAGATCGTAGAAAGTGAGAGTGTCAGTCCTCCTGTACTTAAGTCGGCATTGTGCCTTTTGTATTAAATTCGGATGCAATTTCTGTGCTTCATCGTCAATGAGAAGGTGCAAGGTATACAGTAAACCGGAAGTGAGGCATCAGAATCTAAAACTGGACTCGCAGGAGAGGTCCAGATCGTAGAAAGTGAGAGTGTCAGTCCTCCTGTACTTAAGTCGGCATTGTGCCTTTTGTATTAAATTCGGATGCAATTTCTGTGCTTCATCGTCAATGAGAAGGTGCAAGGTATACAGTAAACCGGAAGTGAGGCATCAGAATCTAAAACTGGACTCGCAGGAGGGGTCCAGATCGTAGAAAGTGAGAGTGTCAGTCCTCCTGTACTTAAGTCGGCATTGTGCCTTTTGTATTAAATTCGGATGCAATTTCTGTGCTTCATCGTCAATGAGAAGGTGCAAGGTATACAGTAAACCGGAAGTGAGGCATCGGAATCTAAAACTGGACTCGCAGGAGAGGTCCAGATCGTAGAAAGTGAGAGTGTCAGTCCTCCTGTACTTAAGTCGGCATTGTGCCTTTTGTATTAAATTCGGATGCACTTTCTGTGCTTCATCGTCAATGAGAAGGTGCAAGGTAAACAGTAAACCGGAAGTGAGGCATCAGAATCTAAAACTGGACTCGCAGGAGAGGTCCAGATCGTAGAAAGTGAGAGTGTCAGTCCTCCTGTACTTAAGTCGGCATTGTGCCTTTTGTATTAAATTCGGATGCAATTTCTGTGCTTCATCGTCAATGAGAAGGTGCAAGGTATACAGTAAACCGGAAGTGAGGCATCAGAATCTAAAACTGGACTCGCAGGAGAGGTCCAGATCGTAGAAAGTGAGAGTGTCAGTCCTCCTGTACTTAAGTCGGCATTGTGCCTTTTGTATTAAATTCGGATGCAATTTCTGTGCTTCATCGTCAATGAGAAGGTGCAAGGTATACAGTAAACCGGAAGTGAGGCATCAGAATCTAAAACTGGACTCGCAGGAGAGGTCCAGATCGTAGAAAGTGAGAGTGTCAGTCCTCCTGTACTTAAGTCGGCATTGTGCCTTTTGTATTAAATTCGGATGCACTTTCTGTGCTTCATCGTCAATGAGAAGGTGCAAGGTAAACAGTAAACCGGAAGTGAGGCATCAGAATCTAAAACTCGACTCGCAGGAGAGGTCCAGATCGTAGAAAGTGAGAGTGTCAGTCCTCCTGTACTTAAGTCGGCATTGTGCCTTTTGTATTAAATTCGGATGCAATTTCTGTGCTTCATCGTCAATGAGAAGGTGCAAGGTATACAGTAAACCGGAAGTGAGGCATCAGAATCTAAAACTGGACTCGCAGGAGAGGTACAGATCGTAGAAAGTGAGAGTGTCAGTCCTCCTGTACTTAAGTCGGCATTGTGCCTTTTGTATTAAATTCGGATGCAATTTCTGTGCTTCATCGTCAATGAGAAGGTGCAAGGTATACAGTAAACCGGAAGTGAGGCATCAGAATCTAAAACTGGACTCGCAGGAGAGGTCCAGATCGTAGAAAGTGAGAGTGTCAGTCCTCCTGTACTTAAGTCGGCATTGTGCCTTTTGTATTAAATTCGGATGCACTTTCTGTGCTTCATCGTCAATGAGAAGGTGCAAGGTAAACAGTAAACCGGAAGTGAGGCATCAGAATCTAAAACTCGACTCGCAGGAGAGGTCCAGATCGTAGAAAGTGAGAGTGTCAGTCCTCCTGTACTTAAGTCGGCATTGTGCCTTTTGTATTTAATTCGGATGCAATTTCTGTGCTTCATCGTCAATGAGAAGGTGCAAGGTATACAGTAAACCGGAAGTGAGGCATCAGAATGTAAAACTGGACTCGCAGGAGAGGTCCAGATCGTAGAAAGTGAGAGTGTCAGTCCTCCTGTACTTAAGTCGGCATTGTGCCTTTTGTATTAAATTCGGATGCAATTTCTGTGCTTCATCGTCAATGAGAAGGTGCAAGGTATACAGTAAACCGGAAGTGAGGCATCAGAATCTAAAACTGGACTCGCAGGAGAGGTCCAGATCGTAGAAAGTGAGAGTGTCAGTCCTCCTGTACTTAAGTCGGCATTGTGCCTTTTGTATCAAATTCGGATGCAATTTCTGTGCTTCATCGTCAATGAGAAGGTGCAAGGTATACAGTAAACCGGAAGTGAGGCATCAGAATCTAAAACTGGACTCGCAGGAGAGGTCCAGATCGTAGAAAGTGAGAGTGTCAGTCCTCCTGTACTTAAGTTGGCATTGTGCCTTTTGTATTAAATTCGGATGCAATTTCTGTGCTTCATCGTCAATGAGAAGGTGCAAGGTATACAGTAAACCAGAAGTGAGGCATCAGAATCTAAAACTGGACTCGCAGGAGAGGTCCAGATCGTAGAAAGTGAGAGTGTCAGTCCTCCTGTACTTAAGTCGGCATTGTGCCTTTTGTATTAAATTCGGATGCAATTTCTGTGCTTCATCGTCAATGAGAAGGTGCAAGGTATACAGTAAACCGGAAGTGAGGCATCAGAATCTAAAACTGGACTCGCAGGAGAGGTCCAGATCGTAGAAAGTGAGAGTGTCAGTCCTCCTGTACTTAAGTCGGCATTGTGCTTTTGTATTAAATTCGGATGCAATTTCTGTGCTTCATCGTCAATGAGAAGGTGCAAGGTATACAGTAAACCGGAAGTGAGGCATCAGAATCTAAAACTGGACTCGCAGGAGAGGTCCAGATCGTAGAAAGTGAGAGTGTCAGTCCTCCTGTACTTAAGTCGGCATTGTGCAGTTTGGATTAAATTCGGTTGCAATTTCTGTGCTTCATCGTCAATGAGAAGGTGCAAGGTATACAGTAAACCGGAAGTGAGGCATCAGAATCTAAAACTGGACTCGCAGGAGAGGTCCAGATCGTAGAAAGTGAGAGTGTCAGTCCTCCTGTACTTAAGTCGGCATTGTGCCTTTTGTATTAAATTCGGATGCAATTTCTGTGCTTCATCGTCAATGAGAAGGTGCAAGGTATACAGTAAACCGGAAGTGAGGCATCAGAATCTAAAACTGGACTCGCAGGAGAGGTCCAGATCGTAGAAAGTGAGAGTGTCAGTCCTCCTGTACTTAAGTCGGCATTGTGCCTTTTGTATTAAATTCGGATGCAATTTCTGTGCTTCATCGTCAATGAGAAGCTGCAAGGTATACAGTAAACCGGAAGTGAGGCATCAGAATCTAAAACTCGACTGGCAGGAGAGGTCCAGATCGTAGAAAGTGAGAGTGTCAGTCCTCCTGTCCTTAAGTCGGCATTGTGCCTTTTGTATTAAAATCGGATGCAATTTCTGTGCTTCATCGTCAATGAGAAGGTGCAAGGTATACAGTAAACCGGAAGTGAGGCATCAGAATCTAAAACTGGACTCGCAGGAGAGGTCAAGATCGTAGAAAGTGAGAGTGTCAGTCCTCCTGTACTTAAGTCGGCATTGTGCCTTTTGTATTAAATTCGGATGCAATTTCTGTGCTTCATCGTCAATGAGAAGGTGCAAGGTATACAGTAAACCGGAAGTGAGGCATCAGAATCTAAAACTGGACTCGCAGGAGAGGTCCAGATCGTAGAAAGTGAGAGTGTCAGTCCTCCTGTACTTAAGTCGGCATTGTGCCTTTTGTATTAAATTCGGATGCAATTTCTGTGCTTCATCGTCAATGAGAAGGTGCAAGGTATACAGTAAACCGGAAGTGAGGCATCAGAATCTAAAACTGGACTCGCAGGAGAGGTCCAGATCGTAGAATGTGAGAGTGTCAGTCCCCCTGTACTTAAGTCGGCATTGTGCCTTTTGTATTAAATTCGGATGCAATTTCTGTGCTTCATCGTCAATGAGAAGGTGCAAGGTATACAGTAAACCGGAAGTGAGGCATCAGAATCTAAAACTGGACTCGCAGGAGAGGTCCAGATCGTAGAAAGTGAGAGTGTTAGTCCTCCTGTACTTAAGTCGGCATTGTGCCTTTTGTATTAAATTCGGATGCAATTTCTGTGCTTCATCGTCAATGAGAGGGTGCAAGGTATACAGTAAACCGGAAGTGAGGCATCAGAATCTAAAACTGGACTCGCAGGAGAGGTCCAGATCGTAGAAAGTGAGAGTGTCAGTCCTCCTGTACTTCAGTCGGCATTGTGCCTTTTGTATTAAATTCGGATGCAATTTCTGTGCTTCATCGTCAATGAGAAGGTGCAAGGTATACAGTAAACCGGAAGTGAGGCATCAGAATCTAAAACTGGACTCGCAGGAGAGGTCCAGATCGTAGAAAGTGAGAGTGTCAGTCCTCCTGTACTTAAGTCGGCATTGTGCCTTTTGTATTAAATTCGGATGCAATTTCTGTGCTTCATCGTCAATGAGAAGGTGCAAGGTATACAGTAAACCGGAAGTGAGGCACCAGAATCTAAAACTGGACTCGCAGGAGAGGTCCAGATCGTAGAAAGTGAGAGTGTCAGTCCTCCTGTACTTAAGTCGGCATTGTGCCTTTTGTATTAAATTCGGATGCAATTTCTGTGCTTCATCGTCAATGAGAAGGTGCAAGGTATACAGTAAACCGGAAGTGAGGCATCAGAATTTAAAACTGGACTCGCAGGAGAGGTCCAGATCGTAGAAAGTGAGAGTGTCAGTCCTCCTGTACTTAAGTCGGCATTGTGCCTTTTGTATTAAATTCGGATGCAATTTCTGTGCTTCATCGTCAATGAGAAGGTGCAAGGTATACAGTAAACCGGAAGTGAGGCATCAGAATCTAAAACTGGACTCGCAGGAGAGGTCCAGATCGTAGAAAGTGAGTGTCAGTCCTCCTGTACTTAAGTCGGCATTGTGCCTTTTGTATTAAATTCGGATGCAATTTCTGTGCTTCATCGTCAATGAGAAGGTGCAAGGTATACAGAAAACCGGAAGTGAGGCATCAGAATCTAAAACTGGACTCGCAGGAGAGGTCCAGATCGTAGAAAGTGAGAGTGTCAGTCCTCCTGTACTTAAGTCGGCATTGTGCCTTTTGTATTAAATTCGGATGCAATTTCTGTCCTTCATCGTCAATGAGAAGGTGCAAGGTATACAGTAAACCGGAAGTGAGGCATCAGAATCTAAAACTGGACTCGCAGGAGAGGTCCAGATCGTAGAAAGTGAGAGTGTCAGTCCTCCTGTAATTAAGTCGGCATTGTGCCTTTTGTATTAAATTCGGATGCAATTTCTGTGCTTCATCGTCAATGAGAAGGTGCAAGGTATACAGTAAACCGGAAGTGAGGCATCAGAATCTAAAACTGGACTCGCAGGAGAGGTCCAGATCGTAGAAAGTGAGAGTGTCAGTCCTCCTGTACTTAAGTCGGCATTGTGCTTTTGTATTAAATTCGGATGCAATTTCTGTGCTTCATCGTCAATGAGAAGGTGCAAGGTATACAGTAAACCGGAAGTGAGGCATCAGAATCTAAAACTGGACTCGCAGGAGAGGTCCAGATCGTAGAAAGTGAGAGTGTCAGTCCTCCTGTACTTAAGTCGGCATTGTGCAGTTTGGATTAAATTCGGTTGCAATTTCTGTGCTTCATCGTCAATGAGAAGGTGCAAGGTATACAGTAAACCGGAAGTGAGGCATCAGAATCTAAAACTGGACTCGCAGGAGAGGTCCAGATCGTAGAAAGTGAGAGTGTCAGTCCTCCTGTACTTAAGTCGGCATTGTGCCTTTTGTATTAAATTCGGATGCAATTTCTGTGCTTCATCGTCAATGAGAAGGTGCAAGGTATACAGTAAACCGGAAGTGAGGCATCAGAATCTAAAACTGGACTCGCAGGAGAGGTCCAGATCGTAGAAAGTGAGAGTGTCAGTCCTCCTGTACTTAAGTCGGCATTGTGCCTTTTGTATTAAATTCGGATGCAATTTCTGTGCTTCATCGTCAATGAGAAGCTGCAAGGTATACAGTAAACCGGAAGTGAGGCATCAGAATCTAAAACTCGACTGGCAGGAGAGGTCCAGATCGTAGAAAGTGAGAGTGTCAGTCCTCCTGTCCTTAAGTCGGCATTGTGCCTTTTGTATTAAAATCGGATGCAATTTCTGTGCTTCATCGTCAATGAGAAGGTGCAAGGTATACAGTAAACCGGAAGTGAGGCATCAGAATCTAAAACTGGACTCGCAGGAGAGGTCAAGATCGTAGAAAGTGAGAGTGTCAGTCCTCCTGTACTTAAGTCGGCATTGTGCCTTTTGTATTAAATTCGGATGCAATTTCTGTGCTTCATCGTCAATGAGAAGGTGCAAGGTATACAGTAAACCGGAAGTGAGGCATCAGAATCTAAAACTGGACTCGCAGGAGAGGTCCAGATCGTAGAAAGTGAGAGTGTCAGTCCTCCTGTACTTAAGTCGGCATTGTGCCTTTTGTATTAAATTCGGATGCAATTTCTGTGCTTCATCGTCAATGAGAAGGTGCAAGGTATACAGTAAACCGGAAGTGAGGCATCAGAATCTAAAACTGGACTCGCAGGAGAGGTCCAGATCGTAGAATGTGAGAGTGTCAGTCCCCCTGTACTTAAGTCGGCATTGTGCCTTTTGTATTAAATTCGGATGCAATTTCTGTGCTTCATCGTCAATGAGAAGGTGCAAGGTATACAGTAAACCGGAAGTGAGGCATCAGAATCTAAAACTGGACTCGCAGGAGAGGTCCAGATCGTAGAAAGTGAGAGTGTTAGTCCTCCTGTACTTAAGTCGGCATTGTGCCTTTTGTATTAAATTCGGATGCAATTTCTGTGCTTCATCGTCAATGAGAGGGTGCAAGGTATACAGTAAACCGGAAGTGAGGCATCAGAATCTAAAACTGGACTCGCAGGAGAGGTCCAGATCGTAGAAAGTGAGAATGTCAGTCCTCCTGTACTTCAGTCGGCATTGTGCCTTTTGTATTAAATTCGGATGCAATTTCTGTGCTTCATCGTCAATGAGAAGGTGCAAGGTATACAGTAAACCGGAAGTGAGGCATCAGAATCTAAAACTGGACTCGCAGGAGAGGTCCAGATCGTAGAAAGTGAGAGTGTCAGTCCTCCTGTACTTAAGTCGGCATTGTGCCTTTTGTATTAAATTCGGATGCAATTTCTGTGCTTCATCGTCAATGAGAAGGTGCAAGGTATACAGTAAACCGGAAGTGAGGCACCAGAATCTAAAACTGGACTCGCAGGAGAGGTCCAGATCGTAGAAAGTGAGAGTGTCAGTCCTCCTGTACTTAAGTCGGCATTGTGCCTTTTGTATTAAATTCGGATGCAATTTCTGTGCTTCATCGTCAATGAGAAGGTGCAAGGTATACAGTAAACCGGAAGTGAGGCATCAGAATTTAAAACTGGACTCGCAGGAGAGGTCCAGATCGTAGAAAGTGAGAGTGTCAGTCCTCCTGTACTTAAGTCGGCATTGTGCCTTTTGTATAAAATTCGGATGCAATTTCTGTGCTTCATCGTCAATGAGAAGGTGCAAGGTATACAGTAAACCGGAAGTGAGGCATCAGAATCTAAAACTGGACTCGCAGGAGAGGTCCAGATCGTAGAAAGTGAGTGTCAGTCCTCCTGTACTTAAGTCGGCATTGTGCCTTTTGTATTAAATTCGGATGCAATTTCTGTGCTTCATCGTCAATGAGAAGGTGCAAGGTATACAGAAAACCGGAAGTGAGGCATCAGAATCTAAAACTGGACTCGCAGGATAGGTCCAGATCGTAGAAAGTGAGAGTGTCAGTCCTCCTGTACTTAAGTCGGCATTGTGCCTTTTGTATTAAATTCGGATGCAATTTCTGTCCTTCATCGTCAATGAGAAGGTGCAAGGTATACAGTAAACCGGAAGTGAGGCATCAGAATCTAAAACTGGACTCGCAGGAGAGGTCCAGATCGTAGAAAGTGAGAGTGTCAGTCCTCCTGTACTTAAGTCGGCATTGTGCCTTTTGTATTAAATTCGGATGCAATTTCTGTGCTTCATCGTCAATGAGAAGGTGCAAGGTATACAGTAAACCGGAAGTGAGGCATCAGAATCTAAAACTGGACTCGCAGGAGAGGTCCAGATCGTAGAAAGTGAGAGTGTCAGTCCTCCTGTACTTAAGTCGGCATTGTGCCTTTTGTATTAAATTCGGATGCAATTTCTGTGCTTCATCGTCAATGAGAAGGTGCAAGGTATACAGTAAACCGGAAGTGAGGCATCAGAATCTAAAACTGGACTCGCAGGAGGGGTCCAGATCGTAGAAAGTGAGAGTGTCAGTCCTCCTGTACTTAAGTCGTCATTGTGCCTTTTGTATTAAATTCGGATGCAATTTCTGTGCTTCATCGTCAATGAGAAGGTGCAAGGTATACAGTAAACCGGAAGTGAGGCATCAGAATCTAAAACTGGACTCGCAGGAGAGGTCCAGATCGTAGAAAGTGAGAGTGTCAGTCCTCCTGTACTTAAGTCGGCATTGTGCCTTTTGTATTAAATTCGGATGCACTTTCTGTGCTTCATCGTCAATGAGAAGGTGCAAGGTAAACAGTAAACCGGAAGTGAGGCATCAGAATCTAAAACTGGACTCGCAGGAGAGGTCCAGATCGTAGAAAGTGAGAGTGTCAGTCCTCCTGTACTTAAGTCGGCATTGTGCCTTTTTTATTAAATTCGGATGCAATTTCTGTGCTTCATCGTCAATGAGAAGGTGCAAGGTATACAGTAAACCGGAAGTGAGGCATCAGAATCTAAAACTGGACTCGCAGGAGAGGTCCAGATCGTAGAAAGTGAGAGTGTCAGTCCTCCTGTACTTAAGTCGGCATTGTGCCTTTTGTATTAAATTCGGATGCAATTTCTGTGCTTCATCGTCAATGAGAAGGTGCAAGGTATACAGTAAACCGGAAGTGAGGCATCAGAATCTAAATCTGGACTCGCAGGAGAGGTCCAGATCGTAGAAAGTGAGAGTGTCAGTCCTCCTGTACTTAAGTCGGCATTGTGCCTTTTTTATTAAATTCGGATGCACTTTCTGTGCTTCATCGTCAATGAGAAGGTGCAAGGTAAACAGTAAACCGGAAGTGAGGCATCAGAATCTAAAACTCGACTCGCAGGAGAGGTCCAGATCGTAGAAAGTGAGAGTGTCAGTCCTCCTGTACTTAAGTCGGCATTGTGCCTTTTGTATTAAATTCGGATGCACTTTCTGTGCTTCATCGTCAATGAGAAGGTGCAAGGTATACAGTAAACCGGAAGTGAGGCATCAGAATCTAAAACTGGACTCGCAGGAGAGGTCCAGATCGTAGAAAGTGAGAGTGTCAGTCCTCCTGTACTTAAGTCGGCATTGTGCCTTTTGTATTAAATTCGGATGCAATTTCTGTGCTTCATCGTCAATGAGAAGGTGCAAGGTATACAGTAAACCGGAAGTGAGGCATCAGAATCTAAAACTGGACTCGCAGGAGAGGTCCAGATCGTAGAAAGTGAGAGTGTCAGTCCTCCTGTACTTAAGTCGGCATTGTGCCTTTTGTATCAAATTCGGATGCAATTTCTGTGCTTCATCGTCAATGAGAAGGTGCAAGGTATACAGTAAACCGGAAGTGAGGCATCAGAATCTAAAACTGGACTCGCAGGAGAGGTCCAGATCGTAGAAAGTGAGAGTGTCAGTCCTCCTGTACTTAAGTTGGCATTGTGCCTTTTGTATTAAATTCGGATGCAATTTCTGTGCTTCATCGTCAATGAGAAGGTGCAAGGTATACAGTAAACCAGAAGTGAGGCATCAGAATCTAAAACTGGACTCGCAGGAGAGGTCCAGATCGTAGAAAGTGAGAGTGTCAGTCCTCCTGTACTTAAGTCGGCATTGTGCCTTTTGTATTAAATTCGGATGCAATTTCTGTGCTTCATCGTCAATGAGAAGGTGCAAGGTATACAGTAAACCGGAAGTGAGGCATCAGAATCTAAAACTGGACTCGCAGGAGAGGTCCAGATCGTAGAAAGTGAGAGTGTCAGTCCTCCTGTACTTAAGTCGGCATTGTGCCTTTTGTATTAAATTCGGATGCAATTTCTGTGCTTCATCGTCAATGAGAAGGTGCAAGTTATACAGTAAACCGGAAGTGAGGCATCAGAATCTAAAACTGGACTCGCAGGAGAGGTCCAGATCGTAGAAAGTGAGTGTTAGTCCTCCTGTACTTAAGTCGGCATTGTGCCTTTTGTATTAAATTCGGATGCAATTTCTGTGCTTCATCGTCAATGAGAAGGTGCAAGGTATACAGAAAACCGGAAGTGAGGCATCAGAATCTAAAAGTGGACTCGCAGGAGAGGTCCAGATCGTAGAAAGTGAGAGTGTCAGTCCTCCTGTACTTAAGTCGGCATTGTGCCTTTTGTATTAAATTCGGATGCAATTTCTGTCCTTCATCGTCAATGAGAAGGTGCAAGGTATACAGTAAACCGGAAGTGAGGCATCAGAATCTAAAACTGGACTCGCAGGAGAGGTCCAGATCGTAGAAAGTGAGAGTGTCAGTCCTCCTGTACTTAAGTCGGCATTGTGCCTTTTGTATTAAATTCGGATGCAATTTCTGTGCTTCATCGTCAATGAGAAGGTGCAAGGTATACAGTAAACCGGAAGTGAGGCATTGGAATCTAAAACTGGACTCGCAGGAGAGGTCCAGATCGTAGAAAGTGAGAGTGTCAGTCCTCCTGTACTTAAGTCGGCATTGTGCCTTTTGTATTGAATTCGGATGCAATTTCTGTGCTTCATCGTCAATGAGAAGGTGCAAGGTATACAGTAAACCGGAAGTGAGGCATCAGAATCTAAAACTGGACTCGCAGGAGAGGTCCAGATCGTAGAAAGTGAGAGTGTCAGTCCTCCTGTACTTAAGTCGGCATTGTGCCTTTTGTATTAAATTCGGATGCAATTTCTGTGCTTCATCGTCAATGAGAAGGTGCAAGGTATACAGTAAACCGGAAGTGAGGCATCAGAATCTAAAACTGGACTCACAGGAGAGGTCCAGATCGTAGAAAGTGAGAGTGTCAGTCCTCCTGTACTTAAGTCGGCATTGTGCCTTTTGTATTAAATTCGGATGCACTTTCTGTGCTTCATCGTCAATGAGAAGGTGCAAGGTAAACAGTAAACCGGAAGTGAGGCATCAGAATCTAAAACTGGACTCGCAGGAGAGGTCCAGATCGTAGAAAGTGAGAGTGTCAGTCCTCCTGTACTTAAGTCGGCATTGTGCCTTTTGTATTAAATTCGGATGCAATTTCTGTGCTTCATCGTCAATGAGAAGGTGCAAGGTATACAGTAAACCGGAAGTGAGGCATCAGAATCTAAAACTGGACTCTGTGATATTCGCTATTTTTGGCTTAATTAAAACAGCAAATTCAGCCAGAAGGCAAATACTAGTTTATAAAGAATGATTAATATATAATAAGGCGTCGCATGGCGACGGTGGAATTTTCTAGATAATGTAATTCGTCGTCTTTGGGCGGCAATATAAACAGAAAAGTACGGATGGATAGGCGATCTTTCACTATTTTGTTCGCTGGAGAACAAATGAAGCCTTGAGCGCTAAGAAGACTTTTACTGTTTTTCTCGAGTAAGACGGACGCAGATTTGTGGCGGTCTGATCTAATTTTTTACTAAATGTATAAAAACGTGTATGACTGAGTTGAGTGAACTGTAAAGAACTGTTATAACTTACCGTGACGACGCACGAGCGACTCAAAGAAGACAATGGCTATATAAAAGAGCGCTAAATGGACATGATACGGACATAAAAATTTACCGTCATTGTTGTATTAAGCTTAAGGTACGATATATGTTTTAGTTATAATAAATATTTGTTCTGGGAATACTGAATCATTTAGCAGTGCACATTTCTATTATCTCCTCAGTATTATTTTCATTTTAATTATGCATTTTGCTAATGTTACAGACTCCAAGATCAGCAGTCCAATGTGCGTGTTACATTGATAAGAAGAAAACTGTTTTATCGTCTTCTTGCATCAGCTTTAATATTGAATTTCTCTTTTGTGTGATGTTACCGTTGTTTTTGCGCCCTTAAGAACTTTCTGGTCCCTTAGGAAATTTTTTTTGTCATAACAATAACTTCACTACCGGGTATGATCGTATCTACGATCATGAAGTAATTAGAAAGACGATAACGCAACTTCTTAATCAATAGCACGCTAGTTGTGACTGCCTCAAGCCACGCGAAACCGCAAGTAAAAACTATTCACATCTCATAATGCTATATTTTATGACAATGGTCAATCCATGATTTTTTCGCCAATTGTGATGACTGAGACTGAGACTGAGACTGAGACTGAGACAGTCTCAGTCTCAGTCTCACGCTTAATAGCGTGTTCATTGCGAACGTTTTCTTGGACAGTAAGTATCAAAAACAAAGTACTTTTTAAGATATTCTTTTGACAGTTCAGATTCGATAATGGTTGATATTTTTGTTTGTTTAGTTGGCAGTGGCTGCGCTGTTTATTTTTGGTTTAGAGATTTTCTTTCAGTCATTCGACTTCCAATTTCTTAACCATCCAACTCCAAAGGTCTGTGTTGAAGGCTGAGAGAACGGAAGTTTCGAAACAGAGTAAACGTGGCTTAATATTTTTTCAGCTTTTCGGGAAGAAGGCAGGGAACGGACATCAATGTTTATTTTAGGGCATTATAGCCCAATGAAATGTAGTGGCGGATCGAACGCGGTGGAGGGGGGAGGGGTATCAAATGGATCTGAGCACTATGGGACTTAACTGCTGTGGTCATCAGTCCCCTAGAACTTAGAACTACTTAAACCTAACTAACCTAAGGACACCACACACATCCATGCCCGAGGCAGGATTCGAACCTGCGACCGTAGCGGTCGCGCGGTTCCAGACTGCAGCGCCTACAACCGCGCGGCCACACGGGCGGCGGGGAGGGGTATCGTAGGAGGCAGTATGCGCTGGGTAGTGTGGACGAGGAAGGCGAACGAATTTATCACAGCGCAAGCGCGGAAATAAATGTAAACTGCTCTTACGAATTTCGCGGTCTTGCCACTAATAAATAAGAGCGAAGGAGGACTATGGTTCATTTCTGTTGCAGTGCCATCCGAAATCCTATCTTCTCTTTGACGGTTCTCGTTCCCTTCTTTCCCTACAACGGGGTTGTCAATGTTGCGCCAGCAGACTGGGAGACTTCAAACGGCCCTACAGCCCTGAACACGCTTCTTTCATTCATTCACTGTTTTTCTGCCCGAAGTATGCGACAGAGGTGCAATAGTTCTGGAAGGAAGGAAGGAAGATTAGGGTTAGTGGCCCACCGACATAGAGATCATTAGAGACGGAGCACAAGCTCGGATTGTGTCAAGGATGGGGAAGGAAATCGGCCGTACACTTTCAAAGGAATCTTGCCGGCATTTGCCTGGAGCAATGTAGGGAAACCACGGATAACCTAAAACTTGGTGGCAGGACGCGGGTTTGAAACGTTGTCCTCCTGAATGAGAGTCCAGCGTGCTAACAACTGCGCCACCTCGTTCGTTTGAGTGCTTCCGTGGACTTTGATTACCTATCGTAACTTGTTTGGACTGCTGTGTGGCCATTGGTTGCATAACGCAACTTGTTTGGACACGGATATGCTGAGAGGTGCCGTAACGTTCCACTGATGTTGATCATCGCCCCCCCCCCCCCATAGCCTGAATTACCCATTGATAGGAAAATGTCACCGTCTCGAGTAGTTACTAGAATCTGGGGTGCAGACTTTCTATTCAGCAAAGAATTCATCTCAGAACTATGTTACCCACGAATGCAAACTGATGTTAGTAACTCCTCTCCCCCCCCCCCCCCCACCTCATACATCAGCAGCCACATTAGAGACTAACCATACAAATTTTCTTTGAACAATTTTGTTTAAAATCACGAAAGCTAAATTGTATTTCATTTTTGTAAGTGTTTTATTAAACTAATAACTACCAGTATGTCATTCATTAATGCTAGTATTTGAAAAAAGTGTTGGAACTACTCAGTATTAGAATCTTGCTGTATTTATGATAATATTAACAATAATAGTAATTTATTTTCGTGATTTAGATATGGCAGAACCTTTATTTTCTACCCATCAAAAAATTTAATCTTACGCCGGAGCGGATAATTAGTCAGGTTAGGAACATCCTTACTACAACGTAGTTGTAGCCTTGTCGTCCGTGATGGGAAATATTACGGCTTAAACAGTGACTTAATAATCTGGATTTTGTTAAGCCTCTCAAGCGCAGTCAGTGGTAAACGAGTGAGAATTCTGTAATGCCTCTCCCGTAACCGCTCCTCCCTTTCGCGGACGCCTAGCATATTGCGGGGTCCGCAGGGTGTGAACTGTAAACGGTAGCTTACACAACGTACTACAGTGGTGTGCGTCAAGTCGAGACGAACAATTAGACTTCCGGTGAACCAAGCACGGGAACTGCCTCTTTGCCGGTAAATGTTACTTACTGCAACCTGTTACATTTTTCAGTATCGAGCGGATATAAACACTGGGTTTCGCTACCGGTCATTTGTTACCACAACCTCTATCTGCCTTTCAAATTCGTCGATTACGCCAGCTCTCAATCAGATCGTGACCTTGGAACCTAACCTACAGCTCGTTTTGTGAAACGGATCGGTCTGTCACCACACAACGAAGATATGGGGGGGGGGGGGGGGGGGGGGAGGGGTAGAGGAGTGTGCCGGCAATACCGCGCTTTAACCTCAGTCAGATGGGCCTACACGAAACACCTAAGCTACATGGCCTGCGCATCACGCGAGATTTTTCAACATTCTCTCGCTCTTTCCGTGCTAACAGAGAAAAGAAAAATGAATACAACATTTTTGTAGTGTATTTCATGCTGTTTAATTTTTTAATGGTACGCATTTCTGCTAGTGGTCTGTTCTCGTGTTGGTACAGAAAGGCTGACTACACTCCCTTCCTCACGCTCGCCCCTTCATCCTCCCCCTTGTCAGAATGTTTAGTACATTGCTCATTGCACTCCCTTCTGCCACTCCACAAAAATTTGAGATTACACGAATTATTTCCATATTCGACCGGCTTCATCGGCTATTTCGTTTTTATTACTATTATTTTAGACTTCATTGAACTACCCCCATTAAATTTACAAAGGTTTATAGAATTTGTCGGTCTTCTGCAATAACTGTTCAGTAATAATTCAACAAGGCGATTAATAACACAGTGGTTGTACAAAGTGTTATAATTTGTTACACAAACGATGTTTTAGTCACCCGTGTGGTCAATATTTCTCCATTCTTTCGGATACTTTTTCTTCTTGTGAGATGTCTTGCCGTAGTTCTCATGATCTCAGTTTGCAGTCTGCTTTGCCTGTCTTCCCGTATTTTTTTAATTCTAAAATTTGGAATTCTTGTATCTTCCTTAGTTTATGTGAGCCATTTAATATTACTCTTACTGTTCCACAACTTTTCTATTACTTTTGTACAAATTCTGTTCTCTGGTGTTCTCGTGAGATGTCCAGAAAATGATACGCGGTTCTTATTGATTGTGCTCGTTGTTGGCTCTATTTTTTTTATATGGTTTCATTTGGATCTATTCTCCAATGATTTTGTGTGTGGTGTATGTATATTTTTGATTGCCCATTTACTTGTTATTGTTTGTGTGTTTACTAATTATTCTGTGTGTCCTCGGCCCATTTCTGCTGTTAGCTCTGAATATTTTTCAGCAGCATATGTTATTTCTGGTTGTGAAATTGTTTCATAGCGTTTTAGTTTAGCATATATAGACAGGTCTTTTATTGTTTTTTTAGAAGTGTATTTTTCTTTCTTCAGTTATTCTATTTTGTCATTTTCCGTTCTCATTTGTTTATTACGATTTCATCTAAATATTAAAATTTATCTACAGTTTTGCGTAAAAGGTGCGTCTTGGACCCCTCCATCCATTTTTCTATATGGCACAGATGTATATATTAGTCTTTGCGTCATGTCAATATGTTACCACAACCATATTTCCTACTTCCACATTACTTTGCTTTGCCATCTTAGAACGTAACCCAGACTAAGGACTGTGCTACAAATCCTTGTCACCACGGCCACGATTTCAGGGGAGGGAAGGTGTCCAGTACGTAACTTTAACCTAGTTTCGATTCCCTGTTATTATATTGTAATTTTATTTGCAATTCAGATAAGTCAGCCTAACGTTGTTTTTCAAATGATGCTCAAAGACCAATTTTCTGTGCTGTTTCTCGTAGCGATTTAACTTGTATGGTATCTTGAGTATTGTTGGTTAGGTGAGCAAGAGCATTACCAAGTCCCAAGCAGCTTAGACTTGCTGAATTTGTTGCACATGCAATTCTTTTCTTTTGATAATCTTTGTACCATTCGCCCGTAACATACTCCAGTGCACATTTGAAGAGTAACAGCTGTCACTTAGTCTGAAGCCGGAATGGTTCAGAAATCACTCCTCTAAACTTCTGTCGATGTGGTATTGGTTAGAGTAAGTGCTGTTAGCGTCATTAAGCTGGTCACTTTTCGAAACGTCATGCGTTGGTTGAGGGATCAATTTTTATAAATAGTACTTACATACGGTAGCGATACATAATACATTCATCTTTTTATATTACATATTACATATTGCAGTCGAGGGCGTACAGCTTAGAATTCACTGAGTGCAGACGCCTGTTTACTAGGAAAGCTAACTCCCTGTGGAACATGTTTGTTTCACAGGTTTTTAAAGTGTGTGGCAGCTTGTTGAACCATTCATACGCATTAATGTATAGTGTGTTGTTACATTTAATTTTCTCCTCTGCATGAACTTGCCATCCTTACTTCTAGTGTCGTAATTATGAATATCACTGAACTTGCATTCTCTGTTTTTACTATTCACAAAGAACTATAGTAACTTAACACAGATATAAGGAATACATTGTTAAATATTTGGCAGACAACGATTTCCCACGAGGATTCTCCGGACCCTGGTATGTGCATTAACCTCTTTGCTCTTCTCTAAAATACCAACATTGTATTCAGGTGTAAGACTGCTACGCAGCCCCACGCTTAAATACCGTAATTAAGAAATGATTCCATGTTTCAGGTTTGAGCTGGAACTGCTTTTGCCAATTCGCTTATCAGATGGAAGCTACTGCTAATTTTTCCGCATACAGAATAAATGTGGTTTACCTTACGAAGATTTTTGTTCAGATGGACTCAAAGAAATTACCTTTGTCTTCTTACGTAATATCACATACATTATTTCATCCTCATCAGAGCAAGTTATTTTAATGTTAGTAGCAGAGTTTGACTGACTTCAGGATTCAGGCTTCAATGTAGAAAATACGTGATTGCTTCTGTCACTCCTTCAGTTTCAAGCGACTGTAATATTTCAGCTTTGCTGGTAAAGTAAAAGGGTGGTGTCATCAGCGTAGCTTACCAGATGTGAGCGGAGCGGAAGAACTCTCACATTATTGTAGTAGTAGTAGTAGTAGGCAGCGACTGCATAGACGAGTCTTTGATGTTGTATGCCTTAAATTTGTTCATGAGCAGCCCACGACTGACTAAATTAGAGGCTTTGGAAAGATGTAATATTATACCTGTTCTCCTCATTCCTTCATCCAGGTTGGTCTACAGGCTTTCCTAAAGCCATGCTGCATTTTTTTTTTTTTAAATGAGCAGAAAGCCCAAGGTAGGGAACAATGATAACGGGCTGTAGTTTGAAGCCTTGTTGTAGGTTACTTGCCTCTTATGCACTGCTTTACCTGCTTACTTTTAGGCTACTAAGATGTTTTCCTTAATACAATTCGAGGTAAATTGGTGGTTCCTTCCATGCATTTTCTTCAGGGCTCGACATACCATCCGAGTATTTGTTTTTTAATGTTAAGAGTACCTTGCTTATTTATTTCTCCTTGACCTCGTCAAATTTGAACTTCACGGTTTTGAGTGATACGATGTGGTAATCTTGGTGGATAGCCGGTATTGCATTTTCTGTTGGTGATATGAAATGCTTATCAAAATGGCTACATATTGCTTCTTTTATGATACTGCCGTACTGTACTAGGCATAATAGTTTGCTGCTTCCAGATTCCCAATCAGTTTTAACAACGGTTCACTTGCGTTAGTGGATTCCAGTATTTCGTTAATGTTAGCGTTGTTTCCCAAGATTAGAAACTTCTGCTTTAAGCGTTTTGCACTGTTAAATTTTTAGTAGATATTAGGCAGTTTTATTGTTTTGTACAGGACATCTAGGTCACGGCTATTCTGCCCATATTTAACAAGGTTGGCTGGAAGTCTGAATTTGTCATTCCTTCTACTCAGTGTGTCGGCTCTGTCGGCACTTCTTTAATGGGTATCACGAATCAGTATGTCAGAGGAATGGCGTAAAGCTCATAAAATGTTAAAGTGTGTGAATTCCTAGGCTGACACACTACTTTAACTTACGCTAAGAACAACACACACACACACACACACACACACACACACACACACACACACACACACACACCCGCACTCGAGGGAGAACTCGATCCTCCGGCGGGAGGGGCCTCGCAATCAGTGACATAGCGTCTCAAACCGCGCGGCGGTGTAAAGCTCATCTCGTGTATCTTACCCTTCCGCGTGGTAGAGTGTATCCAATCCCTCATTAGCTATCTTAATGTTAGAGAGAGAGTTGATCTTACTGTTATTCAAAAGCTCGTTACATTTCAAAAGTTCTTGTTATTTTGTAGGAGCTGCTCTGTATTCCCCCCCCATGAACCATGGACCTTGCCGTTGGTGGGGAGGCTTGCGTGCCTCAGCGATACAGATAGCCGTACCGTAGGTGCAACCACAACGGAGGGGTATCTGTTGAGAGGCCAGACAAACGTGTGGTTCCTGAAGAGGGGCAGCAACCTTTTCAGTAGTTGCAAGGGCAACAGTCTGGATGATTGACTGATCTGGCCTTGTAACAATAACCAAAACGGCCTTGCTGTGCTGCTACTGCGAACGGCTGAAAGCAAGGGGAAACTACAGCCGTAATTTTTCCCGAGGGCATGCAGCTTTACTGTATGATTACATGATGGCGTCCTCTTGGGTAAAATATTCCGGAGGTAAAATAGTCCCCCATTCGGATCTCCGGGCGGGGACTACTCAAGAGGATGTCGTTATCAGGAGAAAGAAAACTGGCGTTCTATGGATCGGAGCGTGGAATGTCAGATCCCTTAATCGGGCAGGTAGGTTAGAAAATTTAAAAAGGGAAATGGATAGGTTGAAGTTAGATATAGTGGGAATTAGTGAAGTTCGGTGGCAGGAGGAACAAGACTTCTGGTCAGGTGACTACAGGGTTATAAACACAAAATCAAATAGGGGTAATGCAGGAGTAGGTTTAATAATGAATAGGAAAATAGGAATGCGGGTAAGCTACTACAAACAGCATTGTGAACGCATTATTGTGGCCAAGATAGATACGAAGCCCACACCTACTACAGTAGTACAAGTTTATATGCCAACTAGCTCTGCAGATGACGAAGAAATTGAAGAAATGTATGATGAAATAAAAGAAATTATTCAGATTGTGAAGGGAGACGAAAATTTAATAGTCATGGGTGACTGGAATTCGAGTGTAGGAAAAGGGAGAGAAGGAAACATAGTAGGTGAATATGGATTGGGGGGCAGAAATGAAAGAGGATGCCGCCTGGTAGAATTTTGCACAGAGCACAACATAATCATAACTAACACTTGGTTTAAGAATCATGAAAGAAGGCTGTATACATGGAAGAACCCTGGAGATACTAAAAGGTATCAGATAGATTATATAATGGTAAGACAGAGATTTAGGAACCAGGTTTTAAATTGTAAGACATTTCCAGGGGCAGATGTGGACTCTGACCACAATCTATTGGTTATGACCTGTAGATTAAAACTGAAGAAACTGCAAAAAGGTGGGAATTTAAGGAGATGGGACCTGGATAAACTAAAAGAACCAGAGGTTGTACAGAGATTCAGGGAGAGCATAAGGGAGCAATTGACAGGAATGGGGGAAATAAATACAGTAGAAGAAGAATGGGTAGCTTTGAGGGATGAAGTAGTGAAGGCAGCAGAGGATCAAGTAGGTAAAAAGACGAGGGCTAGTAGAAACCCTTGGGTAACAGAAGAAATATTGAATTTAATTGATGAAAGGAGAAAATATAAAAATGCAATAAGTGAAACAGGCAAAAAGGAATACAAACTTCTCAAAAATGAGATCGACAGGAAGTGCAAAATGGCTAAGCAGGGATGGCTAGAGGACAAATGTAAGGATGTAGAGGCCTATCTCACTAGGGGTAAGATAGATACCGCCTACAGGAAAATTAAAGAGACCTTTGGAGATTAGAGAACCACTTGTATGAATATCAAGAGCTCAATGGAAACCCAGTTCTAAGCAAAGAAGGGAAAGCAGAAAGGTGGAAGGAGTATATAGAGGGTCTATACAAGGGCGATGTACTTGAGGACAATATTATGGAAATGGAAGAGGATGTAGATGAAGATGAAATGGGAGATATGATACTGCGTGAAGAGTTTGACAGAGCACTGAAAGACCTGAGTCGAAACAAGGCCCCCGGAGTAGACAATATTCCATTGGAACTACTGACGGCCGTGGGAGAGCCAGTCCTGACAAAACTCTACCATCTGGTGAGCAAGATGTATGAAACAGGCGAAATACCCTCAGACTTCAAGAAGAATATAATAATTCCAATCCCAAAGAAAGCAGGTGTTGACAGATGTGAAAATTACCGAACTATCAGCTTAATAAGTCACAGCTGCAAAGTACTAACACGAATTCTTTACAGACGAATGGAAAAACTAGTAGAAGCCAACCTCGGAGAAGATCAGTTTGGATTCCGTAGAAACACTGGAACACGTGAGGCAATACTGACCTTACGACTTATCTTAGAAGAAAGATTAAGGAAAGGCAAACCTACGTTTCTAGCATTTGTAGACTTAGAGAAAGCTTTTGACAATGTTGACTGGAATACTCTCTTTCAAATTCTAAAGGTAGCAGGGGTAAAATACAGGGAGCGAAAGGCTATTTACAATTTGTACAGAAACCAGATGACAGTTATAAGAGTCGAGGGACATGAAAGGGAAGCAGTGGTTGGGAAGGGAGTAAGACAGGGTTGTAGCCTCTCCCCGATGTTGTTCAATCTGTATATTGAGCAAGCAATAAAGGAAACAAAAGAAAAATTCGGAGTAGGTATTAAAATTCATGGAGAAGAAATAAAAACTTTGAGGTTCGCCGATGACATTGTAATTCTGTCAGAGACAGCAAAGGACTTGGAAGAGCATTTGAATGGAATGGACAGTGTCTTGAAAGGAGGATATAAGATGAACATCAACAAAAGCAAAACAAGGATAATGGAATGTAGTCTAATTAAGTCGGGTGATGCTGAGGGAATTAGATTAGGAAATGAGGCACTTAAAGTAGTAAAGGAGTTTTGCTATTTGGGGAGCAAAATAACTGATGATGGTCGAAGTAGAGAGGATATAAAATGTAGGCTGGCAATGGCAAGGAAAGCGTTTCTGAAGAAGAGAAATTTGTTAACATCCAGTATTGATTTAAGTGTCAGGAAGTCGTTTCTGAAAGTATTCGTATGGAGTGTAGCCATGTATGGAAGTGAAACATGGACTATAAATAGTTTGGACAAGAAGAGAATAGAAGCTTTCGAAATGTGGTGCTACAGAAGAATGCTGAAGATTAGATGGGTAGATCACATAACTAATGAGGAGGTATTGAATAGGATTGGGGAGAAGAGAAGTTTGTGGCACAACTTGACCAGAAGAAGGGATCGGTTGGTAGGACATGTTCTGAGGCATCAAGGGATCACCAGTTTAGTGTTGGAGGGCAGCGTGGAGGGTAAAAATCGTAGAGGGAGACCAAGAGATGAATACACTAAGCAGATTCAGAAGGATGTAGGTTGCAGTAGGTACTGGGAGATGAAAAAGCTTGCACAGGATAGAGTAGCATGGAGAGCTGCATCAAACCAGTCTCAGGACTGAAGACCACAACAACAACAACAGCTCTGTATTCTACCTATTGAGTAATGGGAAGTCCACATTATTTAACAAGTGTTACCAGCAATCTTGATAATTATTGCGTAATGCATGCAGGTAGATCTAGAAGCTGAGACCCTGGTGTTCAAGGAAGGCATATTGTAACGACTGTATCAAGTTAATAAAGCTGAGTTTCGTGATAGGTAATTTGCTGGAGCTGACATCAATGTTAGTCTCAAAGTACATTGTCATTGGAACCAGTCTGCTTAATTATGTCATCGAACATGTAGATAAAATGGATTGCATCTGTACAAGGTCTGTCTTGCCACAGCATCGGTGATTTCTTGCCAAAGCTACTGGTACTTAAAAATTAGTAAAACCGTGGTTTCACGTCGGAACGACTGGTATTTGTCGCTGTGCCAGTCAAAAGCACATTAAACTCCTTTAGCTCGCATTTCAAATAAAATTTCACATGACACTGTCAATGTCTGAAAATGACCCATTTCAGCGAATTTAAATGCACGAGTGTGTCGTGAGAGATATACAAAAGCTTAAACAAAAGAAAGGCTTATTACTACGTATGCCTGAACTGTTAAGCAGAAAATCTCGTAATTGAAGTGTTTATATAAGAGATATGCGAAACTAAAAGACAAAATACTTTGGTAAACTACGGATGGAGGTACGGACACATTGTAAAGAGAGGAATTGCCACGCGTCTGGGAATCGTATAATGCATGTGGCAGGAAGATTTGTAAAGTTGCGTGTTACTGGTAGGACGGTCTGTGTGAAGTGCGATCCAATGGATTTTAATGCGGTGTGTGGTGGAACAGCGGCAGACCCGTATAAGGGCTGGGCTGCAGTTCATCACTTCACACACGGATTTAACATGTGTGAAATTTGTAACTTCAGTTGACGGTGATCTAATGTGGCAAAATTAGCTAATAGCATTAATCGCGTTTGTTTCAAAACTAAAAATAGCGTACGCAGGACAAAGACTTTCCTTAAGAAACTATAACATGTTTGGAAATAAATCAGAGGATAGCTTAAACTTTCAGCATATAGCATAACAATGGCGTAAAAATTTGTATTGCTCTCTATGGTACGCTGATAAGTCCATAATTGTTTTGCGTTAGTTTGCGGTTCTTTTATTGACTCTGCAGAAGGAAGGAAATGAAGTTCAGGAGGTAGTTGGAGAAGAATTTTTGTTATCTACAGGGCATTTCAGAGACAGCTACACAGTTCGCGAATTATCGCATTTCATTTTATTTAAACTACACTGAGAGCAGGCTCGGGATTGGTAGTAAACACGCTAACCCTCATTTTGCTCCCATTGTGAGACCGATGATGAACTGAATAATATGAGAAACCGAGAAAGTAGATAAACACAAGACGAAAATCACAGGAGGATTTCGCCTTGTTTGTCTCCCGAAAGCCATTATTGCCATAAAGCTTGCAGCTCTTGGCTGGCTGACAACACTGTTCACTTTTAATAGCAATGAAACAGTTCCTGAAAGCACCCTCTCCCATCTTTTAGGGATGCTGCCGCGTTATTTAGTTTCCCTCGTTGCAGAGGAAAAACAAACTTTTCTGTATTACCTTCATCACGCTGGGGATTTGGCACGAGATCTCTGTTTATCGAATCGTCAGTCACGCATCCCCTTAGCCATACAAGAGGACTCGTCTCGAACCAGTAAGAAGTTACGAACTGCGCATGTAGTCAGGAGTGTTTAACCCAGACACAGCATCAAAGTGCAATGGCTTTCTGAATACGCTTAACCTGATAACTAAGATGCCAAAGCTGTTTTCACTAGAGCCGGCAGTTGAAAACGCGCTCTGGTACTGGTTGACGTCTAAAAGGGCCTGGCTTTAGCAAGAAAGACTTAACTGCGGAAGTATCATCCCTGACGATAAGTCATGGAACTGGAATACTCCTGAGGCGTTTGACAGGAGAATAGTTCAGTGGTGAAGCTCCTTAAACAAAGGACTGTTAGAAAAGACCCCTCTGCCAGATATTCACCCATTGCAACCAAAGTCAACGCAAATATATTCGTAGTTTGAATCTGTCATTTCGAAAAGAACAGTTCTACGCCACCGTTTACATTTATAAAAAGCTCGCACTGTTTGTCGAGCTTGTTCTCTCATCGTGCTTTTCCGCGCAGCGCGCCGAGACGGAGGGGGAAATTCCAGCTTCTCTCGAAATCTGCCGCCGCAATGACAATGGCACCGCGCCGGCTGCTCACCGACTTTCAATTCGATAAACTTCACCGACAGCCGTATACTTCAGTTGTCGGTGTCACGCTTTCGTCGAACCTGTTGCACGACGATTGGGATTCACGGTCTCCAGTTTTATAGCGCTATACGATGAGCTCGTTCGTTTGAAAAATGCGTATAGGGCCTGAAGATGGCAAAATGAATTGCCGAAACTGGTTGTTTGAAAGTAAATAAAATAACGTAAAGTATACGGCTGTAGGTAAAGTTTATTGAACTGTCTCTCGGCCGTAATGGACCGACAGAGACATCACCGATTTCGTTCAGATACGTGACGTATGCAGAACGTGCCCAGAAATTAAAGTGACGAAGATGGGAGGTCCAGATCACCGAACGTTCAGAAAAAACAATATTTTTGGTGCGGGTCGGACTATGTATGTAGTACAGAACGGTAATCGTAGGGTCGCGGGGTTGGGTTCGTATGTGAAACAGTATTTTTCCTTTAAATTTTACGTTACTCGCACTGCAAATAAACCGAAGTGTAGGTCAGTATATTGTATTTAATATCTCCATAAAAGGCGTGACAAGAGAAAGCAGTGTACCATGTGGCACTGCAAGCACGCTTCCAGGAAAGGATTGTAAGGCGTACACGAGAACTCGGTATAAAAAACTGAACACTTCACTACTGTACAGTTACTGATTCACACTTGCTGAGCTGATACTCGTCGTAAAAACGAGGTAGCACTAATTTTCTCAGTATCTTGCACACGTTACGAACGCCTCATTTTAACGCCACACAGTTACTTTAAAGTTTCTACAGCGAAGCAGACTCGGTTTACATTCGTGAAAGGTTCTCTCACCGCACAGTTTGGCGCGTAACGTATCATTTCGCCAAATATTGGCGAGTATAGCTGGTGATGCGCAAAGATGCAACATTCTCGGAACGTGGTGTATTTTTGTCACGCGGTGAGGTAAGAGCAGTTTTGTAGCTTTTTGATCAAATTCTTTACCTTGCAATAAGAAAGACGTCACAGAGTTGCAGTAGCAGAGTGCATCCTGTTTTTTTTTTTTTTTTTCTAAACGCTTGACCATCTCGATCTTGCACTTCTGTGCTTTTCCTTTCAGGCCAAGCCCTGCATACACCATAAATGTAGACGAAATCTGTGGTGACGAGTAGGCGCCGTCTCTGTGGCCAGTCCTATGTGTTTTGTTGGAAAAGTAACAAACCGCCATTCTCGATGAGAAAGAACCCTCAGTAAGATTTAATTTTTTTCAGGAAGTTCATGTAGTGCAATTGCGTTTTCAGAAATCTGTTATGCATGTTTAGCCGTAAATTTTTTGTATTTTGATCGTAACTGAAAGAGTAATGAACACGTATTACTCGACAAAGCGAATATAGAACAGTAACTTTCAAAAATGACGATGAGGAATTACCGGCGTTCGAATTCATTATAAATAAGGAGCTTTATTTCTTTTCCAGTCAAATGGCTTGCTTAGATGTTGACATTACTGCGTGCAGATACTCGGCTTTCAGGTCCCCGCAGCTGCTTCTTTGATCATCCTACCGATTGTGCAAACAGGGGTACTGTAGCTAGCCGCACGAATCACGTGAAACGTGCTAATTGTTAGTGGAAAGTAGTACATTTAAATGGACGGTTCTTGTGAAGTGATTAAATATTGTAAGGTGAGGTTGTCCCAGCTTTCGCAATGAAGCGGCAGGTAACCGTCACTGCTCGTCCCACTTTTGTCTCGTTACGAACTGAGTCTAAAAGAAACCGCACTCGCCGCTCGTCAGTCGGAGAAATGTCCCGGCTCGCTTCTCACCTTCAGCCTGTAGTTCCCTTACTAGCGTATGGGCTTGCGACCTGTCCCGTTCATCCAGTTCCACTCACAACCTTTCACGTGTACTCTGATGAGAAATAGGAATTATCTATGTACTCGCTGGTATCATTTCTAATTCCGACTATCAATTACGCGTATACGTATTAAGTAAATTAATATTTTCTTGGGCGCATATAAAATATCGTAGCGTCGTCGTTACTGTTTGATACTTGCCGTTTAAACCCAGTTATAAAGAGATCGTTGTAACATTTGCCGACTTCTGTAGTGCGAATGAGTACACAGTTGCGGACGCGTCACTGTCGTGATAGTTTGTATCGGGACTATCCCTGGGCAGCGTTCGGTGTTCAGAGGAAGCTTCCACGGCCCGTATTTCACGGCAGTGTGTCCGTCCGAAACCGTGTTTCCGGTAAGAGTGCAGCAATATGGATGCAACACGCGGCCTTTTTGCGGTATGGCTCCGCAACATTTCCGCGTTTGGGGGACGACGCAGGCGGTTCCCGAGGTGTTGCCGCCGTCACCCGACGACGGCGGAGAACGCCCGGTGCGAGCCGGCTAGCCGGAGCGCTGTGTTTCGTGTCAGGCAGAAAAAATGGTGCGTGTTCGAGACAGACGCGATTTGTTGACGTTCCGGAACGTAGAAGGGGGCGCACGAGAGAGAGATGAACAAATTTCATAAATGTGGTAGGTGCATCTCCGGCCAGGTACACAGGTTGTATTGTACCTGAAGCTTTCCAGCTGACAGAGGACAGTCCTGGTGCTACAATTTTCTGCTTAACTGCAGCAGTGAACCGTAAATGTATGTAGCGTAGATTTATTACATTTCTGAACTTTCCTGAAGCTTCTTCACATGTTTCCTCCTTTATATACACCAGCTTGTCAACTGTTCTTTTATTCCGGGCGTTTTGTAATTGCTCTTAGTGTCCCAGAAATCTTTTAAATGAGTCGCATATATGAAGTCGTAGTTCTCTCGCTGTACTTTTGCTCTGCAAAAAATATCTACATAGAGATTTGATTGGCTTTTCAAACAAAACTAATAAATTGCACGAGCCCTTTCACGAGTGTGGCAAACGTTTCATACGTACAGTTGACTAGCGGTGCATCAGAGTTCTGTATGAACCGCCTGTAGCCAAGTGCCGATGGATAACCAGTAGCCCGCTTGTGGACTGGCACACAGCCACGTGCCTCAGTGCTGCTGTCGCCAGTCCTCGCACCAGTTGCTTTTGCGACATACTCAAAAGCGTGTCAACTTGAAACTGCCTTTCTATTCCTTAAGTGTACCACTTGCTCCACAATTGCTTCGTCGTCAATGTAAAATGTGTCCTCAGTGAATGTTTTCTGGAAAATACAGTCTCCATTTAAATAAATGTG